>NC_133325.1:82700613-83005613 GCF_042186555.1 Aquarana catesbeiana | reverse complement strand
TGCGTCGCAGTACTGAATGTACCCTGTTTAAGTATTTGTTTTTTGTATATTTTCTTGCAAAATAAAGTATACATTTTCAATCAAAAAAAAAAAAAAAAAAAAAAAAGTACTGTGATTTTGCCTACTCTCCATAAATAATGGCCAGTGAATAGACCATTTTATAGTCTTTCCTTGCTATGTTATTCATCTATGTATATACTTATGTTCCAGAGACAAGAAACACTTTTCACCCGCCTGTATGTAAAATAATTCCCCTGAAGAAGGAATATACAAGTTTGACTACGGTCTTCTCCAAAAGATGTCGGGATATATTTTCTAGCCACCTACCCCCACTATACCCACTTTGATTGGGTTGGTCTCTTGGGGTCGATGGCACCGAGTGACGTTATTAACTAATGCTCTGTATGTTTCATATTCAAGTATTTGTAAAGATATTGAATATTTTTTGTTTATGTTTGCCCTGTCTCTTAGACACTTTTATCCATATTTGTACAATAATAAAATCGGCACTGTTTTTGCCTTTTACCATTATCTACTTTTCTTATTTTTCTGCTGCCTTTAAAATCCAAAGGGGCGTCCCCTATATGCACTTTATTGCATACATCTCCTCTAATGGTATAAGTGTTTATATGTTTGTAGCATGCCTTTTTTCTGAATCAAGTTTCCTGTTTCCTGTCTGCAGTTAAGCAGCAAACCCCATGTGGACTGTGCACTGTATGTTCTGTAGGGCTATATACAGAATTTCTAGCTGGTTATGGGCCCAAACATAGCCCAGACACCCACCCAGAGAATGGCTGAGAGCCCTGTGATCGCCTGCTACAGCAACAGTGCAAACTACAGCAACAGAAAGAAGACTGCAAAGGATTTAAAGGAAAATGACCAGCAACACAGCTGAAACAAAGCTTTCATTTGCAAATCTAACTAACTAGAACTATCAGCCTTGGAAATTCAAGATGAAAATTCTGTTAATAATAGAAGGTACGTGAAAATGTATAAATTAAGTCAGGCCAGAACCCTCTTCAGATGAATGGATAGAGAACATTAAAAAAGCTCAGAGCACAATCTCTCTTAGCACAGAAGATGATCAAATCATACATATATGTAAGTGTGAAACTGCTAAAGAAATGTGGGAAGGATTACAAAAGGTGCATGAAACAGCTAATCTCAGCATTAAACTGTATTTGATTAGAAAGCTATACCAAACCAAGTTAATTAAAGGCCAGGATAGGCAGGATTACATGAGGCACTCCTTGGAAATGGTTGAACGCCTGACACTCGTCGCAACACTATTACTCACAACATCGCAACACTATTACTCAGTGGCTTATCAGAAAGTAATGAAACGTTTGTCACAGCACTTGATGCACGTCCAGATGATGAACTGACATTGGAATATGTTAACCACTTGCAGACCGCCGCACGCCGATGTACGTCCAAAGTTTGCCAGCAGATATCGTTGTTATGGCAGCAGCTAGCTGCCATAACCCCAGTATCCCTGTTTTCGTGCGGCGGTCGGCTTTCAGATAAAAGTGGTCTCTGCGGCGGATTTGCCGCAAGATCACTTTTATCGGTGGCGGGAGAGGCCCCCCCCTCGGTAGCAGTGGAGGCGATCGCGTCTGTCTCCCTTCTGTGCCTGGAGATGAGTGAGGCTAAGATGGCACCCACTCGTCTCCATGACACTGCTGGGTGGAAGCGACGTCAAAACATCACTTCCGCCCATACGTCTTAAAGGCACATTTTTTCAAATGTCATTTTTTTAAATGACTTTTTTATTGCATTTTAGTGTAAATATGAGATCTGATGTCTTTTTGACCCCAGATCTCATATTTAAGAGGTCATATTTTAAAACCCCCCGTCCCGACGAGCCTGCGCGCAGAAGCGAACGCATACGTGAGTAGCGCCCGCATATGAAAACGGTGGTCAAACCACACATGTGAGATATTACCGTGACCGGTAGAGTGAGAGCAATAATTCTGGCCCTAGACCTCCTCTGTAACGCAAAACATGCAACCTGTAGAATTTTTTAAACGTCGCCTATGGAGATTTTTGAGGGTAATAGTTTGACGCCATTCCACGAGCGGGCGCAATTTTGAAGCATGACATGTTGGGTATCAATTTACTTGGCGTAACATTATATTTCACAATATAAAAAAAAATTGGGCCAACTTTACTGTTGTCTTATTTTTTTATTCAAAAAAGTGAATTTTTTCCAAAAAAAGTGCACTTATAAGACCGCTGCGCAAATATGGTGCAAAAAAAAGTATTGCATTGACTGCCATTTTATTTTCTAGGGTGTTAGAAAAAAATATATATAATATTTGGGCGTTCTAAGTAATTTTCTAGCAAAAAAACCTGTTTTAAACATGTAAACACCTAAAATCCAAAACAAGGCTGGCCCTTAAGTGGTTAAGGACAAGCTTGTGGATAAATATAAGCATAAAACAGAAAGCATTACGGACTCCTTGATAACATCCTATTGGACGAAAAGCTTCAGGGAGCAGACACTAGTGCTGATGTCAGGCCACTGTCCGATACTGGGTCAGCAGTGGCACCCATTGTCATATTTTTTTATGATTTGTTTTCTTTTGGCTTTTAACATACAATTCCAATAAATACTGCACTGTAGAGACTTCATCTGGCTTTATTTACTACAGCTACATCTGGATGGTGCGAGTTGCTGAACAGCCTTCCCCACAACAGATGGCAGATCTACACCAAGTGCATGTTTGCTGCTGTAATGCGGCCAGCTTTTACGGTGAGTGTCCATTTCACAGGGGTGTGGTGGATGATTCTGGAGCACTGTACTGGATCACCTCTTCACTTTTCAAGTTACCACCAAATTTTTGTGCACATCTTTGCACTGAACTATTGTGTTTTCACCAATAAGTTTATATTGCTGATCCTATCATGAGACCGTGCATTAAAATTTATATTTTTCACTACACTTGCTTTTTATTGTTGATTTCCATCCACAAGATTGGACTTATATACAACAGTAAAATGCTTCAGATAATAAATATGTTTTTCAATCCAAAAGTTGCACCTCATCTTTGCGGGTGTGGTGTGTTGATTCAGAAGCTACATATCACATGACAAATGACAGAAATGTCTGTATTCACCTTGACCTGACTTAAGTAAAGCAGAAAAAATCACCACAGCTAATAATGGAATCAGAAGGAATAGGAGACGGTTTTAATTACTGTCCTATTTCCCAGAGTGTCACAAGAAAGATACCTGTGAAAAATGTCCTCTATGTCTCTGATCGTGAAACAAATCTTTTGTCAGTGAAGAAGCTCACAAAAAAGGCAATGTAGTGACTTTCCAAGATGACATTTGTGCCATCACAAAAGGGGATATCTTACTTGCAAAGGCTAAAATTACAGATGAACTCCCAACCATAGTGATCGGATCTTGGTTTACTGATGAGAATGAGAAAACGTGAAGCAGGAGCTCTCTCTTTCCATACGCTGATGTTTCTTGTAATGCAGTACACGTGAAGCAAATCTTTGTGTGTTGAATTATGTTTATGTACCTGTAATAATATTGTTATGTAGTTGTTATGAATGTTATTATGTCTGAAATGTTCTATTTTACCTGTTTGGTTTGTTGATTTTCTAATACATTTTGACATGATTAAAAAAAAAAATACAGATGAACTGTATCAGCTGAACTGCAATGAAATGGTTGATACTGTCAAGGTGGAAAAACACCAGGTCCTGACATAATAAAGAAACTAACTGAGAATAACTATGCAAGTGGAATAAAAATGAGTCCACGTGATCAAACAATGAAATGCACCCGCTGTAAAAGAAAAAATTACATGAAAAGCCTTTCCAAAGCAGAGTAACAGCAGAGAAAAGAAACCTCTGGACTTAGACATTTAGATATTTGCAGTCCAATGGAAAAATTAATTCCAGGAAAAAAAAAGGTATTTTCTCACTTTTATAGATGATTACTCCAGGTATACTACATTATATCTGTTACGCAACAATAGTAAAGTACCAAAAAAATTGTATTTGGCTCAAGTAAGCAAGAAATTTGGCAAAATTATGAGTGTATTGGGCCCAGACAATGGAACTGAATATACAGTTGATACCACACGGGCGATTCTCAGAAAGCATGACATAATATTTCAAACTACTCTGCCACACAATTGAGTACAAAACAGGGTTGCAGAAAAAAATCAACCGTACTCTATGTGAGAGTGGAAAAAGCATGCCGTTTAATGCAGATATTGCAAACATTACACATCCGGACATCGCAACTGCCATGTCACTTTTTTGTACACACGAGAGTAAACCACATCAAAGAGACTAAACATAGTTACATAGTAGGTGAGGTTGAAAAAAGACATAAATCCATCAAGTCCAACCTATATTTGTGATTATATGTCAGTATTACATTGTATATCCCTGTATGTTGCGGTCGTTCAGGTGCTTATCTAATAGTTTTTTGAAACTATCAATGCCCCCCGCTGAAACCACTGCCTGTGGAAGGGAATTCCACATTCTTGCCGCTCTTACAGTAAAGAGCCCTCTACGCAGTTTAAGGTTAAACCTCTTTTCTTCTAATTTTAGTGAGTGGCTATGTGTCTTATAAAACTCCCTTCCGCGAAAAAGTTTTGTCTTTATTGTGGGGTCAACAGTATGGTATTTGTAAATTGAAATCATATCCCCCCTAAAGCGTCTCTTCTCCAGAGAGAATACGTTCAGTGCTCACAACCTTTCTTCATAACTAATATCCTCCAGACCCTTTATTAGCTTTGTTGCCCTTCTTTGTACTGGCTCCATTTCCAGTACATCCTTCTTGAGGACTGGAGCCCAGAACTGGACAGCATACTCCAGGTGAGGCCAGATCAAAGTCTTGTAGAGTGGGAGAATTATCGCTTTATGTCTGGAGTTAATACCCTTTTTAATGCATACCAATATTCTGTTTGCTTTGTTAGCAGCATCTTGGCATTGCTGAGCCTATCATCTACTAGGACCCACGGGTCCTTTTCCATCCTAGATTCCCCCAGAGGTTCACCCCCTAGTGGGTAGATTGCATTCATATTTTTGCCACCCAAATGCATTATTCTACATTTTTCTACAATAAAACTCATTTGCCATGTAGTTGCCCGCTCCATTAATTTTTTCAGATCTTCTTGCAAGGTTTCCACACCCTGCGGAGAAGTTGTTGCCCTGCTTAGCTTGGTATCGTCTGCAAATACAGAGATTGAACTGTTTACCCCATCCTCCAGGTCGATTATAAACAAATTAAACAGGATTGGTCCCAGCACAGAACCCAGGGGGACCCCACTTCCCATCCCTGACCATTCTGAGTATTCCCCATTTATCTAGATAAAAAATTAGGGTATATTGGCGCTACCTGTAAATATAATACGCTGGGATAGCCTGGTAGTATATCCCCCCTTACTTGTAGTGATGAATCTATAACGTGTGTAGGTTATCTAAATTCACCTTATGGTATAAATAGTACCCCAGCAACCAGTTATATGCCTACTAATCAGAAATTAAAAATTATGGTAGATATGTAACACAAGTCAAGTGTCGCACACCATAGAAGGTCTTACAGCGTCTAGAAAAGAAACCAGAGGCTATATTCCATTGTGTGCATTTACTAAAAACCATATATCAATGCGGTGATGTGCATAAAGGTTGCATATACTATATTCATATCATATGCGTTTTGGACATATCTTAAAATCGCATGAAAACAAAACAGCTAGTACACCCACAGAGCATCCAGCAATCAGATCTCCAATCTATATTATAACAGTCCATATACTGATGTTACTAGACAATATTCAGATTCCCAGTGGTGACTTTGGTGGTGAATCAATTTGTCAGGTGACTCTCGTGCTCCCCCTGTTGGTTGCCTACTCACCAGCTCCCGGAACCCCACCGGGGGTATAACGCCTGTGGTGTAGTATGCCGGGTCACTCCACTTGCTGCTTTATCTGGTAGATATTCCTGTAATCAGCTTCCCAGACCCCACACCGGGGGAATGCTCCTATGTTGGAAAATGGGCCGTCTAGCTGTTGTATGTTGTGCTGGGTGACTCCTATATTTTTCAGTCCTTAGAGGCGTTACTCCCCTCATACATTCGGAAAAGAAGAAAGAGCTTCCATGGCGTAATAAAGTATAACCATTTTATTTAAAAAATTTATATATATGCCCACAGTACAAAAATACTGGGCTAAAAATATTAAATTCAACCAAACAGGACTAGACCTCAACCAATGATTTGCAATCAAAAATTAAAAATAAATAAAAAGGCAAAATCTAGGTACTGTTATGTGCTTCTGTCCAGATGGATTAGGACAGCAGTGAACCTGAACAGTATAATGTTTTAAAAAGTCCCTCCAAAACAGCATAAACAGCGAGGTGGGGGTATGCATCCACCAGCCGCTACACAGCGTCCTCCTCTCTCGTATGCCTTGGAGCTGACTGACAGAGCGTGATGCCATTGTGCGCGCTTCGTCACATGACGTCCTCAGCAAAGACCGTTGCTGAGGACGTCATGTGACGAAGCGCGCACAACGGCATCACGCTCTGTCAGTCAGCTCCAAGGCATACGAGAGAGGAGGACGCTGTGTAGCGGCTGGTGGATGCATACCCCCACCTCGCTGTTTATGCTGTTTTGGAGGGACTTTTTAAAACATTATACTGTTCAGGTTCACTGCTGTCCTAATCCATCTGGACAGAAGCACATAACAGTACCTGGATTTTGCCTTTTTATTTATTTTTAATTTTTGATTGCAAATCATTGGTTGCGGTCTAGTCCTGTTTGGTTGAATTTAATATTTTTAGCCCAGTATTTTTGTACTGTGGGCATATATATAAATTTTTTAAATAAAATGGTTATACTTTATTACGCCATGGAAGCTCTGTCTTCTTTTCCGAATGTATGAGGGGAGTAACGCCTCTAAGGACTGAAAAATATAGGAGTCACCCAGCACAACATACAGCAGCTAGACGGCCCATTTTCCAACATAGGAGCATTCCCCCGGTGTGGGGTCTGGGAAGCTGATTACAGGAATATCTACCAGATGAAGCAGCAAGTGGAGTGACCCGGCATACTACACCACAGGCGTTATACCCCCAGTGGGGTTCCGGGAGCTGGTGAGTAGGCAACCAACAGGGGGAGCACGAGAGTCACCTGACAAATTGATTCACCACCAAAGTCACCACTGGGAATCTGAATATTGTCTAGTAACATCAGTATATGGACTGTTATAATATAGATTGGAGATCTGATTGCTGGATGCTCTGTGGGTGTACTAGCTGTTTTGTTTTCATGCGATTTTAAGATATGTCCAAAACGCATATGATATGAATATAGTATATGCAACCTTTATGCACATCACCGCATTGATATATGGTTTTTAGTAAATGCACACAATGGAATATAGCCTCTGGTTTCTTTTCTAGACGCTGTAAGACCTTCTATGGTGTGCGACACTTGACTTGTGTTACATATCTACCATAATTTTTAATTTCTGATTAGTAGGCATATAACTGGTTGCTGGGGTACTATTTATACCATAAGGGGAATTTAGATAACCTACACACGTTATAGATTCATCACTACAAGTAAGGGGGGATATACTACCAGGCTATCCCAGCGTATTATATTTACAGGTAGCGCCAATATACCCTCATTTTTTATCTATATATATTATGCAAAGTACCTTATAGGGACTTTGTGGAAAGGGAGGCAGCAACCTTTGTTTTCTGACCTTATAGCCAGTCCTAAAGCGCAGTTTTGTCACTATTTAATTCCCCATTTATCACCACCCTCTGAACTCTCCCTTGTAGCCAGTTGTACTCACCCTATGGTCCATGCCAACGGACCTTACTTTGTACAGTAAACGTTTATGGGGAACTGTGTCAAATGCTTTTGCAAAATCCAGATACTCCACGTCTACGGGCCTTCCTTTATCTAGATGGCAACTCACCTCCTCATAGAAGAGATTAATAGATTGGTTTGGCAAGAATGATTCTTCATGAATCCATGCTGATTACTGCTACTGATACCGTTCTAATTTCTAAAATCTTGTATATAGCCCCTTATTGTCCCCACCAAGAGCTTGCATACTATTGATGTTAGGCTAACTGGTCTGTAATTTCCAGGGATGTATTTTGGCCCTTTTTAAAATATTGATGCTAAATTGGCTTTTCTCCAATCAGCTGGTACTATTCCAGTCAGTAGACTGTCAGTAATAATTAGAAACAATGGTCTGGCAATTACTTGACTGAGTTTCCTAAGTACCCTCGGGTGCAAGCCATCTGATCCCGGTGATTTATTAATGTTAAGTTTCCCAAGTCTATTTCTAATTCCTCTGTTAGCCATGAGGGTGCTTCCTGTGATGTGTCATGAGGACAAACACTGCAGTTTTGGTTACTGAAGCCCCCTGATTCCCTTGTGAAGACTGAGGAGAAGAATAAATTCAATACCTTCGCCATCTCCCCCTCATTTGTAACCAGATGTCCTATCTCATTCTTTATGGGGCCAGTATGGTCTGTCCTCCCTTTTTTGCTGTTTATATACTTAAAGAATTTTTGGGTAATTTTTTTGCTCTCCTCCACTATGTGTCTTTCGTAGAAAGAGAAAGGAAAGGGTTTTGGGACTTTAAATGAGGCATGCGTATGTACATAAAGAAATAAAGGGTATCTAGTTATAAACAGGCTACATGTCGTAGTTCCCAATGGGAACAACATGTAACCGTAGGGTAATTCGTTTAAATTCATAACTCCAATCAATAAAAAGCAATTAATAAATACAATACACAGTATGATATATGATGTATCATATAAATAATATATAATACATGATTTCCACAAAGAGGAACGTAATAAATAATAATATTCATAATCATATTGACATATTTAATATTAATAATTAATAAACATAATTGGTACAGGTGAAGGCAAATAATGGATTAGATACAGATATGGGTCCAATAATTATAATCATCATGATAAATGTAAACATTCAACAAAATTAACAGAATTCATAATTTTAAGACAAGCTTGGCTTGGCATTTTTGAGTCAAAACTCGACGTGTTTTATGGCGTTAGCAGCCAATCATCAGGAGTAGGATGCATAGACTTTGGCTACAGGGTAAGATAGAAAAAATAAATGAATAAATCAAGTCTAAAGGGGTATACCATATACTCTACAAGGGGGAACTGAGGACTTATACATTACCTATGGTGTAGCCCATATATACAGTATCTCACAAATGTGAGTACACCCCTCACATTTTTGTAAATATTTTATTAAATCTTTTCATGTGACAACACTGAAGAAATTACACTTTGCTACAATGTAAAGTAGTGAGTGTACAGCTTGTATAACAGTGTAAATTTGCTGTCCCCTCAAAATAACTCAACGCACAGCCATTATTGTCTAAACCGCTGGCAACAAAAGTGAATGCACCCCTCAGGTGTGAATGGGGAGCAGGTGTGTTAAATTTGGTATTATCGCTCTCAGTCTCATACTGGTCACTGGAAGTTCAACATGGCATCTCATGGCAAAGAACTCTCTGAGGATCTGGAAAAAAAGAATTGTTGCTCTGCATAAAGATGGCCTAGGCTATAAGAAGATTGCCAAGACCTTGAAACTGAGCTGCAGCACGGTGGCCAAGACCATACAGAGGTTTAACAGGATAGGTTCCACTCAGAACAGGCCTCATCATAGTCGACCAAAGAAGTTGAGTGCGCGTGCTCAGCGTCATATCCAGAGGTTGTCTTTGGGAAATAGATGTATGAGTGCCGTCAGCATTGTCAGTGCTCAGACCATACGCCGCACACTGCATCAAATTGGTCTGCATGGCTGTCATCCCAGAAAGAAGCCTCTTCTAAAGATGATGCACAAGAAAGCCCTCAAACAGTTTGCTGAAGACACGCAGACTAAGGACATGGATTACTGGAACCCTGTCCTGTGGTCTGATGAGATCAAGATAAACTTATTTGGTTCGGATAGTGTCAAGCGTGTGTGGTGGCAACCAGGTGAGGAGTACAAAGACAAGTGTCTATTGCCTACAGTCAAGCATGGTGGTGGGAGTGTCATGGTCTGGGGCTGCATGAGTGCTGCCGACACTGAGGAGCTACAGTTCATTGAGGGAACCATGAATGCCAACATGTACTGTGACATGCTGAAGCAAAGTATGATCCCCTCCCTTCGGAGACTTGGCCGCAGGGTAATATTCCAACATAATGACCCCAAACACACCTCCAAGATGACCACTGCCTTGCTAAAGAAGCTGAGGGTAAAGGTGATGGACTGGCCAAGCATGTCTCCAGACCTAAACCCTATTGAGCATCTGTGGGGCATCCTCAAACAGAAGATGGAGGAGCGCAAGGTCTCTAACATCCACCAGCTCCATGATGTCATCATGGAGGAGTGGAAGAGGACTCCAGTGGCAACCTGTGAAGCTCTGGTGAACTCTGGTGAGCCCAAGAGGGTTAAGGCAGTGCTGGAAAATAATGGTGGCCACACAAAATATTGACACTTTGGGCCCAATTTGCACATTTTCACTTAGGGGTGTACTCACTTTTGTTGCCAGCGGGTTAGACATTAATGGCTGTGTGTTGAGTTATTGTGCGAGGACAGCAAATTTACACGGTTATACAAGCTGTACACTCACTACTTTACATTGTAGCAAAGTGTAATTTCTTCAGTGTTGTCACATGAAAAGATATAATAAAATATTTACAAAAATGTGAGGGGTGTACTGTGTATATAGTTGGCCCAGCAGTTGCCCAAGATGGATTGGGATGGTGGCTCTGAGAGAACCGTCTCGCCCGGGGTTGAGGCGGGGGCAAACCCCCACTCCCCAGAAACCCTAAGGGAACCAGAGAGGGAGCCATGGATGAAAGCAGTTGGGAAGCGGGCCGAACAGCCAAGACACACCGTCAGAGAAGAGGCGAACACATGGGACACGTCAGGCTCTAGGAGGAAAAGTAAATAAAAGGAAGTGAAAATGAAGTGAAATAAGATGAGATGAAAAGGGATGTAATATCAGGTGTATGAAAATGAGTGAGGGGTGGATGATGGGGAGTCTTACAACAAGTAACTAAGTGTATCATCAGTGATGTATGTACAATAAGGAGATATAGGTGCATCTGTATGTGATAGTTTCACTTAAATCATCCATGGCTCCCTCTCTGGTTCCCTTAGGGTTTCTGGGGAGTGGGGGTTTGCCCCCGCCTCAACCCTGGGCGAGACGGCTCTCTCAGAGCCACCGTCCCAATCCATCTTCGGCAACTGCTGGGCCAACTATATATATATATATATATATATATATATATATATATATATATGGGCTACACCATAGGTAACGTATAAGTCCTCAGTTCCCCCTTGTAGAGTATATGGTATACCCCTTTAGACTTGATTTATTCATTTATTTTTTCTATCTTACCCAGTAGCCAAAGTCTATGCATCCTACTTCTGATGATTGGCTGCTAACGTCATGAAGCACGTCGAGTTTTGACTCAAGGATGCCAAGCCAAGCTTGTCTTAAAATTATAAATTCTGTTAATTTTATTGAATGTTTACATTTATCATGATGATTATAATTATTGGACCTGTATCTTTATCTAATCCATTATTTGCCTTCGCCTGTACCAATTATGTTTATTAATTATTGATATTAAATATGTCAATATGATTATGCTGATTATTATTTATTACGTTCCTCTTTATGGAAATCATGTATTATATATTATTTATATGATACATCATATATCATACTGTGTATTATATTTATTAATTGCATTTTATTGATTGGAGTTATGAATTTAAACAAATTACCCTATGGTTACATGTTGTTCCCATTGGGAACTACGAAATGTAGCCTGTTTATAACTAGATACCCTTTATTTCTTTATGTACATACACATGCCTCATTTAAAGTCCCCAAGCCCTTTCCTTTCTCTTTTCTCTACATGTATATGGGGATGGAGGCATGTGTATGATACAATCTGGTTGGTTCCAATGTGGTAACTCCTTGTTCTTTATTATGTATCTTTCGTGTTCTATCTTAGCCGCCCTAACCCTTACATATCTTGTTGCATTCTTTGTAAAGTCTGAATGCTGATAATGATCCCTCAGCCTTGTATTTTTTGAAGGCCTTCTCCTTTGCTTTTTTATGCATTTGTACATTAGAGTTAAGCCATCCAGGACTTTTGTTCTCTCTCTTAAATGTATTTCTCAATCGGATGCATTGGCTAATGCCCTTTTTTACTATGCTCTTAAAGCAAACCTATCTCTCCTCTGTTGTTTGTTTCTAAGATTTTATCCCAATTTATATCTTCTAGCAAGGCTCATAGTTTAGGGAAGTTGGCTCTTTTGAAATTTGATGTCTTTGTGTTCCTCTTGTGTTTCCTATTTGTGTGATTTATACTGAAGCCAATTGACCTGTGATCGCCGTTTCACAAATTGCCCCATATTTCCACATGCGCGATCAGGTCTGTATTGTTGGTAATCAGCAGATCTAGTAACGCCTTGTTTCTAGTTAACATCAATTAACAGAGTCATGAGATATTTAAAAAAACAAAAAAGAGTTGATTCTGAAGATATCTGCAGTTGGTGATTTGAACCTTGTAGGATAAGTGGACTCTGATTTGGCAGGTCACCTAAGCACTCGCATATCCAAAAAGTTACTGGCCAAATTAGGAAAACAAAAATTATCTTGGTCCAGCAAGAAACAGATCTCAGTAGCTTTCTCTTCAACAGACAAAGAATACATTGCTGCTGCCAGTCAAGAAGCTGTGTGGTTTTGTCAATTGCTTGGAGATCTTGGAGAGCCAATGTCCCAGCATACAATTTTATATGAGGACAATCAAGGATGTATCAAACTTGCTACCAATGAGAAGATCAATGCAAAAACAAAGCATATTGACGTCAGACAACATTTCATCCATGATCTGGTTAAATAAAATGTAATTGTGCTTGCGTATTGTGAAACTAATAACATGATTGGAGATGCTTTGACAAAACCGCTTATAAGAAACAGATTTATAGAACTGAGATCCGAAATGGGACTAATATAAGAAGTAGTTGTTGAGTGGGGGTGTTGGAATACAGAATTGTATTTTGTGCAACAACTACAGTACATCAGTATTTAGTAGAGATATGTTCTGTAGGGCTATATACAGAATTTCTAACATAAAGTATACTGGCAGGTTAGGGCCGTATCTAGTGACAGTGTGTTCAGTCACCTACAGTTAGTGATGGAAGTCTCCCTGGACTGCTGTGTCCACTCCTCCTCTTTTATCAGTCTGAGTGAAGGAGTCTGTGGGAGGAGTGGAGGGGGCAGCCACCCTCCTGGCCCCACCCACCAACTCTGGTTGCCTCTGGAAATATTGAAGATCCCAAGAAACAACCTCACATAATTAGAGGACAGGGGAGTGTTACAAGCAGCCTCCCCCACCCCATTGGGCCCTCTGCTGATTCAATCAGTATATTTACTAAGTGTACAAAGCTGCAAGGACAGGGAAACTGCAGCTGTCTGCTGTATTGTTCAGCAGCCAGGCACATTGTCCAGGGTGGAGGGGGGCAGCGATTGGCTTTGGGGGGGCACAACTGAAATCTGGGAGGGGCCCAGCCCACCCCAACACCCCCCTAGATCCAGTCATTTGCTACATCCCTTCTCCTTTCCTTCCTCATGCATTGCTTCTCCTACCTCATGCCATGGTGCCCATTGTCATTCATCTCATCCTCCAGGAACAGGACCTCACCCCCTAGTCACAATGCTTCACTCCCACCCCACATGTGATGAAGCTGTCCCCCACTTTCTACTTCTTAGCAGACCCGAGAACTCAGTGTAGAGATCTCACTGTCCTCTGAACACTGCATTACTTAATCCTGCACTGACCTAACCAAAATGCATATTTCTCTTACAGACTCAGCTTAGGCCAGCCAGGCCAGAATTTAAACCAGCCAGCCAGACTAGAACTCAGCTCAGTAAGCCAGACAAGAACTCAGGCGAGAACTCAGCCCAGTAAGCCAAACCAGAACTCAAACTAGACAGCCTGGCCAGAACTCACAGCAAACAGCCACAAGGCCAGAACTCAAAGCAATCAGCCAGTTCACAACTCAGACCTGCCAGTCAGGCCAGCACTCTATGCAGTCAGCAGGCCAGAACTCAAAACAGTCATCCAGGCAAGAAATAAAACCAGCAAACTAAGTAAAAGCTCAAACATGACAATCAGACCTAAAATTTAAACCTCTTCAAACAGTAAGGAATATTAGTGTTGCTAATAGGTCAGGAGACAGGCTTTTTTACACAGTTTGTAGCTCATTTCTAGAGAAAACAAGCTTGTCCTTGTATATACATGATCTATCTACAGTGGGGACGGAAAGTATTCAGATCCCCTTAAATTTTTCACTCTTTGCTATTTTGCAGCCATTTGCTAAAATCATTTAAGTTCATTTTGTTTCCTTATTAATGTACACACAGCACCCCATATTGACAGAAAAGCACAGAATTGTTGACATTTTTGCAGATTTATTCAAAAAGAAAACTGAAATATCACATGGTCCTAAGTATTCAGACCCTTTGCTGTGACACTCATATATTTAACTCAGGTGTTGTCCATTACTTCTGATCATCCTTGAGATGGTTCTACACCTTCATTTGAGTCCAGCTGTGTTTGATTATACTGATTGGACTTGATTAGGAAAGCCACATACCTGTCTATATAAGACCTTACAGCTCACAGTGCATGTCAGAGCAAATGAGAATCATGAGGTCAAAGGAACTGCCTGAAGAGCTCAGAGACAGAATTGTGGCAAGGCACAGATCTGGGCAAGGTTACAAAAAAATGTCTGCTGCACTTAAGGTTCCTAAGAGTACAGTGGCCTCCATAATCCTTAAATGGAAGATGTTTGGGATGACCAGAACCCTTTCTAAAGCTGGCCGTCTGGCCAAACTGAGCTATCGAGGGAGAAGAGCCTTGGTGAGAGGTAAAGAAGAACCCAAAGATCACTGTGGCTGAGCTCCAGAGATGCAGTCGGGAGATTGGAGAAAGTTGTAGAAAGTCAACCATCACTGCAGCCCTCCACCAATCGGGGCTTTATGGCAGAGTGGCCTGACGGAAGCCTCTCCTCAGTGCAAGACACATAAAAGCCTGCATGGAGTTTGCTAAAAAAACACCTGAAGGACTCCAAGATGGTGAGAAATAAGATTCTCTGGTCTGATGAGACCAAGATAGAACTTCTTGGCCTTAATTCTAAGCGGTATGTGTGGAGAAAACCAGGCACTGCTCATCACCTGTCCAATACAGTCCCAACAGTGAAGCATGGTGGTGGCAGCATCATACTGTGGGGGTGTTTTTCAGCTGCAGGGACAGGACGACTGGTTGCAATCGAGGGAAAGATGAATGTGGCCAAGTACAGGGATATCCTGGACAAAAACCTTCTCCAGAGTGCTCAGGACCTCAGACTGGGCCAGTTTACCTTCCAACAAGACAATGACCCTAAGCACACAGCTAAAATAACGAAGGAGTGGCTTCACAACAACTCCGTGACTGTTCTTGAATGGCCCAGCCAGAGCCCTGACTTAAACCCAATCGAGCTTCTCTGGAGAGACCTAAAAATGGCTGTCTACCAATGTTTACCATCCAACCTGACAGAACTGGAGAGGATCTGCAAGGAGGAATGGCAGAGGATCCCCAAATCCAGGTGTGAAAAACTTGTTGCATCTTTCCCAAGATGGCTGTATTAGATCAAAAGGGTGCTTCTACTAAATCCTGAGCAAAGGGTCTGAATACTTAGGACCATGTGATATTTCAGTTTTTCTTTTTTAATAAATCTGCAAAAATGTCAACAATTCTGTGTATTTCTGTCAATATGGGGTGCTGTGAGTACATTAATGAGGAAAAAAAATGAACTTAAAGGATTTTAGCAAATGGCTGCAATATAACAAAGAGTGAAAAATTTAATTGGTTCTGAATCCTTTCCGTCCCCACTGTATATATATATATATATATTTATACAGTGCGTATAGAAAAGAATCTGAATACTTTCTGTCCCCACTCTATCTATCTATCTATCTATCTATCTATCTATCTATCTATCTATCTATGGCAGGAACTCAACCTCCCAAGCGGGGGGGGGTTGCATTGCCGAGGGCTCGCAGCATTAACTGGGTGTGGCCAAATTGCACTAACAGAGGGACATTGTTAAATACCAGCAGTACAGGAGCGTGCTATGTTAAGGAGTGCACTACATACAGAGTGTAGGGTTGAGGAGTGATCTGCATACTGATTGCAGAGTTCAGGAGTGCACTACGTACAGAGTGCAGGGTTGGGAAGTGCACTACGTACAGAGTGCAGGGGTAAGGTGTGAGCTACGTACAGAATGCAGGGTTTAGGAGTATGCTATATGCAGAGTGCAGGGTAAAGGAGTGTGCCGTGTACAGCATGCAGGGTTGAGGAGTGCGCTACATATACAGTGCAGGGTTGTGGAGTATGCTATGTACTGATTGCAGGGTTGAGGAGTATGCTATGTGCAGAGTGCAGGGTTGAGGATTGTGCTGTGTACAGCGTGCAGGGTTGAGGAGTATGCTACATAAAGAGTGCAGGGTTGTGGAGTATGCTATGTACTGATTGCATGGTTGAGGAGTGTGCTGCATACAGAATGCAGAGTTTAGGGGTGCACTACGTACAGAGTGCAGGATTGAGGAGTTCGCTACATACAGAGTGCAGGGTTGAAGAGTGTGCTGCATACAGAATGCAGGGTTGAGAAGTGCGCTACACACAAAGTGCAGGAATGTAAATTATGCTATGTACTGATTGCAGGGTTGAAGAGTGCACTGCATACAGTGTGCAGAGTTCAGGAGTGCACTATGTACAGACTGCAGGGTTGAGGAGTGCACTACATACAGAATGCAGGGTTGAGGAGTGCGCCGTGTACAGAGTGCGGGGTTGAGGAGTGCGTTACATGCAGAGTGCAGGGTTGTGGAGTATGCTATGTAAGAGAGTGCAGGGTTGAAGAGTACACTACAGATAGAATGCAGGGATAAGGAGTGCGCTATACACATAATGCAGGGTTGTCTCGCAAGCCACTTTACAACCAAAAATGGTTTACTCCCAAGTTCTTCCTCCCTTCACTCCCTTCATTACAGAGCTCTTCTCCCTAATAACCCATTCCTCCTAGATTCCAGTACACAGCTCTCCACCCCAGTAACTGCCCCTCCCAGTTACCAATACAGATCTCAGTCCCTCTCTCCCTCCAGATTCCAGTATAGAGTTCAATCATCCCAGCGCCCCCCCCCCCCCGCGCTTCCAGTACAGGGCTTCCCTCCTCAAATCCTCTCCCACCACCTCAAAAGTTTTATAGGCAGAGGTTCCAGCAGAAGAGCAGCTACAACTTACAATATGTGAGTGCACGGCACAGTCTTCAAGAGGAGCTTCAGTCATGAGACTAGAGGTTGTGTAGATTCCACCGTACCCTTCCTCCTCTGCTGCCATATAGTGATGTTCAGTATAGGGAGGTTCTGAGCGTCCACTGAGAGAGGAGCATTGTCTATCTATCTATCTATCTATCTATCTATCTATCTATCTATCTATCTATCTATCTATCTATCTATCTATCTATCTATCTATCTATCTATCTATCGCTATTGTTATCTAAGAGATATTTTTCTCATATTTTACAGAAAACATTAACAATCATATAGAATGATGGAAGATATGGCTGGAGTTTGTTTCATATCAGGTTACACCAACAAGAGAAATAAAATATCAGTAATAGTAAAAAGGAGTACGACCAACTCACATTAAGTGGCAGCCACAAATGATAGTTGCAAGGGGCTCCTTTTTTTACCAGCCAGGGGACTGTAATTTTCACATCTCAATGGACTTAACTGTCACTTACTGTATAACTATCACATTTTATTAAAATGTTGTCAACTGAGCACATCAGGAGAAGGAACCCTTATTTAAAAACAAAAATTACAATTATTTACAGCAACGTTCAGTGAAAATTGAAATGGCGGTCATAGAGCTGGAAATAAAGATCAACAAAACCAACTGTAGACTTTGCACAACGCTTGCTTTGATGCACCTGGAATGTATTTAGCTGACTAAAACCGAAAGTTCAGTTAGGCATTAATAGCAGTCCAGCCAAGTTGAATGGTATCTATCTATCTATCTATCTATCTATCTATCTATCTATCTATCTATCTATCTATCTATTTTCTTTTTCCCATATATTTAAAAAAAAAAACAGAATGACAGAAGATATTGATGGAATTTGCTTTAATTCAAATAGCAGCTGTTGGTAGGAGACCTCCAAAACGTCCAGAGCATTGGTGCAGTTTGGGTGACATCACTGCTCTGGTAATTCCTCACAGGTGTTGGCTCTAACAGCAGCTGCACAGGATTCTGAGCTGTGCATTCACGTGACAGCTAGGAAACCGATTACAAAACGGTATTTACATGGCTTAATATTACGTAAGCGGTGCAGGTTTGGTAAAGGCAGAGGGAAGACACAATTTAAAGCTAATGTAGAGAGCCTTTTCTTCTTCCTTAAAGCCCAACTCCAGCTAGGATTTTGTTTGTATATAAAGCTAGAAACCCCATTAGGTTTTAAATGCTGTCTTTGTCCCTGCTGACATTTGACCTTACTTTCTACTCATCCTGAAAGCCATCTGAATGGGAAATGAGTGAAATCAGCCCGGTGGGAACACAATGAGTGAAAAGAAGCTGACAGGAGTCTTAACTCCTCGTCACTCACTCCAAACCTTAAAAACAAAGAAATTGGAATTCGAAGCAGTCTTGATTACATGAATAAAGAACAATAGAAGAGCTTTAAAAAATGCTGCCTCAGGCCTTGATTTTTGCTGGTGGCCACAAAGCCAGAAGAGTTGGCCATGTGAAGAAGAAGATAGAGTCAGAATGGCTGATCTTTCTTATCGGCGCTGCCTAGGCCTTTAGACATATGTATAAGCAGCTTTGAAGGGAGCATGGAGCTGCATTTCTCCATAGAAGATTAATGTATATCACGCCTTCTATTATTTTTTGTTTTATCCTTTTCAAAAGGGTGGGATTTATAGGTCAATTTTGCTGGGATTTAAATTCTGGGGTGCAGCAAGTTTATTGCTTTAGGAAGTATAAGATCTTTTGGCATGTTGGGGCTGTTCACACTAGAGAAGTTGCCTTCGTGCCTGTACTTTGCATAGTGCTCCAAATACGGTGCCTTGCAAAAGTATTCATACCCCTTGAAATTTTCCACATGTTGTCATGTTACAACCAAAAACAAAGTGGCACATGATTGAAAAGTGGAGAGAAAATGATAAATGGTTTTCAAATTTATTTACAAATAAATATCTGAAAAGCGTGGCATGCATATGTATTCACCCCCCCCCCCCCAGGTCAATACTTTGTAGAACCACCTTTTGCTGCAATTACAGCTGCAAGTCTTTTTGGGTATGTCTCTATCAGCATTGCACATCTAGAGAGTGACATTTTTGCTAATTTTTCTTAGCAAAATAGTTCAAGCTCTGTTAGATTGGATGGAGAGTGTCCGTGAACAGCAATTATCATGTCAAGGATTTAGGTCTGGACTTTGATTGGGCCATTCGTTCACATGAATATGCTTTGATCTAAACCATTCCATTATAGCTCTGGCTGTATGCTTAGGGTTATTGTGCTGCTGGAAGGTGGTACCTCTGTCCCAGTCTCAAGTCTTTTACAGACTCTAACAGGTTTTCTTCTAAGATTGCCCTGTATTTGGCTCCATCCATCTTCCCATCAACTTTGACCAGCTTTCCTGTCCCTGCTGAAGAAAAGCATCCCCAGAACATGATGCTGCCACCACCGTGTTTCATGGTGGGGATGGTGTGTTTAGGGTGATTAGGGTGATGTGCAGTGTTAGTTTTCTGCCACACATAGCAGTTTTGCTTTTAGGCCAAAAAGTTGCATTTTGGTCTCATCTGACCAGAGCACCTTCTTCCACGTTTGCTGTGTCCCCCCACACGGCTTCTCGCAAGCAGCAAACTGGACTTCTTATGGCTTTTTTTCAACAATGGCTTTCTTCTTGCCACTCTTCCATAAAGGCCAGATTTGTGGAGTGCTTGACTAATAGTTGTCCTTTAGACAGATTCTCCCACCTTAACCGTGGATCTCTGCAGCTGCTCCAGAGTTACCATGGGCCTCTTGGCTGCTTCTCTGTTTAATGGTCTCCTCATTCAAATTCCACATCCCTCCTTCATCACTTATATATTCCTGGCCTGTCTTCAAATCTCCCATTCTCATGGGTGCCTTTGGCCAATCATGGCTCAGGGGCTAAGTCCACACCCCACACTATATAAGGCTGCTTACACGGTGAAAGGAAATAGTAGGTATTCTGGATGGCCACCCTTCTTGTGGGTACACCAACAGGGCCCTCAAATATCTGGAGACACCAAATGAAACGAGAAGCAGGTTGTGCATTTGTAAAATGTCTGCCTTTATTAGGTGTGTTACAGCTTATATATGGTTCAACATACCACTAGAAAGAGGGAAGGGGGGAGGGGTTAGTAAATGATGTATTGGTATAAAATATATGGTTATACAAGTCAATGGCCCCTAAAATACATTTATCACGAGGTTACAAGGGTCAACAGGCCATCTGGTTATGAGTCATAAGTCATGCATCCTGTCCCATGGCCTACAAAACAGAGAACAGGAAAGGACAAACCAACCCACAATGATATATATAGAGTACAGTGCTTGTGCAAGGATTTTTCTAAGCATTCTTTCATAGTTGAAATGGCAAAGCATATCAAAGCATATCAAAATGGAGTCACAATGGTTTGGGCATATTATTACAATCCTTTCTTTTGTCACAAATGTGACAATCACAAACCCTGTTGCCCCCAATATGCCCCCAACATTCACCTGGACTACTTTCCCACAAATTTACCATTATCCTTAGCATGTAAAAATAGAGAACAATGAACACATAATTTCAGCTGCATAGCAATTGTCCATGAAATACAAAGGGGGAAGGGGCGTGACAGTCCATAAAATCAAGTGGGAGGGGCATGACAGCCTTTAGGCCAAATAAAAAATAGCCCCAAAGAAAAGCACAAAAAAGTCTCTTGTATGGCTTCTGAATGTCCATCAAGTTCATAAAAGGAAGGAAAAGGAAATGTCCCCATTATAATTCTCCTAAAGTTTTCCCAAAACATTTGGTTTGATTCTGTGCTCATCCATATTTTACATAGATCCTCCACCCCAAAAACCCTGCCTCTCTTTGTAAGGATAGAACTCGATATCCACAGACAGACTGGAACTGATGCATTGGGCTAGACTTGCGTCTTCGGGCTGGTACATCTGGATCTCTCCCTTGTGATGCTCACTGTAATTCGTAGACCTTAGGTTTACATCATTTGGCTCCTCCTCAAGGTGTCATTTCCAGGAACATTTTCCAGCAGGAGTCTGCCTTTATACATCTCAGCACCTTCCATGGCATTTGAACAACAAAAATGAACAATCAAGATTTCCATGTAAAAGCTGTAGTCATCTCTTCATCCGGATAGGGTATAGGGTAGGGTATGAATGGGGTATAGGGTATAAATGGGCTGGGCTTTTCTTCATGTGCATGGGGCTAGCGGCGAATGTTGGCTGGCTGGGGCAGATACTCCTCATCCAACATGAATAATCACAGAATCTACCTGATCAATTCAGGCCTTAACCATTGGAGGTATTAAAAATAATATCCCTCATTTACTCAAACATAAGTAAAGCATGCAGAAATAAAAATGTCTTTCAGCAAGAGTTTTTATTATATACATTCAATATATTTAAGTAAACATTTTTTTCCCCCAAATCCAGTATTACAGCAGGATTTCAACAAAACTTAACCACTTTAAGACCGGGCCTCTTTTTGAGATTCGGTGTTTACAAGTTAAAAACATTTTTTTTTTTTGCTAGAAAATTACTTAGAACCCCCAAACATTATACATTTTTTTCTAACACCCTAGAGAATAAAATGGCAGTCATTGCAATACTTTCTGTCACACCGTATTTGCGCAGCAGTCTTACAAACACACTTTTTTTTGAAAAATTACACTTATTTGAATTAAAAAATAAGACAACAGTAAAGTTAGCCCATTTTTTTTAATATTGTGAAATATAATGTTACGTGAGCAAATTGATACCCAACATGCCAAGCTTCAAAATTGCGCCCGCTCGTGGAATAGTGACAAACTTTTACCCTTAAAAATCTCCATAGGCGACATTTAAAAAATTCTACCGGTTGCATGTTTTGCATTACAGAGAAGGTCTAGGGCTACAATTATTGCTCTTGCTCTACCGATTGCAGCGATACCTTACATGTGTGGTTTGAACACTGTTTTCATATGCGGGTGCTACTCACGTATGCGTTTGTTTCTGCATGCAAGCTCGGCGGGACGGGGCACGTTTAAAAAATTTTTTTTTTTTTTCTTATTTTTTTTACCTTTTATTTTTTATTTTTACACTGTTTAAAAAAAAAAAAAGTGTCACTTATATTCCTATTACAAGGAATGTAAACATCCCTTGTAACAGAAAAAAAGCATGATAGGACCTCTTAAATATGAGATCTGGGGTCAAAAAGACCTCAGATCTCATATTTACACTAAAATGCAAAAAAAAATAAAAAAATTGTAATTTAAAAAAATTTAAAAAATTAAAATCGTCTCCATGCACAGCCACAGGAAGGATCCGATCACCTCCGCCACTGCCAATGGCTCCGATAAACAGCGGAAGGCATTGGATCGTGGCAGGAGGGGGGGGGGGCCCTCTCCAACCACCGATAAAAGTGATCTTGCGGCAAATCCGTCACAGAGACCAATTTTATCTTGTACCGGACCGCTGACTGAACACGGGGATACCAG
Organism: Aquarana catesbeiana; assembly: GCF_042186555.1. Classification (NCBI taxonomy): domain Eukaryota; kingdom Metazoa; phylum Chordata; class Amphibia; order Anura; family Ranidae; genus Aquarana; species Aquarana catesbeiana. The sequence continues at coordinate 82,982,734 of NC_133325.1, read as the reverse complement.
GGTTATGGCAGCTAGCTGCTGCCATAACAACGATATCCATCCTCAAAGTAGGGACGTACATCGGCGTGCAGCGGTCCAGAAGTGGTTAAACACCTTTAGTTCCTTCTATCCCCGGGACCCAAGTGGACCACAGGGTCTCCGAACAGAACATTTTACCCAAAGACATATTCTGACTCAAAAGTCAGCCTCCCAACCTTGCAAATATATCTGATCATCAGCAACAAACAAAACATTGAAGGATAAACATTACACTTAACACTTCACGATTGACACTCTAGGAATTCAAAAGGTAAATATATCCAGTCACACTGACTGTTATTAAAACAAACGTTCCCCTCTACTTTAGAATCTCCTGGATTCAAAACATGCAGCAATTTATTTTGGTCCTGGTCACTTAATTTCAGTAACTCTTCAAACTTTTATAGTTTCACCCTTAATTACTTTTAGGGAAATATATATTATCAGGAACATGGGCCTAATAACCTCTACTCCCAAAACAAGAAACACAATATGAGACAACTCTTTATGTACATTTTAAACAAACACCTAAGATGATAATACCCTGTGCATTTATTAAACACACTATAACCACTTTCTCATTCCACATTCATTTGGCCCTTCCATTCATTCTTCATTTAGAACTGTTTTCCATATTTTTCCCTTGAACACCTTTTTTAATATTTTTAAATCCTTATCTCACCCGAAGTATATATTTTCCCTAGTGCAAAGGAATACACAACACAGTTACTTCTCTTTTTCTTTACTAACCACAATTCTTCTGGCATAGAGCCTGGAATACACAACTTCCTTATTCTTTCCATAGCATAGATGTATACTTCTTAATTATAATATTCTTAAACTTGTATCCAAAAAAAGATAAAATCAAACATTTTAAAATCCCCAATCATTGTTAATACAGCTTAAACACAATTAAAACCATTTGCACAAATATAGGACATTTGCTGTTATTGAAAAAAAAAACACCTTTTAACTTCATTGATGTAAGGATAGGCAATTACAAATAAAACAGTCCTTAAAGTCAGACTCTAACTGAAATAATCAAAATACCCTATACATAAATTGAAATGCTACTCTTAAAAATTTGTATCTGATTAGATTCCTCAAAAAAAACATTTAGTACCAGCGCATACATGTAATTTATCAGTGACGTGTCACATTCCCCTTTTAATGTTTCCGATTAACTATGCATTGGGCATGGGCTTAATATGTGCCCAACACATTTCATGAATAGACTGACAATAGTTGCAACATTTTAACAATAAACATGTATTTTTAATCTATATAGATAACTTTTTTTTTTAATTAAATCCTTCTTTAACATTCACTCTCCACCTCAGCAAGCCTCTCGGACTCGCTGAATATGTAATGCAAAAGAGATGGCGAAGGAATGGTCGACGGTTTGATCCCCTTTTTTCACTTGAAGCAATATAGTAGATCTATGCAAGCGGATTTGTACCTCTATATATAGTGCTAAACAATACTGTGGATAGGAAGAATCACTGAAATAGTAACCTGTCCTTGACCAAATCCGTGATTCAGTCCTCTTAAAGCACCACACACAGATGAGTACCCTACTCTGTCCCTCTCATCTGCCCACTTTAGCAACACTCTCCGTCATGGCAGGATCACAGGACATATATCAACTACCTAGCAATCCATTTGCATTAAGGAGAAAAAACAATTTATACTCTAAATTGGAATTCCAAGACAAGACAAAAATTCACATGCACATAAAATTAAGCATTTCTCTTAAGAAAATTCCCTATACTAACAACAACTTTCCCTTACCTAATAATCAGTAATTCATCAGTAGTTCACGAGCTTCAAAAAATGCTACCAGTGATACCACTTGTGATTGCCCTGCACACATACACACTCCAAAGCTCTGCTATACAACCGAACAAAGATGACAATGTTATATGTGTTAAAACACTTGGGCTGTATTTGGTTAATCATTTAAAATAAGTAACAATATTATGCTGAATGGCAAGTCCCCCCCTTTTTTTTTCTCTCTATATTAATACATGGGCTTACACATATCTCATATCTCAACATCCCTTTCTACTGCGTAGATTTGAGACAGGCTGCAAAAAAATTAACTTCCTCATATTAAACAAGCTATGATCTATTCAATCTAGACAGTCCTTGAAAATGCTGATGCTGCTCCTTTGGTTAAAATATTTTCCATAATCAATAAATACATGAAAATGAATTTTCCCGTGATGCTACAGCAAACATGGACACTTTGCCAGGATTGGTACGCTTCGCCATTAATGTTTTCCAATGTCCCTTTAAACCTCTAAAATCTCCGTAATGTTACTTCCTGTTTTTTAAAACGAAATTTTACTCCTGCGTATCTTGTCTCTGAACTGTATGGCAGACATATAGGTAGCATACTAATTCACCTTCAATAATGGATTTACCTGCAGACACAGTGTTCCTAAGCTTCTAGATGTGAGCTCTACCTGGCCCTAGGAGTGGTAAGTTCTATTAACTTTTCCACTGCAATCCCCCTCTTTTTTTTTCCTAATTTAATTTAACTTTCATTCATAAATAACTCATCTCTTCAAAACTTAACTTGCTTTACCCTCTACAATGTAGGATGTTTTCATTAAAAACACCTTTGGGGGACAGGAGGCGGAGTCTAGCGGAGCAGACATGCATTGTTAGAGCTCCGCACCGCTGAGGGAGAGAGAAGAAGAGAGAGAAGAGAAGGACAAAGCAGAGCCTGCAGGCTCAAAAGGTATCCATTTGAACCTTTTTGCCCCAAGGAACAAACTGTGAAAGTTTGGGCAGGAAATATGGTACTGGGAGGAAGCCGTGGCAGAAATAAAAATCACCTCACAAAGAGCTCACAGGCACTCACTGCAACTAAAGCAGCTCCAGTCACCTCACAAGATACAGCATCAGGGCGCTCTCACAGACAGAAAATGTCACACCAAGACTCTCCATTTGAGTCAGATACAGAACAAATCCTCTCACAAACTTCTCCACAAGCCTCCTCAGCATCCCCAGTAATATTATTACAATTTGAAAAGATGCTTCATAAGGCTTTAAAACAAACCTCAGACCAAATAACAAACAGCCTAACCAAAGAAATAAGAGAGCTGGGAAACCGCACCGCAGCCTTAGAAATAAAAATTGATGTAATTGAAATTACAACCCAAGAAAATATAACAGAATTGGAACAATTAAAAGAAGAGAATTTAATACTTCAAACTAAGCTTGAAGATTACTAAAGTAGAGCCAGATGTTCAAACTTGCACATAAGGGGAATACCTGAAACTGTGACAGACCTGCAATCTACTATTACTGCTCTATTACAAGAACTAAAGCCAGATATCCCTATTGAACGTTTAGAACTGGACAGAGTACACAGAGCCCTCACAGCCAAAAAGAAAGATGGACCCCCATGTGATATAATCACAAAATTTAATTATTACAGAACGAAAGAACAAATACTAATTGCTGCAAGAGAAAAAAAGGAACTTAATTTTCAAGGACACAATTATCAAATTTTTGCTGACCTATCCCAACTTACTATTACTAAAAGACGATCCATGAAACCCCAACTAATGGAACTGCAACGCCACAACATTATGTATCAATGGGGCTTCCCCTTTTCAGTCAGATTTAACTACCAAGGTACAATTTACAGAAGCAGATCAGCAGATGAACTACAACAAACCCTTTTAAAATTAAATCTGACAGAACCCACAAGCAGCAACACTCCCACACGCAGAAGAATGGCATCATCTTCACCTTCAGGCAGCACCCAGAAAATTTCAGAACAAAATGGGAATCATCATTCTCACAAAAGAGGCCGTTATGCCACATCATCCATGGACCAAGAAGATTCAATGGACTGACATCCTAATTCCTGATATCTCTTCATTTATTATACTAAGAGATGGTTTTCTATAAAAAACCTGTATTTATAACTGAATGTAACTGCATTCTGATAGTCACACACTGTATGGGATCATGTTACATTCCAGTTATATTTCTTATTACTTCTGATTCATATAGCCTTAGAATATATAAGTGAAATAAGGAAATTCTTGTTCAGTTATATATTTTCAGGTAATAACAATAGATTTATTACTTTTTAGGACAAATATGTTCAATAATCCAGAAGTAATGGAAGCTTTTTCTTTCTTTTCTTAAAACAAATATATTATTACCTAACTAGTTCCTAGAACTATGTTTTTGTTTATTCTAATCTGAAGCAATACAACCTCAATTTTATGAGTTAACATATCTAAACAGTTACATATGAATAAAATATGTAATTGTTTATTCTAAAAGGGTTAAAATCCCAAAATAATTCAAACTATCTTCATCAATACCAAAGTTATTAACAGTACCTTTCTAACTGAATTATTTAGCCTAGGGCAAGACTAACCATATACAACCACCCTGGAATAAATAATTTCAACAAAAACTATATTCTGCACTCCAATTAATGAATCATCATTTTGATGTCTTTTGACATAGCACTTCTCTCCTGTAAGCGGAAGATCCGTGTACCCCCATTAGCCCTCCTCATTCTCCCAACCATATTATGTGGGAGTGTGACGAAGGCACTTATTCCCCTGAGAGAGATATTTATTCTCTTTCACGGGTAAATTGTGATTACTTGCAAAAAATAATTTATACAATGTATCATCTAATCTCATATGTTTTTTGTTTACTCTTTACTCCAGAATTCACTGGTTTCTTTTCTATCTTTTCATCTCTTCAGTCCACACAGGTTGATCTGCGCAGTCAGCTCTGCATAACAAAAAGTAAGTCAAAACTATTTGATCTGTTGCCATGGCACCACTGAATATACTTTCCCTGAATGTTCAGGGAATAAATGTCCCTCAAAAAAGGACCAACGCCTTCCGTACTTTCCATAACAAGAAGGCTCACATAGTATGCCTCCAAGAAACACACTTCACCAAAGATTCTACTCCAAAATATATTTCTCCTTTTTATCAACAAATTTACATGGCTTCTGCCTGTACCAAACAAAGGGGTACTCTAATTGCATTTCACCGATCCACACCATTCACCTTATCATCAGAAATTAAAGACCCAGAAGGTAGATACCTGATACTCATGGGTTATATAATGGATACAGCAATCACGGTGATTTCCTACTACGCTCCTAACAAACAACCTACACCATTCCTCTCACATATATTACAAGTGATTAATACACACAAAATAGGAACAGTGATAATGTGCGGGGATTCGAACCAGGTCCTCCTCCCATTTCTAGATAAATCACCTTTTACACCATCCAAAATAACCTCTAGATTACCTTTTTCTCAACTTCTTTCCAAATACAATCTGGTAGATTCGTGGAGAGAAAGTAACCCAATGAAAAAGAAATTCACTTATTTCTCGCACCCTCATCAAACCTTCACCAGAATAGATCATATTTTTCTAACAATAGCCTCAGCCATACCAAAAGCGCATGACCCAACGTGGTACTTACCGGACATAATGCTCAAACACCCACTACATCAGATGGCCATTGAACAAGCTTTAACCACTTCAGCCCCGGAAGGTTTTACCCCCTTCCTGACCAGAGCACTTTTTACAATTCGGCATTGCGTTGCTTTAACTGCTAATTGCGCGGTCATGCAATGCTGTACCCAAACGAAATTTGCGTCCTTTTCTTCCCACAAATAGAGCTTTCTTTTGATGGTATTTGATCACCTCTGCCGTTTTTATTTTTTGCGCTATAAACGGAAAAAGACCGAAAATTTTGAAAAAAAATGATATTTTCTACTTTTTGTTATAAAAAAAATCCAATAAACTCAATTTTAGTCATACATTTAGGCCAAAATGTATTCGGCCACATGTCTTTGTTAAAAAAAAATGTCAATAAGCGTATATTTATTGGTTTGCGCAAAAGTTATAGCGTCTACAAACTAGGGTACATTTTCTGGAATTTACACAGCTTTTATTTTATGACTGCCTATGTCATTTCATGAGGTGCTAAAATGGCAGGGCAGTACAAAACCCCCCCAAATGACCCCATTTTGGAAAGTAGACACCCCAAGGAAATTGCTGAGAGGCATGTTGAACCCATTGAATATTTATTTTTTTTGTCCCAAGTGATTGAATAATGACAAAAAAAAAAAAAAAAATTACAAAAAGTTGTCACTAAATGATATATTGCTCACACAGGCCATGCGCATATGTGGAATTGCACCCCAAAATACATTTAGCTGCTTCTCCTGAGTACGGGGATACCACATGTGTGGGACTTTTTGGGAGACTAGCCGCGTACGGGGCCCCAAAAACCAAGCACCGCCTTCAGGATTTCAAAGGGCATACATTTTTGATTTCACTCCTCACTACCTATCACAGTTTTGAAGGCCATAAAATGCCAAGATGGCACAAACCCCCCCCAAATGACCCCATTTTGGAAAGTAGACACCCCAAGCTATTTGCTGAGAGGCATGATGAGTCCATGGAATATTTTATATTTTGACACAAGTTGCGGGAAAGTGACAATTTTTTTTTTTTTTTTGCACAAAGTTGTCACAAAATGATATATTGCTCAAACATGCCATGGGCATATGTGGAATTACACCCCAAAATACATTCTGCTGCTTCTCCTGAGTACGGGGATACCACATGTGTGGGACTTTTTGGGAGCCTATCCGCGTACGGAGCCCCGAAAACCAAGCACCGCCTTCAGGATTTCTAAGGGCATAAATTTTTGATTTCACTCCTCACTACCTATCACAGTTTTGAAGGCCATAAAATGCCAAGATGGCACAAAACCCCCCCAAATGACCCCATTTTGGAAAGTAGACACCCCAAGCTATTTGCTGAGAGGCATGTTGAGTCCATGGAATATTTTATTTTTTGACACAAGTTGCAGGAAAGTGACAATTTTTTTTTTTTTTGCACAAAGTTGTCACTAAATGATATATTGCTCACACAGGCCATGGGCATATGTGGAATTGCACCCCAAAATACATTCTGCTGATTCTCCTGAGTACGGGGATACCACATGTGTGGGACTTTTTGGGAGCCTAGCCGCGTACGGGGCCCCGAAAACCCAGCACCGCCTTCAGGATTTCTAAGGGCGTAAAGTTGTGATTTCACTCCTCACTACTTATCACATTTTTGAAGGCCATAAAATGCCCAGATGGCACAAAACCCCCCCAAATGACCCCATTTTGGAAAGTAGACACCCCAAGCTATTTGCTGAGAGGCATGTTGAGTCCATGGAATATTTTATATTTTGACACAAGTTGCGGGAAAGTGACAATTTTTTTTTTTTTTTTGCACAAAGTTGTCACAAAATGATATATTGCTCAAACATGCCATGGGCATATGTGGAATTACACCCCAAAATACATTCTGCTGCTTCTCCTGAGTACGGGGATACCACATGTGTGGGACTTTTTGGGAGCCTAGCCGCGTACGGAGCCCCGAAAACCAAGCACCGCCTTCAGGATTTCTAAGGGCATAAATTTTTGATTTCACTCCTCACTACCTATCACAGTTTTGAAGGCCATAAAATGCCAAGATGGCACAAAACCCCCCCAAATTACCCCATTTTGGAAAGTAGACACCCCAAGCTATTTTCTAAAAGAGAAAATTTGCGCTAGGTATAAAGTGAAGGATGTGAGTCAATAAAACTTGATTTTTGTATGCAAAATTATTAATAATAGTGAACCTGTGCGGAAATATCCTGCGGCTATGCGCTATAACCCTGATAGGGGGCACCACTAAGAATATCTATAAAGAGCGCAGCGCTGGATTTAAATATACAGTGAAAAATGACAGTGAAAAATAAAACAGCAAAATTATTTGTTCAAATAAAAACTGTGCATAATAATTTTCAAATAATGTCCATAGAGAACGCAAAAATATAAGTGATTAAATGTCCGTGAAGCACAAAGAACCAATCTGGATGTCTAACTTCCACCGCTGTGAGGCCCGTCACCAGAAGAATTAAAGGCTTACCAGACCGCCTTTTTTAAAAAGGCATGAATCAATCTCCACCATGGATACTGTCCCTCTCCTGGCTGGATCCTGCCGTGAGGCACCGGATGGTTGATCCCAAATCTGTCAGCCGTGAAGGAGCGCCAATCTCAGTAGCAATCTCAATAGCGTGAGTATCCGAAAAAAAGGGGAGAAATGCTCCAATGGTGTAGTAAATTAATGGTTCCTTTTATTAAAAAAGCCTAAAAGGCGTTTAACAATACAGCAGTCCTTGCAAGGAGTGATAAAAACAAATCCGATAGATAATGAAAGTACGCGCATGCGCAGTCCGTGCGTACGTGTCTACCCTACGGCCGTTTCGTCAGAAATGACATCAGCGGTGGAAGTTAGACATCCAGATTGGTTCTTTGTGCTTCACGGACATTTAATCACTTATATTTTTGCGTTCTCTATGGACATTATTTGAAAATTATTATGCACAGTTTTTATTTGAACAAATAATTTTGCTGTTTTATTTTTCACTGTCATTTTTCACTGTATATTTAAATCCAGCGCTGCGCTCTTTATAGATACCCCAAGCTATTTGCTGAGAGGCATGGTGAGTATTTTGCAGCTCTCATTTGTTTTTGAAAATGAAGAAAGACAAGAAAAACATTTTTTTTTTTTCTTTTTTCAAATTTCAAAAGTTTGTGACAAAAAGTGAGGTCTGCAAAATACTCACTATACCTCTCAGCAAATAGCTTTGGGTGTCTATTTTCCAAAATGGGGTCATTTGGGGGGGGTTTGTGCCATCTGGGCATTCCATGGCCTCCGAAACTGTGATAGGCAGTGAAGAGTGAAATCAAAAATTTACGCCCTTAGAAAGCCTGAAGGCGGTGATTGGTTTTCGGGGTCCCGTACGCCGCTAGGCTCCCAAAAAGTCTCACACATGTGGTATCCCCATACTCAGGAGAAGCAACAGAATGCATTTTGGGGTGTAATTTCACATATTCCCATGGCATGTTTGAGCAATATATCATTTAGTGACAACTTTGTACAAAAAAAAAAAAAAAATTGTCTTTTTCCCGCAACTTGTGTCACAATATAAAATATTCCATGGACTCGACATGCCTCTCAGCAAATAGCTTGGGGTGTCTACTTTCCAAAATGGGGTCATTTGGGGCGGGTTTGAACTGTCCTGGCATTTTATGCACAACATTTAGAAGCTTATGTCACACATCACCCACTCTTCTAACCACTTGAAGACAAAGCCCTTTCTGACACTTTTTGTTTACATGAAAAAATTATTTTTTTTTGCAAGAAAATTACTTTGAACCCCCAAACATTATATATTTTTTTAAAGCAAATGCCCTACAGATTAAAATGGTGGGTGTTTCATTTTTTTTTTTCACACAGTATTTGCGCAGCGATTTTTCAAACGCATTTTTTGGGGAAAAAACACACTTTTTAAAATTTTAATGCACTAAAACACACTATATTGCCCAAATGTTTGATGAAATAAAAAAGATGATCTTAGGCCGAGTACATGGATACCAAACATGACATGCTTTAAAATTGCGCACAAACGTGCAGTGGCGACAAACTAAATACATTTTTAAAAGCCTTTAAAAGCCTTTACAGGTTACCACTTTAGATTTACAGAGGAGGTCTACTGCTAAAATTACTGCCCTCGATCTGACCTTCGCGGTGATACCTCACATGCATGGGGCAATTGCTGTTTAAATTTGACGCCAGACTGACGCTTGCGTTCGCCTTTGCGCGGGAGCAGGGGGGGACAGGGGTGCTTTTTTTTTTTTTTTTTTTTTCTTTATTCATTTTTTAATTTTTTTTCTTATTTTTAAACTGTTCCTTTCATTTTTATTTTTTTTTTAATCATTTTTATTGTTATCTCAGGGAATGTAAATATCCCCTATGATAGCAATAGGTAGTGACAGGTACTCTTTTTTGAAAAAATTGGGGTCTATTAGACCCTAGATCTCTCCTCTGCCCTCAAAGCATCTGACCACACCAAGATCGGTGTGATAAAATGCTTTCCCAATTTCCCAATGGCGCTGTTTACATCCGGCGAAATCTAAGTCATGAAATGCTCGTAGCTTCCGGTTTCTTAGGCCATAGAGATGATTGGAGCCATTCTGGTCTCTGATCAGCTCTATGGTCAGCTGGCCGAATCACCGGCTGCATTCTCAGGTTCCCTGTTGGGCCAGGAGAGCCAGAGAAAAACATGGAAGACGGTGGGGGGGGGGATCCCTCCCACTGCTTGTAAAAGCAGTCTAGAGGCTAATTAGCCGCTAGGATTGCTTGTACATGAAAGCCGACCGCTGGCTGAAAAGAATGATACCAAGATGATACCTAAACCTGCAGGCATCATTCTGGTATAACCACTCAAAGTCCAGCAACATACCAGTACGTTGCTGGTCCTTGTATTGTAAACTTTTTTTTCATGCAGCCTGTGGGCTGAACGAAAAAAAGATATTGATCAGTGGGTATGCCCACCATTAGAATACCTCCCTTCATCCGCCCACTTCTAATGATGGGCATACATGCACCATTTATATATGCCGAAGCATGGGGGCATCCTCCCGCAAAAGGCAGGAGCAAATTGTTCCTCCACCCACTGCTGCCCCCACGCTTCGGCATATATGCTGAAGTATGTAACTGTGGTGGTGAAATCACCTCCGACAGCGCTGGAGTCACGGCTTTATATATCGTGGGAGCAAACGCTGTTGCTGTCAAGATAAATAAATCCGCGCTGCAACTGAATGGCGTACCTGCTAAGCAAATGATGGTTAACAAAAAAACAAAGTAACATTACAGTATAACAGTAATACTTACCATACCTGCAAAGCAAATACAAAAAAAACCATAGTAAAAAATAAAACATTTAACGCAACCTGTGCCTACCTAAAATATATATATGCCGAAGCATGGGGGCATCCTCCCGCAAAAGGCAGGAACAAATTGCTCCTCCACCCACTGCTGCCCCCACGCTTCGGCATATATGCTGAAGTATGTAACTGTGGTGGTGAAATCACCTCCGACAGCGCTGGAGTCACGGCTTTATATATCGTGGGAGCAAACGCTGTTGCTGTCAAGATAAATAAATCCGCTCTGCAGCTGAATGGCGTACCTGAAAACAAAAAAGTGGTTAACAATAAAAAAACAAAGTATAAAAAACATTGCAGTATAGAATGCAGAACAATAGAGAGAGAATAGAGAGAGAGAACAATAAAACGACAACTATTTTTGTTTTTTTTATTTTATATTTTTTTTGTATTTTTATTTTTTTATTTTTTTTTTTATTTTATTTTTTTTTTAACACTTTTTTTAGTAACTTTAACTTTTAACTGTAACTGTACCAGGTTTGGGTCTCTCAAAATGCGATGGCATCTTGGGAGACCCTGTGTTAGTGTGCCTAGTCTGTGCCGTGCTGAACCCTACGCTAATACTCCACTAGTGTATGGTAGCGTTCAAAACATTCACCAATGCATAGACCAGGATTGTCAGGACAGGAGGGACAATAATACCGGGTGTCACGCCTAAATCCGCGCTTGCTGCAGACACGACATCTTTTTTGGGGGGCTCGTTGGGTAGGGGTACTCGGGAGGACATAAGGAAAATGCCTCCCATGCAGCCGGCTTACTGCATCTGGTTGGGGAAGGTGAGGTGGAGCACCGTCTGGATACAGAAGGGCTCTGACGATCTCTTCCTGGAATTTAAGGAAGGATCCAGTCCGTCCTGAAGCTCTGTATAGCACATGAGCATTCAGCAAAGCCAATTGAAATAAATAAACAGACACTTTTTTGTACCAGCGTCTGGCCTTACGGGCAATTAGGTACGGCGCCAACAACTGGTGGTTGAGGTCCACCCCTCCCATATTAAGGTTGTATTCGTGGACACAGAGGGGTTTCTCCACAACACCAGTCGCCGTAGTAATTTGGGTCGTCGTGTCTGCATGAAGGGAGGTAAGAACGAAAACATTCTTATTGTACCTCCACTTCATAGCGAGCAAATTATTATACTTCAAGCAGGCTCTCTCCCCCAGCCTAAGACGGGACTCTACAAGCCGCTGGGGAAAGCCCCGGCGATTAGGTCGCACGGTGCCACATGCTCCAATCTGATGATCAAACAAGTGACTAAAAAGTGGCACGCTCGTATAATAATTGTCCACGTACAAGTGGTACCCCTTTCCGAATAAGGGTGACACCAAGTCCCACACTATCTTGCCAGCGCTTCCTATGTAGTCAGGGCAGTTGATCGGCTCTACGTGACTATCTTTGCCCTCGTAAACCATAAATCTACATGTATAGCCTGTGGCCCTGTCACAGAGCTTATACATCTTGACCCCGTATCTGGCACGCTTGCTGGGAAGGTACTGTTTGAAGGACAAGCGGCCAGAAAACTTAATCAGGGACTCATCAACGCAGACAACTTGATGGGGGGTAAACAAGTCTGCAAAACGGTGGTTGAAGTGGTTTACGAGGGGCCGAATTTTGTAGAGCCGATCGTATGCAGGGTCTCCACGAGGACGACAGAGTTCATTGTCGTTGAAGTGCATGAACCGCAAAATCTGCTCGTATCGTGCCCTGGCCATGGAGGCAGAGAACACGGGCATATGGTGAATTGGGTCAGTGGACCAATATGACCGCAACTCACTCTTTTTGGTTATGCCCATGAGGAGGGAAAGGCCCAGAAAGATCTTAAATTCGGAGACCGTAATTGGTCTCCAATCTCTGGCAAGGGAGGACTGGGGAATAGTGGCGATGTGTTGACCAGCGTACAAATTGCTTTGGTCCACAATAGATCTATAGAGATCTTCGGTGAAAAACAGCGAATAAAAATCCAGTGGCGTAAAGTCAACTGTTTCCACCTGAATTCCGGGTTGGCCAGTGAAAGGGGGAAGTACGGGTGCTGCAGAAGTGGTGGGTTCCCAATTCGGATTGGCGAATGCAGCAGGAAGGGCACTATGGGCACGACGGGCCTGTGTTCGTCTTCTTGGTGGCAGCGGGACGCTACTTGTGCTTGCCACCTCGCCAGCTTGAACTGCACTTATAGGACTCGCCACGTCACCACGTGATACTGCAGTGCTGGATGTACGACCAGGGTGTACTAGGCCGCTGGTGCTTGCCAGTTCACCAGAAGGAGTAGCGGCACTAGTACCTCTCTGCTCCATACGAGAGCCCTGCGGTTCTTGCACGTCAAGGACAGAAGAAGTTCGGGGTCTGGTACGCCTGACCCTAGCAGGGACCACAACTCCGTCGTCAGAGCTATCTGTCATGGAGCCGCTGTCCTCTACAGGTTCGTATTCTGAGCCTGAACTTGACAGATGAGTGACTTCCTCTTCACTATCTGTCATACTCAGAATCCTGTAGGCCTCTTCACTAGTGTACCTTCGATTTGCCATTTTGGCCTCTAAATTTAGGGGTACACTAGTGAGACTCACAGGCAAAAAAGCTCCTGACTGTTAGCGACTGATTCAAAACGCTACCAAAAAACTGTTAGCGATCGCAGGGATCAGGCCTGACTCTGCGAACGCTGCAGTTATGTGTGCTTAGTGTTTTGTAAGTGACAGTTATCGATCGATACTGCACTTGGGTGGGCTGGGCTGGGCTGGGCCGAGGAGCAAAACGCAGGTGCTAGCAGGTATCTGGGCTGATCCCGCTAACACTGCGTTTCAGGGAACCCTAAACTGCTGGGGAGTATAGATCTGATCGGATCAGATATCGATCCGTTCAGATACTATAGCACTAAGGGAGGTGTATGCTGCGTGCGTGGGTTTTAGCGGTACTGGCGCTAACCTGACGCTGCCTGGGGCGACGCAGACCTTATCAGATCCTAAAAACTTAACTTATATCACCGCCGGGCAATTAGGGGGTTAAACCTTTATAAGGTAATAAACGGCGGGTGCCCTAAAACTATAATAAACTATAATAAACTGTAATAAACTACAAAAAACAAACTAGCTAACCAGCGTCACCCGTAACACTTATACGGTGATCGCTGGTGAAAGGGTTAACTAGGGGGCAATCAAGGGGTTAAAACCTTTAGCAGGTAGTATATGGGGGTCCCTGTCGCTATAAAACACTGACAGCGAACCTATATACTTACCTCCCTAACTAGCGTCACCTGTGTCACTAATACAGCGATCAGAAAAACGATCGCTTAGCGACACTGGCGACGGGGGGTAATCAAGGGGTTAACTTTTATTAGGGGGGGGTTAGGGGGGTACCCTGGACCTAAAGGGGGGTACCCTAGACCTAAAGGGGGCTAACCTAACTGCCCTAACACTTGTAACTGACACAAACTGACACCAATGCAAAAAAAAAAAAAACTGCTATTGGTGACAGAGTGACAGGGGGTACAGGGGGGTGATCGGGGGGTGATCGGGGGGTGACAGGGGGGTGAAATGTGTGCCTGCGTGTTCTACTGTAAGTGTAGTGTTGGTGCACTTACTTGGATGTCTTCTCTCCTCTGCGTCGGATCAAAAAGACCGACTCGAGGAGAGATTACATCACTTCCTTTCCCTCTGTTTACATTACAGAGGGAAAGGAAGCGTTTCCATTCGCTGGGAGCGATCGGGAGGGGGTGGCCAACAATGGATGGCCTCCCCCTCACCTCTCATCGCCCGCGAACGAGAGCCGACCGCCTATGGCACCGGGGGGGGGGTCCGATCGGACCCCCCACCCGCGGGAGGCAGATCACGTACAGGTACGTGATTCTGCCTGCCCGTGCCATTCTGCCGCCGTATATATGCGTTAGGCGGTCGGCAAGTGGTTAAAGGAATACATATCAATTAATAATACAACAGACATTTCCCCAATAACACTGTGGGAAGCTCATAAGCCTGTCTTGCGTGGTACAATACAAGGACAAATGGCACTATTTAAACGGGAACGCAAAAATCTAGCAAAAAAACTAGAACTCAATTTTAATGCAGCCTACATATCATTCCAAGATAATCCATCTCAGAGTACAAAATCTCATCTGGAAAAATCTAGATTGGAATACGATCTATTTCTCACTTCAGAGTCAGTTGATAAATCCCTCAAATGCTCCAAACACATTTTCTACATGAATACAAACAAACCAGGTACATATTTGGCTCGGGCATTAAATTCAGCTAACAAATCTTTCAAACCAATACGTTTGAAATTATCAAAAAATGTTTATACTTGTAATCCAGTTAAAATAGTCCATAAATTTCACTCACATCTCGCAACTTTATACAAGACAAACAATGAATTTAATCCTACAGAGGCTGAATCCTTCTTCTCAAAAATAACCTTACCTGAGTTGTCTCAGAATCAAAAAAGCAGTTTGGATGAGCCTATAACTATAGATGAAGTTGCTAACGCCATAAAAGACCTAAAACTTAACAAAAGACCAGGCCCAGACGGCTACTCGGCTTTATACTATAAAACATTCTCAGAAATACTCTCTCCCATTCTCACTGAAACTTTTAACAAACTTCTAGAAGGACATTCTTTTTGGCAAGAAACACTAATGGCAATTGTTTGTATGATCCCAAAACCCCTTTCTGATGATACTTCCTGTGTGAATTATCGGCCTATCTCTCTGTTAAACCTTGATATTAAATTATTAGCAAAAATAATAGCAAAACGCCTCAATAGCATTATAGGAAAATTAATACATAGAGATCAAGTAGGCTTCATGCCAAATAGACAGGCAGGCGATAATATACGCAGGGCAGTGTTATTGGCACATATTGCTAAAAAACGGAAAATCCCTTTATGTTTTCTATCTCTCGATATTAAGAGGGCATTTGACACAGTATCCTGGCAATATATGCAATATTCATTACAAAAATGGGGTTTTGGACCCCACTTTTTAACATGGATCAAAGCATTATATAATAAACCCAAAGCCTATATAAAATATGCTGGATACAAATCTGATGCCTTTAATATTGAAAGAGGTACCCGACAGGGTTGCCCATTATCTCCCTTATTATTTGCCCTTATACTCGAACCCATGGCCCAGTACATCAGAACAAACCAAACTATAACTGGCATTGAAGTAGGAGGTATTACGCACAAATTATGTATATTTGCAGACGATATATTACTTTTTCTATCATCACCACAGGTCTCTGGTCCTAACTTAATACCAGCTCTTGATGGATTTGCAGCCCTATCCGGCCTTATGATTAATCCTAAGAAATGCCTAGTGCTTAATATTTCACTCACAAACATGGAATTGATCCCGGCTAGGGCTGCACTCCCATTCACATGGGCAGAAAAATCAATCCCATATCTTGGAATTCATTTAACAGCATCTCATTCTGACTTATTCTCAACCAATTATCCTCCTGTATTAAGACAGATCACAAATCTAATAAAACAATGGTCGCAACTTCCTTTATCCTGGATAGGGAAGATTAATGCAATCAAAATGACTATTCTACCCAAATTGCTTTAGTCCTCCCTATTCCAATTCCTTCCTATTTTTTGAGAATAGTACAAAAAAGAGCAACTTCATTTATATGGGGCTCTTCTAAACCACGTATACCTATACACACACTACATCTTCCCAAAAATAAAGGAGGCCTGGGATACCCTAATTTTACTAACTACTACAGAGCAGCACATTTGGCCAGTCTGTCCAAAAACCATGCAAAACAGGAAATCCCATTATGGGTATTTATAGAGGCTTCAGAAAATGACCCTCTATTAATATCAAACTTGTTATGGCTTGATCCTAAACATAGGATCTCTCTGGGATAAACTAAAAACCAAATATCAGTTACAATCTCCACACAATCCTCTCCTTTCTTTTATCAGAAATCCGGCCTTTTATCCGGCATGGATCTACCCAAATTCTTTTAAAGCTTGGACAACATCAGGCATTCAGACACTAAATGACTTCATAGCATCTAAATCATTCCTTTCATTCCCATCGCTTAGAGAAAAATATGATCTACCAAACTCTGAGATATTTAGATATCTCCAAATCAAAAATTTCTATACACCATTCCTAAAGGGGGATACACCATTATCCCAATTATCCATTTTTGAATCAATCTGTACAAAAGATCCATTTGCTAAAGGTACAATTTCATCACTTTATAATCAATTATATGGAGTAGTAAATCTTAATAGACCCTCTTACCTTCAGAGGTGGGAGGAGGACCTGGGACTAACTTTAGAAGACACGGACTGGTCTAACATATGGCTCACATCTAAGTCATCTTCACCCAACATCTTAGCACTGGAGACAAATTATAAAGTCCTAACTCGCTGGTACCTTGTACCCGCTAGAGTGGCAAAATATTCACCTAATACCTCAGCTCTTTGTTTTCGAGGATGCCCAGAAATAGGCACACATTTACACATATAGTGGACGTGCCCAGTAATCCAAACCTTCTGGCAGGAAGTCTTCGTGATTGCATCTAAAATATTTAAAAAAATAATACAACCAGATCCATATATAACTTTACTTAATCTAAAACCAGAATGGTTAACACTCTCTCAATTCAAACTTATGATCCAACTATTAACGGCTGCAAAACAAACAGTGGCCAAGGCATGGAAATCTCCTACGTTGGTACTAGCAGAAACAATTCACAGAATGAATAATACAATGTCCCATGCTAAGATGGTAGCCATCGATCAAAATCAAATTCCAAAATTTGAAAAACTTTGGCATCCTTGGATAAAACAACAGTTCCTGTCAAATTTCAATGACTCTGTCCTGTTGCCATGGTAACAGATTAAATGACTTACAGAGACACCCATTCTAAGGCTTCAAAGAGAACTAAAAAGAATAATAAACTGACGAGCGGGACAACCTTGTGGACCATACCTCTGCCTTTCTACCCTTTTTCTTCTTTCTCTTTCCTTTTCTCCACCTTACGATTAAAGCTCATTATCAGAATTTATTTGACCTATATACACTATACCTGTAAACAATATGTATAGTAGGTATAAATCATTTAAATACCTACAAAAGTAACTAAGGAAATGATATATATCTTTAATTTAGGTTTACGTGAACCCAATGTTTAATATTTGAAATTTCATGATATTTACCTATATAATCCCTACTGTAAAACAATGAGCTTACTTTATAGATCCTTGTAAACTTACTTTATGTATCTTTATAATATTGTATACTCAATAAACTTCTTTTGACAAGGAAAAACACCTTTAAACTCACTTATGCCCTGTACACACGAGCAGACTTTTTGACCAGACTGGTCCGACGGACCAAATCTGTCGGACAATCCGACCGTATGTGGGCTTCATCGGACTTCCGACGGACCTTTTCAGTCGAAAATCCGACAGATTTTAGATTTGAAACATGTTTCAAATCTTTCCCCCGGAACCCCCCGCCAGACCCAGTTCCTATCAGGAAGCCCGTTCGTCTGTATGCTGGTCCGACGGACCAAATACGACGCAAGGGCAGCTATAGCACCTGCCCACGATAATGTTTCCAGCGCGATCCTATCGCACTGGTTCTCGCCGACAGGGTACTATGCATCTCACGCTCGCTGCAATAGGAAAAACAAATTTTCCTATTGC
The DNA here is from genome assembly GCF_042186555.1 of Aquarana catesbeiana. Taxonomy (NCBI): domain Eukaryota; kingdom Metazoa; phylum Chordata; class Amphibia; order Anura; family Ranidae; genus Aquarana; species Aquarana catesbeiana. Next base: position 82,964,216 of record NC_133325.1, on the reverse strand, counting down.
AGCGAGCGCGAGAAAGACCCTTAGGTCTGGTATGGATTTTAAGGGGAACCCCCTACGCCAAAAAAAACAGTGTGGGGTTCCCCCCCAAAATCCATACCAGACCCTTATCCGAGCACGCAGCCTGGCCGGTCAGGAAAGGGGGTGGGGACGAGCAAGCGCCCCACCCCCTCCAGAACCATACCAGGCCACATGCCCTCAACATGTCCCCATGTTGATGAGCCCGCAGAAGCACCTTGTCTCCATGTTGATTCCGATAAGCCCCCCGCCCACAGACCCTGACAACCAACGGCCAGGGTTGTTGGGGTCTGCGGGCGGGGGGCTTATTGGAACCTGCCCGCCCCAGTCCTGGGGCATGCTGGGACTGTGCCGTCATAAGGGGCGGGGTCACAACTCGGTGACCCCGCCCCATGCCTATAAAAGTTGTTGTGCACCGTGAGCATTACAGTGGGAGAGAGCGTCGTGTCAACATCGGAAGAAGAGAAGAGGGAAGAAGACGATGGAGAAGATCGGGCCACCGCTAGCAAGAGAGCGGCAAAAGAGCAGAAGATAGCAGAGGAGCCCAGCAGAAGAACCGGAGAAGAGGCCGGAGAGCGGGAGAAGAACCGGAGAAGAGGCCGGAGAGCGAGAGAAGAACCGGACACCAGGAGAAGAGGCCGGAGAGAGCGGAGAAGTTGGAAGAGACCCCTGAAGTCGGAAGAAGACCCCCAAAGCTGCCTAAAAAATTACTTTAAAAGCCTGTGTAGTGTGTTTTTTTATTGACACTTTTTTCCGCAGGTGAATGGGTAGGGGTACGTTGTACTCCATACTCATTCACATAGGGTGGGGGGCCGGGAGAAGGGCTCCCGGATTCCAATAAGCCCCCCCGCCCGCAGACCCCGACAACCAATGGCCAGGGTTGTCGGGAAGAGGCCCTTGTCCTCATCAACATGAGGACAAGGTGCTTTGGGGTGGGGAGGCCGCAGGGCGCCCCCCTTCCCCAAAGCACCCACCCCCCATGTTGAGGGCATGCAGCCTGGTACGATTCAGGAGGGGGGGGCGCTTGCTCCACGCTGCGTACTCGCATAAGGGTCTGGTATGGATTTTGGGGGGACCCCCACACCGTTTTTTTCAGCATGGGGGTTCCCCTTAAAATCCATACCAGACCTGAGGGCCTGGAATTCTGCAACGGGGCTTGCAAGGTGTTAATCTCGCCGCTTTTAAAGCGGCGAGATTGACTTCCTTTTCTAGTCCCGTTGTACTTCATCATGTTCAAAATGAACATGTGTGGGCAAGTCCGGAAGTCCGCTGTAACTCCGTCGAAAGTCTGTCGGGAAGACCGTCGGACCTATTCTGCCGGAAAGTCTGGTCGTGTGTGCGCAAGTCCGTTCGTTTGGAAAGTCTGTCGGAAGTCCGCCGAAAGTCCGTCGGATAGACCGTCGGACCAGTCGAAAAGTCCGCTCGTGTGTACGCGGCATTACTTTATCCTTACTACAGTAGGGTGTTCTCAGAACTTTCCCTTTCCTTACACAAACTCCCAGCCCACCTAACACATTATTTTGCAACCTTCAAAATGCTATTCTTTTTAGCTTCAAAGAGTCATTAAAACATGTATTTAACATGTACTTCAAGCAAATTACACATCTTTCAAGCAAAATTAAGCACTATAATTTCCATAAACAAATATTACTAAAGCGGGAGACCTCACACACTACTGTAGTGTTACTGTACTGACTGGTCATTTTATATTCATTCTCTTTATATACTGTATGTCTATTTTGTTCTCTTAAGATATTTGTTGACACTCAGCAAAAATATAAATATCCGTTCTAAATTTAAATCGCATAACCAAAACCCCTTTTTCCCATAAGCACCACAGTAACAACATTTCTTAATTTCTTTTTAACACCTTAAGCAATGACAAAACCACATTTGAAATGTTCCCCCATACCGTCTTTCATTCATTCTTTAAAGAAAACTTACCAGATTTATATAAACATACATACAAAAGTACTTACCACAATCATGATATTTGGATATAAGCAAGGGAGATTTCTCATTTATTTTGTCCCTATTTCTGACTAAAATTCCTACCTACCTGATCGATCACCTTTATTCCCACGAGCACCAAGCTTCCAATGGGCGTGTACACTTTTCCACAGTGTTCCCAAAATGCTTAAAGCCAACCTGGGCATAACATTTTAGAAACCCCAAGCTGCTACAACAAAAAAATATGCAAGTAATCTACCAATACCAATTAGCAATCATAAGTTATCTTATTACTTCTATGCAACAGAAAGAGAAGCAAAGATTTAGCGGGAGCTGTTGGTTACCTAAATACCCTTCCCAAAAGAATAATATATGGAATCTTAAATAAAGACTTGGGTCTCCCACAGACCCTACAATGTTAAGCCCCATACACACTATCGGATTTTCTGCTGATTTTTGTCTTCAGATTTACCAAAACAATATAATATGAGGTCAAACCTTAGGAGTTTCAATTTGTATGTAATCAGGCAGGGCCTTGCACTACATGGTTTTGGTAAATCTGAAGACAAAAATCAGCAGAAAACCTGATAGTGTATATGGGGCTTTACACTCCCATGAGTGTGTCTATTAAGGCGTGGTCCATCCTTCCTTTCTCTTTAACCACTTGCCGACCGCCTAACGCAGATATACTGCGGCAGAATGGCACAGGCAGGCAAAATCACGTACCTGGTACGTGATCTGCCTCCCGCGGGCTGGGGGCGCGTGGCGCCCCCCCGGTGCCCGAGGCGGTCAGCATCAGTGGGGAAGCATTACAGGCTGAGGGGGAGGCCACTCATTCGTGGCCACCCCTCGCGATCGCTCCCCACAAATGAAATTCTTCCTCTGCTGCTGTAATGTAAACAGCGGCAGAGGAAGTGATGTCATCTCTCCTCGAGCCGGTCTTTTTCGTTCCGGCGCCGAGGAGAGAAGACATCAATGTGAGTTGCACCAACACTACACTTACAGTAGAACACGCAGGCACATTTTTCACCCCCCAGTCACCCCCCGATCACCCCCCAGTCACCCCCCTGTACCCCCTGTCACAGTGACACCAATAGCAGTTTGTTTTTTTTTTTGCATTGGTGTCAGTTTGTGACAGTTATAAGTGTTAGGGCAGTTAGGCTTATCCCCTTTAGGTCTGGGGTACCCCCCTAACCCCCCCTAATAAAGGTTAACCCCGTGATCACCCCCCGTCGCCAGTGTCACTAAGCGATCGTTTTTCTGATCGCTGTTTAGTGACACAGGTGACGCTAGTTAGGGAGGTAAGTATATAGGTTCGCCGTCAGCGTTTTATAGCGACAGGGACCCCCATATACTACCTATTAAAGGTTTTAACCCCCTGATTGCCCCCTAGTTAACCCTTTCACCAGTGATCACCGTATAACTTTTACGGGTGACGCTGGTTAGTTAGACTGTTTATTATAGTTTTAGGGCACCCGCCGTTTATTACCTAATAAAGGTTTAACCCCCTAATTGCCCGGCGGTGATATAAGTTACGTTTTTAGGGTCAGATAAGGTCTGCGTCGCCCCAGGCAGCGTCAGTTTAGCACCAGTACCGCTAACACCCACGCACGCAGCATACCCCTCCCTTAGTGCTATAGTATCTGAATGGATTGATATCTGATCCGATCAGATCTATACTAGCGTCCCCAGCAGTTTAGGGTTCCCAAAAACACAGTGTTAGTGGGATCAGCCCAGATACCTGCTAGCACCTGCGTTTTGCCCCTCGGCCCAGCCCTGCCCAGCCCACCCAAGTGCAGTATCGATTGATCACTGACACTTACAAAACACTAAGCACACATAACTGCAGCGTTCGCAGAGTCACGCCTGACCCCTGCGATCGCTAACAGTTTTTTGGTAGCGTTTTGAATCAGTCGCTAACAATCAGGAGCTTTTTTGCCTGTGAGTCTCACTAGTGTACCCCTAAATTTAGAGCCCAAAATGGCAAATCGAAGGTACACTAGTGAAGAGGCCTACACGTTTCTGAGCATGACAGATAGTGAAGAGGAAGTCACTCATCTGTCAGATTCAGGATCAGAATACGATCCTGTAGACGACAGCAGCTCCATGACAGATAGCTCTGACGACGGAGTTGTGGTCCCTGCCAAGGTCAGGCATACCAGACCCCAATCTTCTTCTTCTGTCCTTGAAGTGCAAGAACTGCAGGGCTCTCGTATGGAGCTGGCTAGGTGGCAAGCACAAGTAGTGTCGCGCTGCCACCAAGAAGATGAACACAGGCCCGTCGTGCCCATAGTGCCCTTCCTGCTGCATTCGCCAATCCGAATTGGGTACCCACCACTTCTGCAGCACCCGTACTTCCCCCATTCACTGGCCAACCTGGAATTCAGGTGGAAACAGTTGATTTTACCCCACTTGATTTTTATTCACTGTTTTTCACCGAAGATCTCTATAGATCTATTGTGGTACAAAGCAATTTATACGCTGGTCAACACATCGCCACTATTCCCCAGTCCTCCCTTGCCAGAGATTGGAGACCAATTACGGTCTCTGAATTTAAGCTCTTTCTGGGCCTTTCCCTCAACATGGGCATAACTAAAAAGAGTGAGTTGCGGTCATATTGGTCCACTGACCCAATTCACCATATGCCCTTGTTCTGTGCCTCCATGACCAGGGCACCATACAAGCAGATTTTGCGGTTCATGCACTTCAACAACAATGGACTCTGTCATCCTCGTGGAGACCCTGAATACGATCGGCTCCACAAAATTCAGCCCCTCGTAAACCACTTCAACCAACGTTTTTCAGACTTGTTTACTCCCCATCAAGTTGTCTGCGTTGATGAGTCCCTGATTAAATTTTCTGGCCGCTTGTCATTCAAACAGTACCTTCCCAGCAAGCGTGCCAGATACGGGGTCAAGATGTATAAGCTCTGTGACAGGGCCACAGGCTATACATGTAGTTTTATGGTTTACAAGGGCAAAGATAGTCACGTAGAGCCGACAAACTGCCCTGACTACATAGGAAGTGCTGGCAAGATAGTGTGGGACTTGGTGTCACCCTTATTCGGAAAGGGGTACCACTTGTACATGGACAATTATTACACGAGCGTGCCACTTTTTAGTCACCTTTTTGATCATCATATTGGAGCATGCGGCACCGTGCGACCTAATCACCGGGGCTTTCCCCAGCGGCTTGTAGATTCCCGTCTTAGGCTGGGGGAGAGAGCCTGCTTGCAGTGTAATAATTTGCTCGCTATGAAGTGGAGGGATAATAAGAATGTTTTCGTTCTCACCTCCCTTCATGCAGACACGACGGTCCAAATTACTACGGCGACTGGTGTTGTGGAGAAACCCCTCTGTGTCCACGAATATAACCAAAATATGGGAGGGGTGGACCTCAACAACCAGTTGTTGGCGCCATACCTAGTTGCCCGTAAGGCCAGACGCTGGTACAAAAAAGTATCTGTTTATTTATTTCAATTGGCTTTGCTGAACGCTTATGTGCTATACAGAGCTTCAGGATGGACTGGATCCTTCCTTAAATTCCAGGAAGAAATCGTCAGAGCCCTTCTGTTTCCAGACGGTGCTCCACCTCACCTTTCCCAACCAAATGCAGTAAGCAGGCTGCATGAGAGGCATTTTCTTTATGTCCTCCCGAGTACCCCTACCCAACGAACCCCCCAAAAAAGATGTCGTGTCTGCAGCAAGCGCGGATTTAGGCGTGACACCCAGTATTATTGTCCCATATATATATTTTAGGCACAGGTTCCGTTTAAATGTTTTATTTTTTACTATTTTTTTTTGTATTTGCTTTGCAGGTATGGTAAATCTTACTTTTATACTGTAATGTTACTTTGTTTTATTGTTAACCATCATTTGCTTAGCAGGTACGCCATTCAGCTGCAGAGCGGATTTATTTATCTTGACAGCAACAGCGTTTGCTCCCACGATACATAAAGCCGTGACTCCAGCGATGTCGGAGGTGATTTCACCACCACAGTTACATACTTCAGCATATATGCCGAAGTGTGGGGGTCAGCAGTGGGTGGAGGATCGATTTGCTCCTGCCTTTTGCGGGAGGATGCCCCCATGCTTCGGCATATATATATTTTAGGCACAGGTTGCATTTAAATGTTTTATTTTTTACTATTTTTTTTTTGTATTTGCTTTGCAGTTATGGTAAGTCTTATGCCCCGTACACACGGTCGGATTTTCCGACGGAAAATGTGTGATAGGACCTTGTTGTCGGAAATTCCGACCGTGTGTAGGCTCCATCACACATTTTCCATCGGATTTTCCGACACACAAAGTTTGAGAGCAGGCTATAAAATTTTCCGACAACAAAATCCGTTGTTGGAATTTCCGATCGTGTGTACACAAATCCGACGGACAAAGTGCCACGCATGCTCAGAATAAATAAACAGATGAAAGCTATTGGCTACTGCCCCGTTTATAGTCCCGACGTACGTGTTTTACGTCACCGCGTTCAGAATGATCGGATTTTCCGACAACTTTGTGTGACCGTGTGTATGCAAGACAAGTTTGAGCCAACATCTGTCGGAAAAAATCCTAGGATTTTGTTGTCGGAATGTCCGATCAATGTCCGACCGTGTGTACGGGGCATTACTGTTATACTGTAATGTTACTTTGTTTTATTGTTAACCATCATTTGCTTAGCAGGTACGCCATTCAGCTGCAGAGCGGATTTATTTATCTTGACAGCAACAGCGTTTGCTCCCATGATACATAAAGCCGTGACTCCAGCGCCGTCGGAGGTGATTTCACCACCACAGTTACATATTTCAGCATATATGCCGAAGCGTGGGGGCAGCAGTGGGTGGAGGAGCGATTTGCTCGTGCCTTTTGCAGGAGGATGCCCCCATGCTTCGGCATATATATATTTTAGGCACAGGTTGCGTTTAAATGTTTTATTTTTTACTATTTTATTTTTGTATTTGCTTTGCAGGTATGGTAAGTCTTACTGTTATACTGTAATGTTACTTTGTTTTATTGTTAACCATCATTTGCGTGACTCCAGCGCTGTTGGAGGTGATTTCACCACCACAGTTACATACTTCAGCATATATGCCGAAGCGTGGGGGCAGCAGTGGGTGGAGAAGCGATTTGCTCCTACCTTTTGCAGGAGGATGCCCCCATGCTTCGGCATATATAAACGGTGCATGTATGCCCATCATTAGAAGTGGGTGGATGAAGGGAGGTATTCTAATGGTGGGCAAATGCACCGATCAATATCTTTTTTTCGTTCAGCCCACAGGCTGCATGAAAAAAAAGTTTACAATATATGCCCAACAAGGACCAACAACATACTGGTATGTTGCTGGACTTTGAGTGGTTATACCAGAATGATGCCTGCAGGTTTAGGTATCATCTTGGTATCATTCTTTTCAGCCAGAGGTCGGCTTTCATGTAAAAGCAATCCTAGCAGCTAATTAGCCTCTAGACTGCTTTTACAAGCAGTGGGAGGGAATGCCCCCCCCCCCGTCTTCCATGTTTGGGAAATTGGGAAAGCATTTTATCACACCAATCTTGGTGTGGTCAGATGCTTTGAGGGCAGAGGAGAGATCTAGGTTCTAATAGACCCCAATTTTTTCAAAAAAGATTACCTGTCACTACCTATTGCTATCATAGGGGATATTTACATTCCCTGAGATAACAATAAAAATGATTTAAAAAATAAAAAAATGAAAGGAATAGTTTAAAAATAAGATAAAAAAGCAAACAAATAATAAAGAAAAAAAAAAAAAAGCACCCCTGTCCCCCCCTGCTGTCACGCAAAGGCGAACGCAAGTGTAGGTCTGGCGTCAAATGTAAACAGCAATTGCACCATGCATGTGAGGTATCACTGCAAAGGTCAGATCAAGGGCAGTAATTTTCGCAGTAGACCTCCTCTGTAAATCTAAAGTGGTAAACTTTAAATGCTTTTAAAGACTTTTAAAAATGTATTTAGTTTGTCGCCACTGCACGTTTGTGCGCAATTTTAAAGCATGTCATGTTTGGTATCCATGTACTCGGCCTAAGATCATCTTTTTTATTTCATCAAACATTTGGGCAATATAGTGTGTTTTAGTGCATTAAAATTTTAAAAAAGTGTGTTTTTTCCCAAAAAAATGCGTTTGAAAAATCGCTGTGCAAATACTGTGTGAAAAAAAAAAATGTAATCTGTAGGGCATTTGCTTTAAAAAAAAATATAATGTTTGGGGGTTCAAAGTAATTTTCTTGCGAAAAAAAATATTTTTTTCATGTAAACAAAAAGTGTCAGAAAGAGCCTTGTCTTCAAGTGGTTAGAAGAGTGGGTGATGTGTGACATAAGCTTCTAAATGTTGTGCATAAAATGCCAGGACAGTTCAAACCCCCCCCCCAAATGACCCCATTTTGGAAAGTAGACACCCCAAACTATTTGCTGAGAGGCATGTCGAGTCCATGGTATATTTTATATTGTGACACAAGTTGCGGGAAAAAGACAAATTTTTTTTTTTTTTTTTTTGCACAAAGTTGTCACTAAATGATATATTGCTCAAACATGCCATGGGAATATGTGAAATTACACCCCATACATTCTGTTGCTTCTCCTGAGTACGGGGATACCACATGTGTGAGACTTTTTGGGAGCCTTGTACGGGACCCCGAAAACCAAGCACCGCCTTCAGGCTTTCTAAGGGCGTAAATTTTTTATTTCACTCCTCACTGCCTATCACAGTTTCGGAGGCCATGGAATGCCCAGGTGGCACCCCCCCCCCCCCAAATGACCCTATTTTGGAAAGTAGACACCCCAAGCTATTTGCTGAGAAGTATAGTGAGTATTTTGCAGACCTCACTTTTTTTCACAAAGTTTTGAAAATTGAAAAAAGAAAAAATGTTTTCCTGTCTTTCTTCATTTTCAAAAACAAATGAGAGCTGCATAATACTCACCATGCCTCTCAGCAAATAGCTTGGGGTGTCCACTTTCCAAAATGGGGTCATTTGGGGGGGGGGTTGTGCTATCTTGGCATTTTTTGGCCTTCGAAACTGTGATACGTAGTGAGGAGTGAATCAAAAATGTACGCCCTTAGAAATCCTGAAGGCGGTGATTGGTTTTCGGGACCCCGTATGAAGCTAGACTCCCAAAAAGTCCCACACATGTGGTATCCCCGTACTCAGGAGAAGCAGCAGAATATATTTTGGGGTGTAATCCCACATATGCCCATGGCATGTTTGAGCAATATATCATTTAGTGACAACTTTGTGCAGAAAAAAAAAAAAAGTTTGTAATTTTCCCGCAACTTGTGTCAAAATATAAAATATTCTATGGACTCAACATGCCTCTCAGCAAATAGCTTGGGGTGTCTACTTTCCAAAATGGGGTCATTTGGGGGGGGGGGTTGTGCCATCTTGGCATTTTATGGCCTTCAAAACTGTGATAGGTAGTGAAGAGTGAAATCAAAAATTTATACGCCCTTAGAAATCCTGAAGGCGGTGCTTGGTTTTCGGGGCCCCGTACGCGGCTAGGCTCCCAAAAGGTTCCACACATGTGGTATCCCCATACTCAGGAGAAGCAGCAGAATGTATTTTGGGGTGTAATTCCACATATGCCCATGGCATGTTTGAGCAATATATCATTTAGTGACAACTTTGTGCAAAAAAAAAGAAAAAAAAAGTTTGTAATTTTCCCGCAACTTGTGTCAAAATATAAAATATTCCATGGACTCAACATGCCTCTCAGCAAATAGCTTGGGGTGTCTACTTTCCAAAATGGGGTTATTTGGAGGGTTTTGTGCCATCTGGGCATTTTATGGCCTTTAAAACTGTGATAGGTAGTGAGGAGTGAAATCAGAAATGTACACCCTTAGGAATCCTGAAGGCGGTGCTTGGTTTTCGGGGGCCCCGTACGCAGCTAGGCTCCCAAAAAGTCCCACACATGTGGTATTCCCATACTCAGGAGAAGCAGCTAAATGTATTTTGGGGTGCAATTCCACATATGCCCATGGCCTGTGTGAGCAATATATCATTTAGTGACAACTTTTTGTAATTTTTTTTTTCTTTTGTCATTATTCAATCACTTGGGACAAAAAAAATGAATTTTCGATGGGCTCAACATGCATCTCAGCAATTCCCTTGGGGTGTCTACTTTCCAAAAGGGGGTCATTTGGGGGGGAGGTTTGTACTGCCTTGCCATTTTAGCACCTCAAGAAATGAGATAGGCAGTCATAAACTAAAAGCTGTGTAAATTCCAGAAAATGTACCCTAGTTTGTAGATGCTATAATTTTTGCGCAAACCAATAAATATACGCTTATTGACTTTTTTTTACCAAAGACATGTGGCTGAATACATTTTGGCCTAAATGTATCACTAAAATTGAGTTTATTGGATTTTTGTATAACAAAAAGTAGAAAACATCATTTATTTTCAAAATTTTCAGTCTTTTTACGTTTATAGTGCAAAAAACAAAAATGGCAGAGGTGATCAAATACCATCAAAAGAAAGCTCTATTTGTGGGAAGAAAAGGACGCAAATTTCGTTTGGGTACAGCATTGCATGACCGCGCAGTAAAAGCAGTTAAAGCGACGCAGTGCCAAATTGTAAAAAGTGCTCTGGTCAGGAAGGGGGTAAATCCTTCCAGGGCTGAAGTGGTTAAATTTAAAAGGCTAAGACTTTATCAGAATAGGACAAGGACAAGGACAAGGTATGCCAGAATCAGTGCAGTATTTAAGTATTCATTTAATAAGAAAAAACAAGCCAAATGGCTACTCACAACAGGAAATTGATATCAGGCACATAAGTAAAGGGTCCGGGGTCGGGGCCACTCTGCGGTTCGAGATGCTGTCCGTGTGGTGAAGAGCTGGCTTGGTCACAGTAATTGTGTATGGTATGCTACTAGAAGATGGAGCAGTGGTGGCGGAGATCTGAAAAAACAGCAGAGGCTGTGAAACGCGTCATCTGATTGGCTGCCCAAAAACGTCACTTATGGTCTTCGTAGCTTGCATTCCATGCTGACACACACTTCCGGTTCCAGGTTCCCGTTGCAGTTTGTCATAGAGTACTACGGCGTGCTGGTTTTTCAAGCCTCCCGGATATCCACAGAGGCCTCACCGCTGCTCCATCTTTTAGCGGCATACCATCCACAATTACTGTGACCAAGCCAGCTCTTCATTACATGGACAGCATCTCGGACGACAGAGTGATCCCGACCCCTGGACCATTTACTTATGTGCCTGATATCAATTTCCTGTTGTGAGTAGCCATTTGGCTTGTTTTTTCTTATTAATTGAATACTTAAATACTGCACTGAGTCTGGCGCACCTTGTCCTTGTCCTATTTTGTCTTTCAGAGTTGTGCTTCTACTCTCAGGGTTGCAGCCGCCAGTGTAACTGGAATTTGAACTGGAACTGTTTTTATCTGAACTGACTTTTATCTTTTTTTATATTTACTGTAATCTATCTACTTTTTTATAGCCAGTTGGTTCTTGCGCATTCATCCTCTTTTTTCTAAGACTTTATCAGAGCCAGGGTAAGGAAGAATTTGCCAAAATAGACAAAGGTCTACCCACCATGGATGATTGTCGTACCCGGACACGAGCCCCCATTTGAAAGGAAATAGTAGGTATTCTTGGATGGCCACCCTTCTAGTAGGTACACCAACAGGGCCCTCAGATATCTGGAGACACCAAATGAAACGAGAAGCAGGTTGTGCATTCGTATAAAATATATGGTTATACAAGTCAATGACCCCTAAAATACATTTATTATGAGGTTACAAGAGTCAACAGGCCATCTGGTTATGAGTCATAAGTCATGCATCCTGTCTCATGGCCTACAGAACAGAGAACAGGAAAGGACAAACCAACCCACAATGATATATATAGAGTACAGAGCTTGTACAAGCATTTTTCTAAGCATTCTTTCATAGTTGAAATGGCAAAGCATATCAAAGCATATCAAAATGGAGTCACAATGGTTTGGGCATATTATTACATATGGGGGCCATGTATAGTGTGTATTGTTGGAGATTAGGCAGGTAGTTAGTGCATTGTGTGTTTAGTGCAGTCAGTGTAGTGTATATAATACAGTGTAGTGTAGTGTATATAACACAGTGTAGTGCAGTGTATATAATACAGTGTAGTGTGGTGTATATAACACAGTGTATTGCATTGTATATAACACAGTGTAGTGTGGTGTATGAAATACAGTGTAGTGTGGTGTATATAATATAGTGTAGTGCAGTGTATATAACACAGTGTAGTGCGGTGTATAAAATAAAGTGTAGTGTGGTCTAAATAATACAGTGTAGTGCGGTGTCTATAACACAGTGTAGTGCAGTGTGAATAACACAGTATTGTGGTGCTACTGAAGTGCTGGTATGTACAACACTTCTGTGTCACCACTGGTCCCATTTTTTTTTTCATTATTAATTTTTTGTTTATTTTTTTGCAGTATCAGGTTCTGTTGCTGTATTATTAGTACTGCCCCTTCTGTGTCGCAGTTGTTCCTCTTTCTGCGTCAGCCCTTTTTTTTGGGGGGGGGGGGGGGGCTGACTTTCTTTTTTTTTTTTAATTTCCAGCAGCAGCAAAAAAAAATTTCTTCTTAATTGCTGTTCCTTCTTCTGAGTCACAGGTGGTCTTTCTTCTGAGTTCCATTGTTTTTCTTTTGGCCTTTCTTAATTTTTTTTACATTTATTTTTTTTTAGCTTTTTATGCAACAGCAGTGAAAAAAAATTGCTAAACCCTTATTTTCTTTATTAAAAAAAAACTATAATAAAACAGTTTATAGAGCACCAAGCACAAAAGTATTGCACCCAAGCACCATGTTCCCATCCCCCAAAAAATCCTCATTGTGTCCGAAAGGCCAACAAAGAGAGACAGTCGCTCACAGGCCACTAAAAGAGGGCACGCAGCCTCTGTGTCTACAGCAAAAAGTGGTGGTGGCGGACATGGTGCATCCTCTGTAGGATTGGCATGCTTTTCCTTTTTTTCAGATGCTGGCTGTGTTATGGAGCCACAACATGCAGAAGAGGCCCAATATTTCTGCATCAGTTTGACACGTGCATGTCATTTTAGAATTTCGCCCATTCCTGCGCCCATCAAGAATAACTGTGAGGGGTTACAGTGACAAGGCATCACCAAGGTCCAATTTTTCTATACCTGTTTGACAGGTGCAGGTAATTTAAAAAAAAAAAAAAATTACAATTTTTAACAGCAGGGCCCATTCCTGCGCCCAGCAAGAGTAACTGTGAGGGGTTACAGTGTTCAGGCACCACTAGGGAGGAATGAACAGTTTGGGCCAAGCATATGTTTGGCATGAACATCACCCATTCGAGTACTCTCCTAAGACCCAAACTTTCTGGGCATTTAGTGAGATGTTCGCCCACCATGCGCACAATCAATAGGTTGTTAAGGCTTCCCTGCTGAGAGCTAAATTTTGAACAATAATTGTAAAAAAAAATGTAAATAAAAAAAAAATTGGGGGGAAAATTGCATGGGGGACCCTTTGGGTCTGGTATGGATTTTAACCACTTCCCTACCGCCACATTGTAAAATGACACTCCCTCCCTCCTACAGCCCATCAGAATACCCGAGTACCTATCTGCAGCCCATCAGAGTACCTGAGTACCTATCTGCAGCCCATGCGTCATAGAATATACATTGGGGTGTTTTCTTTCCAAAATGGGGTACAGCCACTGTCCTGGTGCTCCGGGACATTCAAACGTGTGATAGGTAGGAATGAAATTAGATATGTAATTTATGTCCTTAGAATACCTGATGGGGCTCCCTGCATGTTGGGCCTCTCTATGTGGTCAGGCTGTGAAAAAGTCTCACACATGTGATATCACCATAGGAGGAGGTAGCAGAATGTATTTTGGGGTGTAATAGGAACTATGCATATGCTGCGTGTGGGAAATAACTTCTTATTTTGACAATTTTGTGTAAAAAAAAATAATTTCTTAATTTTCCCAAGAATTGTGGGAACAAATGACAACTTCAAAAAACTCATGCCTCTTACGAAATACCGTGGACGGTCTACTTTCCAAAAAGGGGTCATTTGCAGGGTATTTGTACTGTCTTGACATTTCAGGGCCTCAAGAAATAAGATAGGCCGTCAGTATATCAGGTGTGATCAATTTTTTATGATTTGCACCATAGCTTGTAGACTCTATAACTTTCACACAGACTAAATAATATCTACTAATTTGGGTTATTTTTACCAAAGATATGTAGCAGTATAAATTTTGGCCCAAATTTATGAACAAAAATTACTTATTTGCAAAATTTTATAATAGAAACAAAAAAAAGTGCTTTTTTTTTAAATTCTTCGCTCTTTTTTTACTTATATCGCAAAAAATAATAAACCCTGTGGTTATTAAATATCACCAAAAGAAATCTTTATTTGTGTGAAAAAAATTATAAAAAATTTTTTTGGGTACAGTGTTGCATGACTGAGTAATTGTCATTCAAAGTGTTAGAGCACTGAAAGCTGAGAATTGGTCTGGGCAGGAAGGGAGTGAAAGTGCCCTGTACTGAAGTGGTTAAGGGTATCCCTATGACAGAATTAAGAAAAAAATGGCGTGGGGTCCCCCCCAAAATCCATACCAGACCCTTATCTGAGCATGCAGCCTGGCAGGTTGAGCGAGTACCCCCCCCCCCGACATGGGGATCGTACCCCTACTCATTCACAAAAAAAGTGTCAAAAAAGTAATAACCACAGGAAACATCCTATATTAAAATAAAAAAAAAATAGTGTCCCTTAATGTAATCCTTTGTCAATCATTCAACCCACAAAAAATAGAAAAAACACCCACTGTCATCTCCTTGGAGGCCTTCGGTCATCTGCCTCCTCTCTGCTTTGACAGCTCCTATGTAGGCAAGAGGGGGGGCCACCTGGCTATGTCACTTGGTGGCACTGCCCTTTCTGACATCACATGACATCATGTGATGTCAGAAGGGGCAGTACCACTGGGTGACGTAACCGGGTGGCCCAGCCCCTTGGCTATATACAGTGCCTTGAAAAAAGTATTCACACCCCTTGACATTTTCCACATTTTGTCATGTTACAACCAAAAACGTAAATGTATTTTATTGGGATTTTATGTGATAGACCAACACAAAGTGGCACATAATTGTTAAGTGGAAGGAAAAAGATAGTTTTCCACATTTTTTACAAATATATATATGAAAAGTGTGGCGTGCATTTGTGATCAGCCCCCCTTAGTCAATACTTTGTAGAATCACCTTTCGTTGCAATCACAGCTGCAATTCTTTTTGGGTATGTCTCTACCAGCTTGGCACATCAAGAAAGTGACATTTTTGCCCATTCTTCTTTGCAAAATAGCTCAAGCTCTGTCAGATTGGACGGCGAGTGTCTGTGAACAGCAATCTTCGAGTCATGCCACAGATTCTCAATTGGATTTAGGTCTGGATTTTGACTGGGCCATTCTAACACATGAATGTGCTTTGATCTAAACCATTCCATTGTAGCTCTGGCTGTATGTTTAGGGTCATTGTCCTGCTGGAAGGTGAACCTCCACCCCAGTCTCAAGTCTTTTGCAGACTCCAACAGGTTTTCTTCTACGTTTGCTCTGTATTTGGCTGCATCCATCTTCCCATCAACTCTGACCAGCTTTCCTGTCTCTGCTGAAAAAAAACCTCCACAGAACATGATGCTGCCACCACCATGTTTCACTAGGGTTTTAAGGATGATATGCAGTGTTAGCTTTCCGCCACACATAGCGTTTTGCTTTTAGACTGAAAAGATCAATTTTGGTCTCATCTGACCAGAGCACCTTCTTCCACACGTTCCCCACATGGCTTCTCACAAACTGCAAATGGGACTTTTTATGGCTTTTTTTCAACAATGGCTTTCTTCTTGCCGCTCTGCTATAAAGGCCAGATGGGTGGAGTGCATGACTAATAGTTGTCTTGTGGACAGATTTTCCCACCTGAGCTGTGGATCTCTGCAGCTCATCCAGAGTTACCATGGGCCTCTTGGCTGCTTCTCTGATTAATGTTCTCCTTGCCAGGCCTGTCAGTTTAGGTGGACAGCCATGTCTTGGTAGGTTTGCAGTTGTGCCATACTCTTTCCATTTTGAGATGATGGATTGAACAGTGCTCCATGAGATGTTCAAAGCTTGGGATATTATTTTCTAACCTAACCGTGCTTTAAACTTCTCCACGTTATCCCCGACCTGTCTGGTGTGTTCCTTGGCCTTCATGTGCAGTTTGTTCACTAAGGTTCTCTAACAAACCTCTGATGGCTTCACAGAACAGCTGTACTGTATTTATACTGAGATTAAATTACACACAGGTGAACTCTATATACTAATTAGGTGACTTCTGAAGACAATTGGTTCCACTAGAATTTAGTTAGGGGTATCAGAGTAAAGGGGGATGAATACAAATGCACGCCACACTTTTCAGATATTTATTTGTAAAACATTTTGAAAACCATTTTATCATCTTCCTTCTACTTCACAATTATGTGCCTCTTTGTGTTGTTCTATCACATAAAATCCCAATAAAATACATTTACGCTTTTGTTTGTAACATGACAAAATTAGGACATTTTCAAGGGGTATGAGTACTTTTTCAAGTCGCTGTAAGAGCTGTCAAAGCAGAGAGGAGGCAGATGGCTCCCAAGAGATGATAGCGGGTTCTTTTTCTATTTTTGCGGGCAGCGTGATTGATAATGGATTACATCGAGGGACACTATTTTTTTTCTTTTTTTAATAACGGACTTGTCAAAAACTGTTTCCTGTGGTTATTACTTTTTGACACTTTTTTGGTGTATGGGTAGGGGTACGATGTACCCAATACCCATTCACATAGGGGGGGGTCAGGATCTGGGGGCCCCCTTGTCAAAGGGGGCTTCCAGATTCTGATAAGCCCCCACCCGCAGACCCCGACAACCACAGCCCAGGGTTGTCAAGAAGAGCCCCTTGTCTTCATCAACATGGGGACAAGGACAAGGTGCTTTGGGGTGGGGGGGTGCTCGCTCATCCCCCCCGTTTTCCTGACCTGCCAGGCTGCATGCTCGGATAAGGGTCTGGCATGGATTTGGGGGGGGAACCACGCTAAAATCCATACCAGACCTAAAGGGCCTGGTATGGATGGGGGGGTTCTCCACGCTATTTTTTTTTTCATTTTTTAAAATCTGTATTCCTGGGAGACAGCAATACATTACAGCCGCAAGCGAGTTTAAATTACTTTTTTCCTTTAGAAATGTCTGTATTGCTGCAGCATGTTCTATACATCGCACAGATGTGCCACTTTACAGGAAGACTAAAGGGACCTCCCAGGCTCAAATTTTGAAAGGGATATTTCATTTTTATTGTTTCACTTTAAGCATCATTAAAATCACTGCTCCTTTAAAAAGGTTTTGTTTTAAAAACTTTTTTTTGCATTGATAGATCCCCTGGAGCAATACCCAGGTCCCCATACACTTTTTTAGGCAATAACTTGCATATAAGACTTTTGATTTTTCATGCTTGTGTCCCATAGACTTTAATAGAGTTTGCATGTTCACCAGAACTTTTTGCCAGTTCGAGATGTTCTGGTGCAAACTGAACCCGGGGGTGTTCGGCCCAACCCTAATTTCTTGTCTCTCTTGCCTTTAAGTTTTACTTTATAGCTTCCTTTGGAGGTCTTCTCTAGTCTTGCATGTCTCAATGCTGTTTACATATTTTCATTTGGAATGTAGCAAAGATATGTTAAGGGCAAGGAAGATGTGACTGCCATTCAATGTCCCAGAACATCAGCATAAATGACACCAAACTCTTCCATAGCCTAAATGTTTTGTAGCAGCCATATGGAAAAAGGGTTGCTGTTAGAGTTAAATAGCAGATTTAATTAGCATGAATGGGAGTGTTTTTGACCTTTAGCGTAACATCTCCATATTGAAATCACCATAACCGAAAACAATGTTTACCTTCCTTGGCTGCATTCTTTCAGTATATTGTTTTTTCCATATCTATAGATGCTATAGAAGTTAGTCAATGAAGAAAATACTTAGAGTGTCTTATATTTATTGCAACACAATCAATATATCATATGAATTGTCTGTACATGGCAAAAATAATATGTCTGACACAAACTAGCAAGACAGCATGCTTTTGCTCTTACTGAATGTAGCAAGATGTACATAGTCTGTGGAAGGTTTTTAAATTCTAATACAAGGGGGCAAGACTTTTTTAGTTTTGAACAGTTCAAACCTGGAGCTGAAAAGGTGAAATGTAAATTTTAAAGTAGTCACCCATATCTCCCCAACTATCACATACTGAAAACCTATCCTCACACTTAAAGTGGAACTGAACTGCCATGTAGGCAGGTGCAGCCTCGACTCCCCACTGTAGATGGCGCGCAACCGAAGCCGCAATGCAGGAGGGGAAGGAACCCATGGGAACTCAGTTTCCCTATTACTTCCAATGGTCAATAGGGGAACAGCTGTTTGATTGAACGATGGTGACCCCTTGACCTCAGCAGCCAACTTGAGTAGGGGCACTGTCTATTTAAGCACTGGCCCCTGGTTTTGGCATGCATTTTGCAAGTGGTTAGGGTAGGGACAGGTTCCCAGTCTGTGAGAGAAAATGTGCAGAGGTAGGGAAAGGTTCCAGAAGAGTAGGGACTGTACAGGGCCTATATCTATCTTTGCTTCAGGAAGCCTCCACTTTGGGTGTGGACCGGCGAGGCTACATTTCTGTGTCTCGTTGCAGATGCTGTCAGCATCATCCAAGAATACAGACCACTATTACTGTTCGTAAGTGGCTCCAGACAGCTAGTTGTATTTTGTTGGAACTTTCTACGTTATATTGTTCTTGTCTATAACAGACTCTGTGTGCTTACTGCCCGCCATATCACACTGCACTTTGCTCACAGCCAGCTCACAGGGAAGGGGAGCTCTTGCCATAATCTGCAGTATACAGAGCAGAATGTTACATTATGAGAGACTTATCTCCTAGCCTGTTCTCTTTCAGTGCAGACAGATTCACCTAGCCACTTTATCCACATCTTCACTTTTTCTAAATCTTAGATTTTCCTCTTTGATCGCTTGGTGACCACTAATGATGTACATCTAGTGCATACATGCTGAAGTTACATTTTTCATGCACCTGGCTTCATTTTTGGCTTCCTACAAGTGCACAGCAAGCAGTTCAAACAAAGAATAACCTGCTATGAATAAGGAGAGGTTTTTGGCAGAATAAACTCACAAAGTGTCTTCTTACAAAGAAATATGCCTCCTATCAATTAAACACTAGCTACTAGAACTTTAACTCCCAAATTAAAAGTATACACTTAATACTTTCCCTACTTTCATACTCAACCCCTAACCTAATGTCCCCATGCCTAACAACCGCTTAAGGACCTCCCCTCAAACATATACTGTGATTTTTTTTTTCTTTGGCTCTGGGGCCTGTCCATAAATCTATTTCATAGTTTGTAGACGCTATAACTTTTGTGCAAAACAATCAATATATGCTTATTGCGATTTTTTTACCAAACATAAGTAGCAGAATACATATTGGCCTAAATTGATGAAGAAATTAGATTTTTAAAATTTTTTTTTATTGGATATGTTTAATAGCAGAAAGTAAAAACATTTTTTTTTTCAAAATTGTCGGTCCTTGTTTATAGCACAAAAAATAAAAACCGCAGAGGTTATCAAATACCACCAAGGGAAAGCTCTATCTGTGGGAAAAAAAGGACATCAGTTTTATTTGGGTACAGTGTTGCATGACCGCACAATTATCAGTTAAAACAGTGCAGTATCGAAAAAAAAATGTCCTGGTCAGGAAGGGGGATGCTGAAGTGGTTAAAGTATAACGAAAGGCAAAAATTTTTCTTTAGTTTTGGACAGAGTGGAGAGGGATTAGAACACTTTTAAGGATTTTATTGCTTTCTGTAAAAAAATTCCCACATTTTGGGCTGTCCCCAGAAAAGTAATAGAGGGGACATTTTCCAATTGGGGCACTGGTTTTGGTGGCCTTGGGTTTCCAAAGGCATTCCCTTAGTTTGCAGGGATCTCCTCCCACTTCTTGTTTTGGCTATGGGGCAGGAAGTGAAGGGAAATCTCCCAACTATAACTCCTTCTTGGAGAACCTCTAATGCCTCATACACACGATCGGACTTTCCACCAACAAAACCATGGAATTTTGTCTGAAGGGTGTTGGCTCAAACCTGTCTTGCATACACACAGTCACACAAATGTTGGCCAACAATTACGAACATAGTGACATACTAGACGTACTATGTAGTTTTTCAGCTCTTCAGCATCACCCTTTGGGCTCCTTCTGTTAATTTCATGTAAGTAGAAGTTTGGTGAGTGTTGATTTGCGCTTTTCTTTTTTTTTTTTTTTTTCATTTAGCACTTCTCAGTTCGCGCTTTTCATTTCGTGTTTTTCAGTTAGTTTCTGAACGGCTGTTCATCAACCAGACATGTTGCGTAATCGGAGGAGATAACGTGTTATTTATTATTGGCCTTGAAGTTATTGCTTTGACATTATTTTTTTGGTTGAATAATGATTTTGATTTGGTATATTTTCTATATTTTTGGATGCATAGAATGCACTTTTTGGTTAAGTTCTATTGGCAGATAGCATGTCTAATTTTTTTTTTTTTTTAATGCACAATAAAAAAAATTGTGTAGAATAATACTTGGCTATGTGTTTCACTTCAAATGACAGTTTGGGACTAGGTAGTTACATTTTAAAAAATGCAATGTAAAATTAACAAGGGACACCAACATAGTTGTACATTTGATCTTAAAAAAATTGGGATAATTTTGTTGTGGTAACCTGCACAAATAAAAAAAAATAAACATAAAAATATTATTCTTGATATCACTAGAAAAAAAAAGCCTTTGAAATTTTTTTGCAATAACTCCATCAGTATCACCAGAAAAGAAGCTTCATTATTATCCCATTATAGTAGAAGAGAATGTGTGCTGCATTTGGAGATGTTATAATTTGCACATCACGAATGTTAAGTCTCCATTATAAGACAAAAAAAAAGGAAAACTGGGACTTTAAATGAGGTGGTAGACTTTGTGTAGAAAACGTGGTCAGTTTTATTAAGGTAAAAAATATAATGCATATAGATGGTAGACATCATATGGAAAAACATATAATGAAGTGTTGTCATATTGTACGTATGCATACTAAATTCAAAATACAGAATAATAGTAAAATTCATATACAGAAATCAATGAGTAAGTAACATTGTAATATACGTATGCAAAGAGCGGTAACATCGTATGGGTAGATGTGTACATGATAAACACTTGGTACATAGCATAATCAATTAACATGACAGCTGGCAGCCAAATGAATAATACAAGGTTAAGAATAAGTATGACATATCCTGATATGAAGTTAGTAGAGCATATAACTACATCCTTAAAGCCCGATGCGTTTCTGTGTAAGATACACTTCTTCAGGGGCGGATGTTGTGGGGTGTCTATAAAAATATAAATAATAAAAATTAATCCTAATGTAGGTAAGTACAGCAGGTCAAGACCTGGTAATGTGGTATACCCTAAGTACTTACATGCCTGTAAGTAGCGACGGTATGTAGTATGAGCAAAACCGGAGCCGTGGGAATGGTCTGTCCCGGGAGCTGAGGTGATAGAACACCCCATACCCAAGGATTTGCACATGCAGAAACCCCCAGAAAGGACGCAGGTCCTTGTGGTCAAGGTGTAACCAGTGATAAAACCCAACAAAAATATTGATGTAACCTAAAAAGGATAAAAAAGGTGACCATTAGTGGTGGTAGTGAGAAAATGGAGAATAAGGTGTAGTGTATAAGAACGGTGGTGGTATGAACCACCGCATCACCGAAGGTAGGTGAGTAGTGAGAAGCTGGAAAAAAGAAAACAGAAAAAGCGTGTGCCGAGAAGTACTGTCCATGAGGACACATCTGTGTTTACCTTGTGTGAAAGTGCAAGCATGGAAAACTTCCAAAAGGTGAGCGTGTGAGGGAAGGAGAACTGCATTGGGGAATGACTTTATGCGCGTCCAAGGGGGGGGCCATCACCAACGTCACGCGCACAAAAAAAAGAAGGGAGGGCCCAAGCATGCACGGCGGACGCCGCACGTGACCTGGTGCCGAGAACCCCACTGTCTCCATTATAGAGGCTAGTTTACAAGACCGACCGCCTCTGCTTCCGCATGCGTGTTTGTTCTTTGGACTTTTGTCCGACGGACTTGTGTACACACGATCGGAAAATCCGACAACACACATTTGTTGGCAGAAAATTTGAAAGCATGCTAGCCAACATCTGTTGGCGGAAAGTCCAACAACAATTGCCCGATGGAGCATACACACGGTCGGATTTTTCACCAACAGCCTGACAGCCAACATTTCCCATCGGAAAGTCCGATAGTGTGTACGGGGCTTTAGAGTTTTGCCATTCTATTGACATGTAAATACCCCTGCACCTGAAACTCCTCCTTCAATGTAAAATATTTGGCTAGTCCTGTAGCACATTAAAAATTCTTCTCCTACACTAAACATCAATCTTTGACTTACCTCAAAACCTAACTGAAAATTATGCACATTTAAAATCAATACTTAAAAATCCTATTATCCTAACAGCATGAACTATGAAGTATGGTACTACACTGGCACCTGCTTATAACCTCTATTTCATGGATGAGATTGCTGGACACCAGTGATATATAATAGAGCTGTCGTTTGAACATGCACTGTGAGAATTAATTTTATAAAACAGAATCTTTGATGAGGCATGCATGTATTAGGCAGTCCTAATTAACATTGTAAGCCTCAATAAACTTCCAACAGAATAGCTTTTGTTGAGTAATGCAGAGCTAATAAGTGTAAAAGTTGCTGCTCCTTCATAGTATGTAATAAATAGCAGATGCAGCCCTTACTTTCTCTGTGGGGTTCGCTGTGCCAGTGAACTATAATTTTTATTTAACATTCATTCAGGACAAAGTCACTTAAAAGTCATTATATTACTGTTCACTGGGATACACTTATTGCAAAGTACTATAATCATTGGATACAGGCAGTTACAATCTATGTAAAAGGCAAAATGAGGAATAATGCTGCTTGGGCTTCATGCTGTAAAGAAACTCCACATTCATCAGTTGTTAAAAAATATAATATTATTACGTATCTATTTTGTAACCGAATATTACTAAAGGGAATGTACAGTGGTTTTGTACATATTTTATTTCTTTATTTTCTATGACTAGAAATGAAAAAAATAATTATAAAATTAAAAATAATACAAAATTAAGTTGGAGAGTTTCTGACCATGTTCATCAATATATACTTCCCCAACTCAGACCACCTTATATTCTTGAGTAGACTCTTTCAAGCTATTACTAAATTTGGCAGTCTTTTGGGGTGTGACTTTAATTTTGCATACGGCCCTTTGCTTAAATTTTCTTGAGGCGCATCACACCTCTTCTACGCCTATTTGAAAAAATTGAAGCATGAACTTCATCTACATGATTTTGTAGACACCTGGCACTTTTTACATCGGTCCGAATGGGACTATACCATTCTTTCGGCTCCCCATCAAACTGATTCCAGACTCCACTCCTTTTTTAATTGCCATAGGGATCTACCTAATGTTTCCTCTACCTACATTTGGTCAATGCTCCTATCCGATCATACACCTGTCCATCTCACCTTGGCGATAGTTCCCCCAAGAGAATCGATACCTATGTGGTGACTCAATGAGACTTTAGTTCAAGACCCAGAGACCATGGTGGAAAACAGTAGAAAATTATCTGCGTACTTTAGGGAAAACGATATTCCCCCCTGACGTTGTGGAAGGCTTACAAATGCCTATTTAGGGGCCTTTTCTAAAAACACTGTGCCCGTTTGAAGAAACAACATCTCACCCAATGCCAAACCCTGTATCAGCAGGTTTGACAACTAGAATGTCTTCATAAAAAATCTCTGGCAATTGCAGTTTACTAAGACTTTATAGCCTTAGAACCCTTATTCGCTTTTGTTTGATGATATTAAACAAAAACTGGTAAAGGTGCATCGTTATCTTTATGAATTCTCTGACAAGAGCCCTTCAAGGCCCCCAACAGAAAACCTAAATTTCTTCTATTCTGTCCCCGATGGGAGTCAAATGTGTTACGTGTCAGTCTATAGCCAGGGAGTTCCAATCTAAATACAATTAAATTACAATTAAATTATACAACTTACCTTCCTCCTCCTCTTTCATTGCGCTGTCTTAAACAAAAGTCGCCTTCCTTTGTGATTTCCCGGCCTGTCAGGGCTGGGCTCAGCCCTTCCTTCTCTGAGCTGGCCGCTCAACTGTCGGCTAATTGCTAGCTCCTATCTCTCCACAGTGACTCACTTGTTGATGATATCCTGCTCGTTAGTCCTGCCTACTTAAACCGTCCAGTTCAGATGATTTCTGCCTTTGCCTTGGTCACATCTCTAGAGACGCTCTCCTGTGTTCCTGTTAAAGACTTGCTTGGCTGACATTCCTTCTGGCTCCAGATCCTGCTTGCAGTTCTACTACACTGTTCTCTGGCTACCTGACGTTTTGGCTTGTCTGACTATTCGTTCCGGTTCCTGAACTCTGGCTATGTTTTGACTACATTTACTCTGTTTACCTTTTTTTATTATTATTAAACAAGTGTGATTTAACTGTACTTCTGTCTCAGTATGATTCATGGTTTCTGACACGGCTTCCCTCATCATCGGAAGACTGTGAATCCCTTAAACATCCTATTTCTGATGTGGAATTTCACTCTGCCACCTCGTCGTCGAAATCAGTCAAATCTCCTGGACCTGGACATCCTCCTACTTCAAAACATTTTGTGAGAGTCTTACACCAAAAGCAATATGAAATAAAGAGACAATCAGCGCAAGCAGTTATTGGGTATGAAAAAAATGCAAGCTGTACACTATAGGCTGATCACAACACCTCCAATGTATATTAAAAGACAAAATTAGTGCAGCGCAATAAAACACGGTAGATCCATAAACAAATATAAAGGGACCAATGGATTCCCAGTAGAAGACGAAGACACCTCGTGGAAAGAAAGATTCCAATCCACTGAATGTTCTGGAAGGATAGGGTTTTAGGTACAGTTTTACCCCGACGCCCGAGGTTCATCTACAGACGGGCTCCAACCCTTAGAGATGTTCAAGCCCCAAGTGTTGTGGATCCCCCTGTGATTAAGAATAATAGAATAATAGAATATTTTCTTTTTTGTCTGGCTTTTATGCTTGCGGAAAATGTCCTCCATGCAGGCAATGTAAGCATAACTTGAAAAGACGTAAGGATTTTGTGTCCTCTGCCACCAACAGAACATACCCAATAAAAAATCTCATTGCGTGAAACACAATGGGGGTTGTGTACATGCTGGAGTGTGATTATGGACTCCAGTATGTGGGGAGGACTTCGAGACCTCTGAGTGTACGCATTGCTGAGCATGTTAATAATATTAAAAGAGGCTTACGAACACATAATGTTTCTAAACATTTTAGAAATTTTCACAATAGGGATCCCAAATGTCTCAGATTCTGGGGATTTTAAAGAGTAAATAAACACTGGAGTCGAGGTAATTTCATACGCCATTTAAGTCAACGAGAATCCTTTTGGATCCATGAAACACAGGTTTTGGTTCCGGGAGGGTTAAACGTTGAATTTGACCTGAATTGTTTTATATCAGACAAATAGATAAGAGCTCAGGTTGTTTTTAAGTATTTTATATGTGCCTGATTATATTTATGTGAAGAGATGGTCACGGGTTTTCATTTCGTCCATTTTTATGTTCGTAATATAATTTGATGTTGCTATAATTTAAGGTGGAGTTTTGCATTTGGCAACCCCTATCCCCTTATAGCCATTATAGATAAGAATTTTTTAAATTTTTAATTTTTTTTTATACATGTTCTATCTTGCTAGCCTTGTCAAACGCATTGCGTGATTCGGGCCAACCTCAACATTCAGGGGCTTTGTAGTAAGTTAGGACACCATAAGAACATGGCTTATGCAGATGACCTGCTCTTTCTGGTTTCCAGCCCAGAGGTATCCCTTCCTAACCTAATGTCTTCTTCCAACATTACAGGATCTTTCCAACTATCGGATAAATTATTCTAAGTCAGAAGCTCTTAAGGTCTCTTTGGCAGGTGACCAAGTGAACAGACTGAAACAGGCTTTTCCTTTCTCTTATATCTCGGAATCCAACTTACTTCTCATCCGGACCACTTGTTTGAGGCAAACTTTCTTCCCCTCCTGGCTAAGATACGTCTTGACTTTCAGAACATTTGGTCTCTGAATCTAACCTAGTTTGTAACACTTTTAAACGACCACATTACCTCAGATTTTGTATCTGTCCAGACACTCCCTATCTGGATTTCCCCTGCCTTCTTTGAACAGCTGAGATTGTTACTACTCAAATTAATTTGGAGGGCAAACGACCTGTCATCTGTATTTCACTCCTGACCCTTCCTAAAGTGAAACGTGGAGTGGGTTTGCCAGATGTTTTATCATACTTTAGTACCCTTCACCTGTCTTCATTGATAAGTTGGTGCAGGCAGGCAAAACTTAAAATGTGGGTCACGATCAAACAGGAATTTTCTCCATTTCCAATGTTATGCCTTCTCTGGCTCACCCCGCCATGTTTTTCGCCCCTTCTATCCCACCTGACCATTGAAGCCACAATTAAAGAGTGAGTGTAAAGGTTTTTTTTTTTTTTTAAATAACAAACATGTCATACTTACCTGCTCTGTGCAAGGGTTTTGCACAGAGCGGCCCCACTCTTCCTTTTCTGGGGTTCCCCGGTGGAGCTCCTGGCTCCTGCTCTTCATTGGGTGCCCCCACAGAGAGTCGATTACCATGGGGCACCCGTGTGGGCGAGCTCCCGAGTCCTGCTGCTGCATTCATTGACACAGACAGTGGAACTCGGCCCTGCCCCTCATGTCACTGGATTTGATTGACAGCAGAGGGAGCCAATGGCTCGTGCTTTTCGCTGGAATGGACGGGTTCAGGTAAGAAAAAGGGGAGCCCTGGGGGGGAGCTGCAGCCAGTGACGTGGCGTGGGTTGTCAGCACCCAGGGAAAGTCACGTAATTTGCACCCCCTAACCCGTGTACTTTTAGTACTCCCTTCCACTAGTACAGTATTAAACCCCTTACCCCCTAAACACATGTATTATATTTTAAGAAAATACTGCTGTAACTAAAGTAAAATGCATCTGTGTCACTGGGGGGGAGGGGGAGGCCGGGATCTGGGGGTCCCCTTGTTAAAGGGGGCTTTCAGATTCCGATAAGCCCCCCGTCCGCAGACCCCCACAACCACCGAGCAAGGGTTGTGGGGATGAGGCCATTGCCCCCATCAACGTGGGGACAAGGTGCTTTGGGGCACCACTTCAATACCAGGCACTTATACACCTTCCTGCTCAAGCCAATTTTCAGCTTTCTGCACTGTCGCTGTTTAAACGACAATTGCACGGTCATGCTACACTGTACCCAAACAGAATTTTTATCATTTTGTTCCCACAAATAGAACTTTCTTTTGGTGATAATTGATCACCTCTGCAGTTTTTCTTTTTTGCTAAACAAATAAAAAAAGACTGAGAATTTTTAAAAAAATAAAAGTTTTGCTTTTGTTTCTGTTGTAAAATTTTGTAAATAAGTAAGTTTTCTCCTTCACTGATGGGCACTGATAAGGCGGCACTGACGGGCACTGATAAGGTGGCACAGATGAGGTGGCACCAATGAGCGGGCACTGACAGGCACCGACGATGGGCACTGATATGCGGCACTGATGGGCACTGGTAGGCGGCACTGATGGGTGGCACTGATATGCAGCACTGATGGGCACTCATGGGTGGCACTGGTGGGCACTGATGGGCACTGACAGGTGACGCTGATGGGCACTGAAAGGCTGCAAAGATGGGTACTTATGGGTGGCACTGATAGGCGGCACTGCTGGGCACTGATAGGTGGCACTGCTGGGCACTGATGGGCATTGATACGTGGCACTGATGGGCACTGATGGACACTGACATGCGGCACTGATAGGCATCCCAGGTGGCACTGGCAGTGGTAGGCATTGTGAGTGGGCACTGATTGGCAGCTGCCTGGGCATTGATTGGCAGCTGCCTTGGCACAGATTTGCATTTCCCTGCTAGTCTAGGGGGGGCATACCTGGTGGTCCAGTGTGGATGGCCATCCTGGTGGTCCTGGGCGGCATGATGGTGGTCCTGGGCGGGATCCGAGGGGGGGCTGCGCTGATAAACAATCAGCACAGACCCCCCCTGTCAGGAAAGCCACCGATCGGCTCTCCTCTACTCGCGTCTGTCAGACGCGAGTGAGGAAAAGCCGATCACCAGCTCTTCCTGTTTACATCGTGATCAGCCATGATTGGATTGAGAAGCGCTCTCCCTCGGGGCAGCCCTTGCGGGTGTGCTCCCATGTCCTGCTGCTGCGTCTATTGACACAGGCAGCAGGACTCAGCTCCACCCCCGTATTGACACGAGACAACGGCTGGAGACAGGGTTCAGGTAAGTTAAATGGGGGCACTGGAGGGCTGCTACACTAAAGAAGGTTTTTTTACCTTAATGCATAGAAGGTGAAAAACCTTGAGGATTTACAACCCCTTTAAGGGACTTGGACTTCACGTCCGGCAATACTAACAAGCATCTTGAATGTCTCTTACAGGTAGCATATTTTGTCTTTTACATTTGGCTCTGTCCTCCCGCTACTCCTCTTTGGTGGATATTCAGCAATTCCTGGACCCACCTTTGGATCCTTGGGAGGCATATCAGATTTATCATTTTCTGAAGTCTTAAAATCCCAAATTTGGAGCACTACGCCACCCCTACAACGTTCAAAGACTTATGCCTGGACACTTCATACGTTCCCCATCTCATGTCCCAATTGTATAAACCATTGGTTGCTCCACTGGATGGCTTTGTCCCTCCATACATACATAAATGGGAGGAGGATCTGCGGTTGACCTTCTCTCTGGCCCAGGTGGAGCGACAAATCCTGTTCACAAATAAATCTTCCATTGCAAGCAGGTTTCAAGAGCAGTGTTACAAGATTCTATTACGCTGGTACAGGGTTCCATCTACCCTACATAGAATCTTCCCATGTACACCCAAACTTTGTTGGAGATGTGGGTGGGAAGAAGGCTCTTCTTTACAGATTTTTTGGCATTGCCTCAAAACCCACCTTTTCTGGGACCAAGTACACCAGCTTGTACTCAAGCTCACGTCAGTAGATCTGGGTTCTCACCCTGAAAGTTATTTACTTCACCTTAATAGCATTCCCCTTTCATAAAATAAATCTTTGTTTACAGTACATTTGTTAAATGCAGCTAGGTCTTGCATCCCTGCCTTGTGGAAACAACCTGTCACTCCTATTTGTCTGTGGCTGTTCAAAATTAACGATATTAAACATATGGAATGCGTTACGGCTTCCTTCGATCGTAAGGAAGAAAAAGGTTTGTGATACGTGGTACCTGTGGTCGTTTTTTTTTCTATTCTATCACTTATCAGGAGCTTATTGACCTGACCAACAGGGTTACGTCCAGAGCACTAAGACAATGATTATCAATCCAACTATTTTAGGCTGGCCATGGTTCCCTCCCTCCAACCCTGGTGCTCCCCCCTTTTCCCTTCCTCCCCCACCTAACACCAACCAATTCAATAAAAATCGTTGTTGAAAGGCATGTGGTTCAGGTCTTATGTGTATACATGTTTCTCGCTAAATAAAAAATCTAAAAAAAAAATTTAATATTTTTTGTAGTGTTTTTTTTTGCCAAGTTAATCTGAAACAATGCATTTGAATAAAAATAAACACGTAACAGAGATGGTGCAAACATTCAGACAAACATTGTGCCGTTTCCCACCAATGATCTGCCCTCTCTAACATGTTTCACCCTCTGAGGCTTGGGTGGTTGTTGGACGGGAACCAGCAGAATATTTTGTTAGCATCAAAAAGTTTGATTGGAAGAGGTGACAACATCGCTGTGCACCCTATTTGTCTCTTGTATGATGTTACAATGAGCCATGGGGGTTCCCAGGGCCAGTAACTGGAGCGCCCGCAGCTGAGGGGAGAATTTACAAGAATTACAAGAATTTGAGCAGTGGACGTCCTTTTGTATTGTGAATAAAAATGTAGGCATTTATCCAGCCAGCAGCTAGATTTCATTTCACATGCTGTACTATTTCTTGACCCCAGGAGCAGTGGTGGCTGGTGTTTTTTTTGTTTTTTTTATGGGGTGGCATACAACCATCCCCCCCCCGGGAGGCCGGCAGCATCCCTAACCCCCCCCAGCTTGCTATCTGCTGGATGGTCCGGCACTTACCCCATCTAGGTGGCGGGTTGCGGGCAGCAGCTCTGGTGTCCTCTGCTCCAGCACAGCTGGCTTGATCTAGGTGGTAGGTAACGGGCTGCGGCCAATGGCTCTGGTGTTCTCATCTCCAGCATGGTGGCTTTCGCTGTGTGTCTCCTCCTCCTAAGCGCTAGGCATCCAATAGGATCGCCGGTGTTTTGGGCAATCGGGAAACGGGTCTCACGACCTGCTTCCTGATTAGCGGGTAGGAGATTTAGTGTGAAAATAGCGAATATTCATTTTTTGAAGCCTATTAGAGCTTCTGGCTTCTCACGTGCTTCAAAAAAACACTCCCCCTCACTGGAATCCACAGTCCAGCGCCCTGTATGTAGATCAGGGGGCCTGATGCATGGATGGGGGGGGCGGCGCCCGTGTGCCCCTAATGGATGGGCCACCACTGCCCAGGAGGGCTGTCTACATTAGCTCCAACTAAATGAGTTATCAAAGTGCTCAATCTGAAGTGTCAATCAGACGGGGTCAGCTAGAAAGTAAACTTCTGCTCTGCTGTCTTCCTTTAAAGTTTCCCTTTACAGTGGGCCTGAACTCAAAAAGTGTAAGATATGTTGATATGTTACAAATGTTATTTGTACCTAAGCAATACCCTAACAAATCTATGTGTTGAATTCCTCCTGAAAAATATCAGTGCACTTCCAAGTATGTGAGTGTGCCTAGGCACTCCTGTGCCAATAGCTCCATAGCTGTATATATCTACAGCGTGAGAGCTAAAGCCTCTGCATGCTAGTACCAGGAAATCTGGAGTGAGATTTGATGATGTCACTACTATGCTGCTCATTGTTCTCTTCGATGGAGGCTTAGATATGAGAAAGCTAAACTCTGCCTTTACCAAGATGCCCGACTTCACACAGAGACACAGTGCAGAACAATGCATGGTAAGTCAGCAATGGGGGAAGATCAGCTGCAGGGAGACAACAAGCAGTACTTGTGACTAGTCATTTGCCCTCTATCTGCCATTCTTGGGCAGTTTGCTAAAATTCAATTTCTCAAATTCACTCTCTCATTCAATATTGACTACTTTTAGACATTATACTAGTAAATAGATAGGAAAGTATATCATATTTACTGGTTTAAAACTTTTTTATTAAAATCTCTTCAGTTATTTCCTGGTTTCCAGGCCTAGGCCAAAATGATATCATACATCCCAGGACTCTTCAGGAGGGGAGGAGGGTTTTTCTAAGCTAAGCACACCCTCCTGTCTGCATGTTCGAGCTAAGGGCAGATGGATTCCAGGAAGTAAATGCTAGAATGTATAATCTGCCCCTACTCAAGATGTCCACAGCCAGAAATGCTAGGGGGTGTTTTTCAAAGTAATTTCTCTGCAAAATAAAGCATGTAGACATGGATGGATGGGTGAGTTTGCTTTAAATATTAAAATGGAATTAAATAGTGTTTTTGGTTTGTGTTGCTCAGATGCAGTGTAGCTCCGCTTTCAACCAGCCATGATCTTCTAAAGTGTTTGAGCACAATTAACATTTCTAGATGTTTATAAGGTAGCAAATCTTTACTATTTAAGTTCAGGTCAACTTGAAGACCATTTATCATTAGTGGTTTTATTTAGACCCCTTTAACACTGTGCCGCCACCGGCGTCAGCGGTGGAGGAACAGCTGTGAGTTCACTGCTGCTTCACCGCTCCAAAGAAGCTGCTGGCAGGACTTTTTCTGACGCCCTGCCAGAGCAGCGCTCCAGTGTGAAAGCCCTCGGGCTTTTACACTGGAGTAAATGGAGCAGCTGTTTTAGGGCGGTTTGCAGGCGCTATTTTTAACGCTATAGCGCCTGCAAAACACTCCAGTGTGAAAGGAGTCTTAATTATAGCCTAAGTTTACCTCTACAAGGAACAGGATCTATGAATGGAGGATGGGTAGATGATTGCAGGCCCAGCAGCTTTCCTCATTAGAGGCCTGCAGGTGCTGCAGCTGATTGATAATTATGAAACCACTCCCATTAGACTTACTTTCTAACATGTGCACAAACACACAGGGATTTCTTCAGAATAACAAAAGGTAGGAATCCGCAGCAAAATTTGTTAAAATCCTTGCAATGTACCTAGGATTACCCAGAGGGGAATGTTTTTTTCTCAACAAAAGTGGAGTTACTCTACCACTTCAGCCCCAGAAGATTTCCCCCCCCAATGACCAGGCCATTTTATGCAATGCGTCGCTTTAACTGACAATTGCGTGGTCGTGCGATGTTGTACCCAAATAAAACTGACGTCCTTTTTTTCCAACAAATAGAGCTTTTTTTGGTGGTATTTGATCACCTCTGCAGTTTTTTGCGCTATAAACAAAAAAAGACAGACGATTTTGAAAAAAACAAAACAATATTTTTTACTTTTTGCTATAATAAATATCCCCCAATTAAAGTAAAAAAAGAATTTCTTATTCAGTTTAGGCCAATATGTATTCTTCTACATAGGTAAAAAAAATGGTAAAAAAAAATCACAATAAGCGTATATTGATTGGTTTGCACAAAAGTTATAGCGTCTACAAAATAGGGGATAGATTTATGGCATTTTTATTATTATTTTTTTTTTTTTTTTACTAGTAATGGCGGCAGTCAGCAATTTTTAGAAGGACTGTTTTTGACTTCCGGGAGACGGTGCCGCGGCGCCGCCCGTCGGAAGTTCGGCATGTTGGGAACCACCTGTGAAGCCAAAAGGCTTCACTGTTGGTTTGCCTTAGTGAAGATGGCGGTGGCAGCACTCGACAGATGATCCGAAAATTGGCCGGGGTGCCGACAACGCGGGCTCCCTTTGACAAGTAAGTGTCCATATATTAAAAGTCAGCAGCTGCAGTATTTGTAGCTGCTGACTTTTAATTTTTTTCCCCAGGTGGAACTCCTCTTTAAGTTAACTAAAAGCTGCCCATAGATGTGTCAAAATCCAGCAAGTCCCTGCTGAACTAGGCAAAACTCGATCCATCTATGGCTATTCCTGTTCTTGAGAAGTCAATCTAACTAACCACTTCTCAGGAACTTCTCATGAACGGGCTTGTTCGAAACTTTTTTTCAATTAACACTGATCAGTACATTCTGAGGGTGGAAGAGTCTTGCTGTTAGACTACAATAATGCAGCGGGGAGGATTCCCCCTATCCACCTCGAATGTGTGTTTTTTGGTCAGCCCGCTGGTTGATTAAAAAGAAACTGACTCGTGTATGCCCAGCTTTAGGCTTTAAAGTGTGATCAGCTCCTACCGGCATAGGTAATAAAGCCAAATTGAATCTCTTCCTCTCTTTTTCAGTGTATCTAGGGGTATCAAGACTCTGTAGACCGTGCTGTGTAAAAGAAAGTGATTCTCCCAGCAAGACCGGCATAAATACGGTATTCTAATCATTCTCTCCTCTATTAAATCGGACTGCAATGCCCCCATCCTGTCAGAAGCTTCTGATGGAATGAAAGAGACTCTCAGTAAATTAGAGGAGGATTGCTTAAGGTCTCATGACCCTGTCAGCTCACTGTTTAATGAAATGTGGAATTACATGGGGAGAGCTTCTGTCACTTGAAAATAATTCAAATTATTGTATCCGCCACAAGATATGACCATAGAAGAATTAGGCAGTCATCTTTACCAGTTAAATTAGTGGACAAATTAGTAGTAGATGTTCTTCACCAGCGTGAAGAGAAAAGTCATACTGTATTTAATGTGCTGTCCCACCTTTCTAATCAAGAATCAGAAAGTACTGGAAAATTTTAGATACTTTCTATTCACTCATACATCTTTAGATATACATTTTTAAAATAATCTCAGGCTTTTACCAGTTTAAACAAGGCCAAGGATAAATCCAAGGGAAAAACCAAGCTTAACTTACCGACCAACCCACAGCCCGCTTTTTTTTTTATCAGTTTAAACCTGAATTTCCTGACAGTCTCCATGGCAGCCTACGTATGGGTTAATCCCGCCTCTCATACCTCATAGGACCCCACTCACATAAATCTTTGCTTCTAGTCAGAGACCGTGTTTCTTTTTTGTCCTCCTCCTAGGACCAAGGCGCAGTCTTACCTTACAAAGTTCTTGATCCAGTCCTGGTGGTTTTCACATGAATAATGATGATGGCGGTGTTCTTTCTGGAGTCCAGCTTCCCCAGCTATTAGCAGGGCGGACACGGGCGATTAAAAGCGATACCTTGAAGATCTTACTAGTCAGCCATTGGTTGGCAAGTGGCAACATGGCCAAACGTCCCAGCTATTAGCTGGAGGCCCTTCTTAATATGACCCGATCGTGCAGTGAGCGCTTACATGCTCCCAGTCCCAGGATGGATCGCGTTCATGCCATGGTGGTAATGTATGGATTTTTACTTACATGGCAGCTGTTTTTGTTTGTTTGTCTGCTAGGTCTGCTCCGGTTTCTGGCCATGGCGGCCGGGATGCATTTGCGTTCCAGTCAGCCGCTTCTCGTCTGTTTATCTGTGAAGCCTCGATTGAGATCGAGGCTTGGTTTGCGCGTGCGCGGTCGGGGCAAGATGGCGGCGGTCGTGCATGTGCGCGAGCACCATAGAGCGGCGTCGGTCACAAAGCAGGTGCGCTGTAGACGTAATGACATCACCAACGGGTGGCAGATTCAAATAGCTGTCAGAAACAGCTATTCCCTGTGTTGTTTTGCAGGCTCAGGCAGCTACTTCCCCGTGCTTGTATCTCTGCTGTATAAGTTAGGAGGTTATGCTGCTTATTTGTTTAGTGGATTGATTTTTTATCTCTGCTTCTCAAACCTGCCTACTCATTGCCTTGATTGTATTGTTTTCAGCTTTTTGACTCTGCCACTATGGATGTGTCACCGCCCCCCCAGTGGCCAACCCTTATGCTGCAGGTAAGATGGAATTCTTTCCTTCTGCCTGTTTGTTTGGGTTAGTATTCAGGAGCAGGTTAACCCTTTTCTTTCCCTCAGCCCCTTCTAGGTCTGAACCTCAAGTTTCGGCATGCAAAGATAATGACAAGTCTAGGTTGCAACGCCATCATTCAACGTCAAGTTCTAGACGTCCTAGATCGTCCTCCAGACACCACAGAGATGGGTCAAAATCTGGGTCTGGACACCATTCTTACCGCCAGTCCAGCCGCTCTGAGAAAAAAGCTTGCTGGGGATGTAGAGCTCAGGTCCCAGAGGGTATATCCCTCTGCGAGTTATGCTATTCCCGAGCTGTAAAGGAAAGAGGAGCTGGAGACCAGCAAGTGGAAGCTCTGCTCAGAAAGGTGATTCAAGAATCTCTGAACAAAACAGATTCCGACTGTACATTCAAACCTCCTTCTGTTCCAGCTCTAGTCACTGAAGGGGCCGACCCTGAGATTCCAGGTCCCTCTCGACGTAGTCTCTCTTTGAGTGGATCCTCGGATAACGAGGCAGAGGTGGATGAACCTGGCGCTGGTTTTGGTTTTTTCCTGGTTCCACAGTTGGTCAGAGCGGTTAAAGATGCATTGAGATGGGAAGAGCCAGTAGTAGCACCCTCTAAGCAGAGGAAATACTTCAAGCATCTTAAGAAAGATCGCCCAAACTTCCCCTTCCTGGGTGAACTTAGCGACATTGTTTCGGATGAATGGGGTAAGGTCGAGAGAAAAAACTCCCTAATTTCCAAAATAGCAAAGATGTATCCATTCATGAGTGATGAGGTAAAGCATCTGGAGTCTGCTCCTCTTATTGATGCGGCTCTAATGAGGTTGGTGAGACATGTTACACTCCCTCTGGAAGATACCGTTTCTTTCAAAGATAGTTTAGAAAGGAAAACTGATACTTGTGGCTGCGCCCGTGGGTTGCGGATCCTGCCTCTAAACAGGCATGGTGTAGAATTCCCTTTGAGGGCTCCTCTCTCTTCGGGAATAAGCTTGACTCTGCCATTACCCATGCTACTGGAGGTAAATCAGGGTTCTTACCTCAGGACCGTTGCCTCTTGAGCCAAAGAAGAGCTCAACCCAGACAAGACCCGGAGCGCACTAGAGATGCTCGCCTCTACAAGCCTGGCTGTGAATTTAGAAAGAACTGGAAGAGAAGTCAACCTTCCAGCCAGAAATCCTCAAAGACAGCCCCATCAGGGGGACAGGATGCTTCCAAGTCCTTTTGATATGGGGCCTGCCCAGACGGGGCAAGTCAGGGCTCCTTTACTCCATTTTCAGCACGTCTGGGCAGCCTCGATTCGAGGCTACTGGACCGTCAAAACTGTCTCCTCAGGTCATACTTGGGTATTCAGCAGTCCACCCACACACCAGTTTGTTCCCACAGTCCTACCATACTTGGGAGTAAAGAAACAAGTTCTTCTGTCTTATACAGACTCCCTGATGGCTCAAGGCGCCGCCATTCTGGTTTCAAGGAAAGATTTCAAGGGGTTTACTCCCCCCTTTTCATGGTCCTTAAAAAGAATGGCTCCTGGAGGCCAGTCATCGATTTGACACACCTGAACTCCTTCATCAAGAACACACCACTTACACCACTATCTGGACGATCTACTTTTACTTTCCCAAGACAGGGAGGAGCTGTTGATACATCAAGCTCAGGTCATCTCTACTCTGACAGAGTTTGATTGGCTGTTGAACAAGGAAAAAAGCCATCTAGAGCCAACACAGTCTCTGATATTCCTCGGAGCCCAATTCGACACTGTGAAGAGCACTATCTCCTTGCCTCTAGAGTAAATTCCGGTGATCCGGGACAGAATTCATCTCGCAATGTCTTCATCTCTTCTCAGAGCCTCACAATGTCTCAAGATAAATCGGCACCATGGTGGCCACAGCCCCCATGGTGAAATGGGCACAATGGAAGATGTGGCCCTTTCAGAAGGGTTTTCTCCAACAGTGGGATCCGGGGTCTCGAGACCATCTTGTCCGGATAACCCCTTACATGCGGGAGAGCCTCCCCTGGTGGCTGCAGCGGAAAAATCTCCTCAATTGCCATTCCATAGCACCTGTCTCCTGGATCATGGTGACAACGGATGCCAGCAACAGAGGTTGGCCAAGTGCCCCCCACAGCAAGTCACCTGCTATGGGGGCACTTGTGCATGCTCGCTCCTGAGCTGACAACGCAGCTCTGCCCCGCCCCACTGGCTGTGATTGACAGCAGAGAGAGCCAATGTCCAATCAGGAGCAATAGACCAGGGAGAGCCTCTGCTCTCATGCACAGGGCTGCTGTTAGAAATCACGGGAGCCCCATACAGGCCTACTTGACAACCCCCCCAGCCGAAATTGATTGAGGACATAGATGTATCAGTCCTTTTCTCTACAACCTCAGCTGCACAGATGAATGGCTTCCTGCTCATTCACAAGCTGAAGCATAGTAAACACAGTTTACTATGCTTCAGTGATAAATAGAAACAGGAGTGATTGGTACCTATTGCTCACGGAGCATGTGCTAGAACCAATCCCCCTGCAGTGCAGCCAGAGAGAGGGAGAGGAGGAGAAGCTCACAGCACTACAGGGGGAGGCAGAAGTGGATCAGTGTCTTCAATAAGACAGTACAGCTGGTGTTCTGTCAAAAGAGCCAACTCATCAAAATCAAAACCACTTCACTTCCGGTGACTCTCCAGCAGCTGTAATTGGAGATTTCAATGAATTGGCTGTTTTCACAGAACATCGGCAGCGTATACACTATGGTACATGACGAGTTGGCTGTTTTCACAGAACACCAGCTAAGGAGGTAAAAAGTTGTCACCGCCTTAGAGGCGGCCATGCTGTTGGTTATTAGCAGGCGGATTAACAATGTATACTCATTATAGCATATACCATAGTGTATATGCTGCCGGTGTTCTGTGAAACCAGGTAACTTGCCGAAATCTCCAATTACTGCTGCTGGAGAGTCACTGGAAGAGACGTGGTTGGAGATTTTGACAAGTTGGCTCTTTTGACAGAACACCAGCCATCCTACTCAGCAGGTGACCGGGCCCCCTTTTGAACTGATGAGGCCCAGGCCCAGTACATAAGGGCTGGCTGTACTGCCTTATTGGTGGCCCTGCTCGCATACATTGCTGGATCGAGATAGGGCTAATGTAGCCTACAGTGGACCACAGTGACCTTGTTCCACAGACCACCCCTGCCATTCTCCATATATTCCTGTGTTCCTCTAGTGCTGGGCTCCAGTAACTGACATCATATCTTTGAGCCTAGCAGGGAGGGTTGTGGGACTAGCCATTCTGATGTTGTGAAACTTACCCTGGACTACACATCCCAGAGGCCTCTCGTCAACTCTAACAGACCTCTGGGAAGAACTATGAAAGGGTCAGCAGTTCCGCCCCGTGCTCTCTTCTTCCTGGGGCCTCACCGAGTGAACACCTCTCTGCTGTTAGGCGAGAGGGCTGCAGCCTACCACGCGGCCATCCCATGACTCCAGCCCTGGAGGGCCCAACTCTGCTTGCTGTTCATGAGAGATCACCGTGGCACCACCTCTTCAGAAGGATCCAACGACCACCCATGTCCAGCAGCTGGTTGGCCATCTCCGGTTGTTTCCCAGAGGGACATCTCATCCAGGATCACTGTTCTGGAGGTTCCTATCTGGCTCTGCAGTTGGTGAGAGGGCAGTCGCCCATAGTTCACAATCCTTACTTGGTTATCTTACTTGGACACTTTATTGCATTACATAGGACACTGTACATAGACATCCATATTCTGAACTACTCTAAGGAATATCACCAGCCAGTTTAAGCTTCCCTGCTTACAGTCACATCACTGTGACATATCTTGGATTTAAGTTAAAGAGCTCCAACTGCCGGTGAAGACTACTGCAGGTCTACACTCTGGACATTGCTGTTGCTATTGGTTAAAGGGCCCTATCCTATTCCTATTCTATCTGGTCTCTCATTAGGATGTAAAGGTTTAATAGGCCGGACTGGGATCCCCTTTAGCTTGGTACCACATCGCATTAACTAGTGGATTCTTTACAATCACCTGTTTTATTCTCTAGCTGGCATTTCACTGTATATAAAGGTGCCTGCAAAAAGATGTCTGAACCCAGAGTGTCAGGTGGGTGGGAGAGTTCACAGGGTCAGGGCGGTGCAGATGAACAGGTAAATCAAAGCAGCCCTCAAGGGGGCAGTGCTACCCTAAGTATTGGGGGGGGGGGTGCTGATGGGGCAGCTGGACACTGAGGATTTTTTTACCTTCATGCATAAAATGCATGAAAGTAAAAGACATTCAGCCTTTATAACCACTTTAATAGGTGGATATCAGCCTAGGGAAGTGGGCACTCCTAGGAAGACTGAAATTCCGTGCAGATCACCCTAAATAACTCCTGCATGTGATGCTGAGCCTCCAAGATTGAAAAAACTAACATGCAATGAACGGGCCATAAGCAGTCATTCTGGGAAGGAAAGGACTATTGAATTCAGAGAAAACTATTCCAGTACAGGAAAAGAGCCAGTACAACTGTGCAAGACTGAAGGTAGAGCTTAGTACACACTAGTACTTTTTTTTTTGTTCAACCCAGCAGGGCTGAATGAAAAAAAAAACTGACAGCTCAGGAGGAGCCGCTGTACTAACTATCCAATGTTAGTACAGCGATCTCTTCTGCTGTGCTATTGTGTACTGCCCCCCCCCCCCCCCCCCCACGAGAACATTCCGGTCAGCGTTCTGAGCCATTGGCTGAGAGTGCTGATCAGGAGCTGATCGGCAGACCTTTTTCGGTCATGTCTTAGAAGTCGCTTCTGTCGGACCGGCTCTTATTCAGGCTGAATGACCGAATGTCATTCAGCCTGTGTTTACTAGGTTTTAGGCTGGAGTTCCTAAGTTTTTGTAAGTACCAAAATTAAGTCTGGTATTAGCCTCTTGCAATTGCCTGTAGAGCAGAGCTCATACTGTTGTGGAAATTTTATTATGTTTTTTTTTTGTAGATTGTCATCTGTCTCCCTGTGTCTGATTTAACCAAAGATCGCTCTAGCAGAGTGCACTTGGGTTGAATCGGGACCAGCACTAAAACCATCAGTATGAAAACCTTCTCATGGGCTTGGAGACGTGTTCTCTGTATGTGTGGGCGTTTGCCGGTTTGTAAGTATCAAACACAATGCGCTGGGCTTCTTGCCTTCAAATGTCTATGCACATTAGAGAAGCGAAATCCGCATAACAAGAGAAACATATTATATCTCTGTTGTGGCTAAGCTATCCCTTGTTAGATACATATCTGCTTTAATAAGGCGACATTGATATCTGCCTTGTTGGTATACTCGTAACGTATATTGACAACAGCAGTAGCAATGTCCCTGCAGATCTCCTCAAGCCTGTAAGAACAAGTAGAATGATCTTACTAGATACTGATTACTCTGAGCAGTATTGAGTGGGCTCCATGCTGACCAAGCTGGTGGATGTGCATGCATGTGGCTGGGCGGAGGGCAGTGTACATGTCTCCAGTGGATGAGACATGTGCACTTCCCCCTCCCACTCCTGTGGATGCCCTCCCCTTTAGTGTTGTCATTTCCTGTGTGGTCATTTCCTGTGATGTCTTTTTGCATGGAGGAAGCTATTGGCTGTTGGAGCCATGACTTCCTGTTTGTCATTTCCTTTTGTTGTCCATGAATTAAAACCAAGTGGCTGTGCTCAGGAGAGGCAGTCGAGCAACGGAGCTAAGAACAGGAGGATGGTGATTATGTCTGTTTACTTGGGGAAATGCGGGAGACAGGGGTTGATTAAGATGGATTATACCAAAAGGCTGAAAGGGTGCTTAGTAGCGCAAGAGACATGGATTACGCATGGTGTATAGCGAAATCTCCACGTCAGTACTAAGGGAGGGAGGGACAGGATATGGTGACAATCAGGCTGGCAATCAGTTATTCGGAATGTATTGGCAAGAAACATGCTGATAGTAGGGGAGAGAAGAGTGAGCATATCAGTCTGCTGTTTCTCCTTCACTGTCCTGTCAGCAGGGTGGGGTTGGAAAGAGGACATCACTGTATTCATTCTACACTCTGAAAAACTAACAGAGAAAGTGGTGTCATCTACTTGGCAGTGCTGTGTAGCAGAGTGGTGTAAATCTCAGGACTGGGTGGACAGTCAATACAAATCCTTTGGCAGGCTGGTTCAATTATATGTATTTAGTCTGTGTATTAAGCTGTTTGCCTGGAATTCAATTTTAAAAGAAAACTCTACACACACATGCTAAAAGCATCAACTCAACTTTATAAAAAAACTAAAAAATCTTACGGCTGGATGCTATTTTCCAACCCACTGCTTGGAGCATTGCAAATCCAGTCTCATGAATTATTTCTAAATAATTAATATAAAATCTGTTCATCTCCCAAATGGCTGCACACAAAACCTACAGAAAATATATTTTTTATGTTGAACAAAAGGATGAGTTCTAAAATGCTTTTAGGGAATACAAAGAAATGGAAGTCTGGAACCATCAGCCAGTTACGACATCACTTTGGATAAAATGTCCTTCATTGTTAGACTTTAAATATTAAAGGAAACCAGAAGTGAGAGAAATACAGAAACTGCAATTGCTGACCTCCTTCTGAGGTTGCTAGTTTCTTGGCTGATTTGTTGAGCCTGAGGTTTCAATTGCTGACCCAGAAGAAGAATGAAAACAAAATAAAAGTCAGTGTAGGGGCAAAGCTCCCTATTTGCATTCTTGTTCTGGGCCAGTGACTGCAAAAGTACTGAATCTGGCTTAGCATGACAGCCATGCAACTATTAGGGAACTATCACCTTGGTTGTAAACCCAAAGTTGTAAAGCAGAGTATTAAAATGTAAAATCCAGACAGTTAAATAGACGGATTAAATACATATATGAGAGTTGATTTACCTGCCTATGGTTTTGGATTTTTGCCTGTTCATGCCAGACAGTACAGCCAGATTGGAGACCTACTTTTTCTCTGATGCTACGTTATACAATTAGGTCTTTCCCCCCTCCCTCAGCCTGTAATTGGGCAATGAAAGAGAGGCAGCAGACTGATAAGTTGGTAGTCTGCTAACTCTGCTTGTAGGCAGGTGTAGGTTGACCTCCCTACACAGGTGGCGCTGTCCA
The DNA here is from genome assembly GCF_042186555.1 of Aquarana catesbeiana. Lineage (NCBI taxonomy): Eukaryota > Metazoa > Chordata > Amphibia > Anura > Ranidae > Aquarana > Aquarana catesbeiana. Next base: position 82,921,987 of record NC_133325.1, on the reverse strand, counting down.
CTATCCCCATGCAGGAGAGTGGAGGACCGGTGGAACTCATGCTCTTCTTAGGCCTCTGTATGTGTCATCGGGTGGGCAGCTATCCGATTGGATGCTGCTGCTCCGGATGACCTCAGTGCCCATCTTTGATGAGGGCAGTACTTATAAAAAGCACTGGCTCCCTGCAGTTGGCATGCTTTGGTGTGTGTGTGGTTAAGTCAGGGATAGGAACTTGTTGGTTAGGGAGAGTGTGACTAGCATAAGGTAAAGGTTCCAGAGGAGGATGGAGTGCATAGGGATTGTCACTGCTTATTAGTGCTGCTGTGTGGAATTTTCCACCACTAGTGCCTCGTTGCACACTGCCTACTAGACGCCTCCTGTGCCAGGTGCTGTTGGTCTCTGCAAGTACTGTATAATCATCTATGATTGTTTCTGCCAGTTTGAAGTATCTGCATAGATTCTGTTACAGTGTGGTTGGAACGTTCTGGACAATATACTTCTTTGAAACCTCAGACCCTTTGTGTGTCATGCCTTCCCTCTTGGGTGCCTACCACCCAGGCCTCACTCACTCCTACATTCTCTCTCCTCCCATTGAGCACAGCAACACACCTGTTCGGCCTTTTGGCTAAGATCAAGAATGTGTGGGTCTTTACGTCTACCCTGAAGTCTAGGGGGAGGATGTGTGGCCATCTTCCTCCCCTGTCTTGGGGGGTATCTCTTCAGGATAGCCCCTTACCTAGTACTTGTTGGCCGGCTTTGGCCGGCCATTAGGAGCGGGACCACCAGGACCTGACTTGTGCCCCAGGGGGTCAATTAAGGTGGGGTCCTTGGATTAACACTAAGTGCACTTTTTTGTTCACTTATTTGTGCTTTGTTTTTGCGCACTGCACCGCAGGTTTTAAAAAAAAAAAAAAGAAAACACCTATATGGCTCCTTGTGCTAATTGTCCCTCTGCAAGTCTCAGTTCGGCTGTGCAGGGGATTGCAAGTAATTGATACCGATCAAATTCAGGCACTTAAAGCGGTATTAAACCCAAAACAAAAACCTCTGAGACTGGAGGTTTCCTGTGATTTTATGGATGCTGAATGATCTTAATATGTATGCAAGTTACTACTTTAATTAAATCTATGTTTTTGAAATACTATACTATGGAGATCCTCTTTTTTTCTTGTATAAGCATTACGGAGGAGAGTGGAGGAGATTAAGGCGGAAATTTATTAACACAGTGGGAGAACACTTTTTATTTCTATTACAACCGCCTATACCTCTGCCTGGGTTTCTAAGGAGAGTGATTGGAGAATTCCAGCAAGGATTATATTTGCTAGAAGCGTCATTAGACCCATTGGAGTCTTTATTTAAGATGAGAGTCTGGAACACACTTTTGGTGGATTGCGGATGGTGGAAGCAAGCGTGACTACACATTAGGATTTGCTGCATTTCCTGCACTTTATTTTTGCACTTCTATTTATTGCTATTTATTTGCATGATTTTTGGATTGAATATATCTGCACCTGCACTTTTTTACACATAATATATATTTTCATTAATTGGACTATTTTTATGGACTTGGAATTATTGATATTCATATTTATTTTTATTTTATTACGACTGTTTTTTTTTTGCACATGCACTTGATATTCGTCATCACTTATTTGCTTAAACTTATTTATTGTTGTGAGTTAGCGCCACATTTACTTTTACAACAAAAAAAATTATATATTGCAGCTTACCAGTTATTAGATGCGGTGGCTGAATTGGTTTGTTTTAGGCTAGTACCTGGTCTGGCCAGTAGCACACTTCCTGTATTAGAAGGCCTCCACTCTGGATGAATGATCACAGGGGGCACCTTTGGATAGCAACAGTGTCAGTCTGGGGGGAGGGGAGTGATAGATGGACTAATAGATTTAACTACACTAACAAATTGAAGCTGAACTCCAGCTCACACTTTATAATCAACTAAAGCAACATTTTTTTTTCCTTTTGGGATAAAGGTTTGCATAAATGATCATTGTAAGCACCCCTGCCAGTGTTTGATGTTTTTTTATGATCCTTATAACTGATACATTCTGTTGGAGAGTTCTTTTAAAATGCCCTGTACACACGAGCGGACTTTTTGACCAGACTGGTCCGACGGACCGAAACCAGCGGACAATCCGACCGTGTGTGGGCTTCATAGGACCTTCAGCAGACTTTTTCTGTTGAACATCTGATGGACTTTAGATTTGGAACATGTTTCAAATCTTTACATCGGAACTCCGCTGGACCAAGTTCCTATCGAAAAATCCGCTCGTCTGTATGCTAGTCCGACGGACGAAAACCGACGCTAGGGCAGCTATTGGCTACTGGCTATGAACTTCCCTATTTTAGTCCGGTGTACGTCATCATGTATGAATCCGTCGGACTTTGGTGTGATCGTGTGTAGGTAAGTCCGTTCGTTCGAAAATCCGTCGGAAGTCCATCAAAAGTCCGTCAAAAGTCCGTCGAAAGTCCGTCGGAAAGACTGTCGGACCTTTGTTGCCAAAAAGTCCGCCCGTGTGTGCAGGGCATAACTGGCCAGATTACCAGGTGAAAATAGAAGAAAGAAAGACTAAAAAAGAAAACAAATACAGCCATCATATCTAAGCATTGGTAAGCTGCAATATAATGGGGCGTACACACGGTCGGACTTTTCGTCTACAAAAGTCCAACGTACGCCGACGGACTAAAGCTGGCTGGTAATCCGATTGTGTGTGGGCTTCTTCGGACTTTCAGCGGACTTTTTCAGCCTCAAATCCGACAGACTTTAGATTTGAAACACGCTTCAAATCTTTACGTCGTAACTACGACGGACCCAGAAATCCGCTCGTCTGTATGCTAGTCCTACGGACAAAAAAACGACGCATGCTCATAAGCAAAAACTAAACGGAAGCACTCGGTCTAGTAAAACTAGTGTTCGTATTGTAGGAAGCACATTCCTCACGCTGCAAAATCTGTGATCGTTGAATGCAGCGCATTTAATGTCTTCTTTACGAATGCTATAAAGAACGAAGATATTTTGCTGTTCCTATTCAAACAGAGTTCTCCCAAATAGATTTCTGGATTCTTTTTTTCTTTGATCTCATGAATGACATGGTATGCTTTTTCAAAACAATGTTTCCATACTAATAATACTTTTTAAATTTTTTTTTTTTTTTGGTGGAGTCATCTTTTCTTGTAATTTTTAACCAGATATTTATTTTATGATTGTTGTGGAACTTTTTTTCTGTTTATCTATAAATTTGTTTGTAAAGTTGCCACAGGGAACCCATTTTTATATATATATATATATTTTTTTTTTGGTGTTTGTAAAGTTGCCACAAAGAAACCATTTTTCTTTTTAGGTTTTTATTGTATTTTTTTTAATGTTTGTAAAGTTACCACAAAGAACCCTTTATAATTTTTGTTTTTATAGTGATTTGTTATTTTTTTTATATAAAGTTAACCCAAAGAACCGTTTTTGGTTATGTATCTTTTTTTTTTTTAAATACTTACCACTCGAACATTATTAACATTATTTTAATCTATTTTTGGTGTGTTTTTGCAAAATCAATGAGATTGTTGTCCCTTGTTAATTTAACATTGTGTCTAAAATCTATGATTTAAAATAAAAAACCGAAACTCAAAAAAGATCCATTTATTTATGGTCTAAATAAAATAAAGAGGAAGTCAACGCTGGAAAAAGTATGTGTACAAGAAAATGGGGATCTTGAGGAGTCCATATAAGAGCGAGCACAATCTGGTCCAAGAATCCCAGAGATCAACAGCACCAGCAGATGATATAGATGTCCCCAGACTGTGGTACTACAACAGCCTGCGTCTTCTGTCAGACCAGACTGAACCCAGGTCATCACTTTCTTCTCTTCCCTGCAGCCTTTCCTCCACGCTGCCCTGCAGCCTTCCCTGCAGCCTTCCCTGTAGCCTTCTTTCGAGGCTGTGGCTCTGGTGTTTCAGTTGTGGCAGGAGGAGGAGGAGGAGGAGGAGGAGGAGGGGGGGCTGCCTCATGTAGTTGGGTGTTTCGTGTTAGCGTGCCCTGCAGCCCCTTCTGGATTGTTTCCCCAAATAGTCGCTCACAAATGAGGCGCTGCTCCCAATCCATTTGAAGAAGCCTGCTGGCTAAGTAGCAGCCATAGGACTCTTCCGCTTCGGGGGGGCTCCTTAAAAAACGGGTGGCCTCTTGCATGAGGCGCAGGGATGCCTCCTGTGTGACCGTCCCCTTCCTGGCCCTTTTTTTGGGAAGGTGGAGGGGAGGCACTTGGGATTCGGTCAGGCTCCTACTGGGCCCAGCCACCTCACTTGGCCCAGCCACCTCACTTTGCCCAGCCACCTCACTGGGAGCAGCCACCTCCTTCCTGACACTGGGCCCAGCCTCCTCCAGGATGATGGTGAATCCGGCCTCCTCCAGGCTGTCCATGGGCCCGGTCTCCTCCTGCCTGCCACTTTCCCCACATTCCTCCTGGATGGACTCATCCTATGTATAAAAAAAGGACATAGTTTTAGTATATTTTTTTGGGTTCATCAATGACACACAGTTTGCTTCTCATGACTAGCAAATTCAATGTGAATACATCTCTTTAATAAAAGAGTCTAATCAGACACCCTAATTATTTCAAGCAGGTGCCAAACATATTTAGCCACTACTGTCAATTTATATGTATACACAATTTTGAGGGCAAAATTATTGTAGACAATTATAACATCCAGTTAACATCATTAATATTAGTACAGTAAATATTTGTAAAAATAATTTACCTGACTCCAGATGGTCATATCCGGTTCATCCAGGATGGAAGACCCAGCTTGCTCCTCATCAGCCTCTGCTGGGGTGGAGGGAAGGGTGGAGGGAAGGGTGGAGGGAAGGGTGGAGGGAAGGGTTGAAAGTGATGCCCTGGCTTCAGTCTGGTCATCAAGAAAACGGAGTTGATTGTAGTACCACAGCCTGGGTACATAAACATCATCTGCTGATGCTCCTGATCTCATTGATTCCTGGATCTTCTTATGTTCCCTCTTATACATGTTCCTCAAGACCCCAATTTTCTTGAGCAATGTCTCCATTGTTGCTTCCGGGATGGTCGCCTGGACAAAGGACAGAAGTCTCTCCAGCGTTGACTTCCTCACATGCTTTGCATAATACTGTGGGTGTTTCACCTCCCACAAATTCCTCATCTCTCTATATTTAGAAATAAAAGCAGTAAGGAACTCTGGATCCTTAAATAGGGGATTCATAATGTCTGTATAAAAGATAAAGTCACAAGACAAAAAACACTTATTGGGTTTCTGCTAAACCCTCATCATGCACAAGGCCCCTCTTTATACACTACGCATGTGTGAAACTCCGCCTGCGTCGCCCGCCCCTGACGTTCAATTTTAACTCATGTTCTCCGCCCCTTAATTCTACGCACAGAACGTACATACGACACGTGCGCAAGGCCCCTCTTTATACACTACGCATGTGTGAAACTCCGCCTGCGTCGCCCGCCCCTGACGTTCAATTTTAACTCATGTTCTCCGCCCCTTAATTCTACGCACAGAACGTACGTACGACACGTGCGCAAGGCCCCTCTTTATACACTACGCATGTGTGAAACTCCGCCTGCGTCGCCCGCCCCTGACGTTCGATTTTAACTCATGTTCTCCGCCCATTTTTAGTTACGGCGCATAGTGGGGTGAATAATGGCGCATCAGGTGTTTACTACCTCAGGTAGCGAAGAAAGCCCGGAGGCCGGAACGTCAAGATCTGTGAGGCCTAGATTTAAGGCCTCCAATATGTCCTTTGAAGAGATGGTGGAGATGGTGGCCATTCTTAAAAAAAAGGACTATGATGGGAAGTATGGGCCGTACGCCCGGCCAAATTTGCGCAAGGCCAAAATAATGGCGAAGGTGGTGGACACTTTACAGGCTTATTTTGGGGTACAGCGCTCCAAGGATCAAATTAGAAAAAGATGGTCTGACCTCAAACTCAGGGAGCCGGATCAGTACAGACGGATCCGTAAAGTGCTGCAAAAAAGTAAGTACCTGTGTTTTCATCTTGTGTTGATTACCTCGTATACCGCTCCATGTGCTTTTCATTCCTATACGATTGTTTGCATCGTTTGAAACGATCTTTTAATAAACATCGTTACATATCTATATATAATATATACATATATATCTCTCTCTATATATATATATATAGATATATATATATATATATACACACATATATATATATATATACACACACATATATATAGATATATATATATATATACACATAGACATATATATATATATATACTGCTCTCATAGCATATATATGATCTCATGATCTCATATATATATACTGCTCTCCTTAAACTCTCAAATGACCTACTAATGGCTAAAGCCAATGGACACTATTCTGTACTACTTCTCCTGGATCTCTCTGCTGCCTTTGACACAGTGGACCACCCCCTCCTCCTCAAAAAACTCCACTCCTTTGGTCTCCGTGACTGTACTCTTCGCTGGTTCTCATCCTACCTATCCCACCGCTCCTTCAGTGTCACTTACAACTCTACTTCCTCCGCTCCTCTTCCTTTTTCCGTCGGGGTCCCCCAAGGTTCTGTTCTCGGACCTCTCCTTTTCTCAATCTACACCACCTCCTTGGGTCAGTTGATTGCCTCCCACGGCTTTAAATATCATCTCTACGCTGATGACACCCAAATCTATCTCTCCACCCCCCAGCTCTCTCCATCTGTCTCCTCACGCATTACCAACTTATTAGCAGACATATCAGCCTGGATGTCACATCACTTTCTCAAACTCAACCTATCCAAAACCGAGCTCATGATATTTCCTCCCTCAGGTGCCACTTCCCCTGATCTCCCTGTCAAGATCAACGGCTCAACTATCAACCCATCTCCTCACGCCAAGGTCCTAGGTGTAATCCTGGACTCTGAACTAACCTTTCGACCCCACATTCTATCACTATCCAAAGCTTGCCGCCTCTGTCTTCGCAACATCTCCAAGATACGCCCCTTCCTAACCAATGACACCACAAAGCTTCTAATCCACTCCCTGGTCATCTCTTGCCTTGACTACTGCAACTCCCTCCTCATTGGATTCCCTCTAAATAGGCTATCCCCACTTCAGTCCATCATGAACGCTGCGGCCAGGCTCATCCACCACACAAACCGCTCAGCGTCTGCTACACCCCTCTGCCAATCCCTCCATTGGCTGCCACTCAGTCACCGAATTAAATTCAAGATACTAACTATAACTTACAAAGCCATCCACAACCTGGCCCCTAGCTACATCTCTAACCTAGTCACAAAATACCAACCTAATCGTTCTCTTCGCTCCTCCCAAGACCTCCTGCTCTCAAACTCCCTTGTCACCTCATCCCATGCTCGCCTTCAGGACTTCTCCAGAGCCTCCCCCATCCTCTGGAATGCTCTTCCCCAATCCGTCCGATTTTCTCCTACCTTATCCACTTTCAGACGATCCCTGAAAACTCAGCTCTTCAGAGAAGCCTATCTGGCCCCCACCTAACAACTGTACATTTATCTTCTCAATCAGCACATCACCCACAGTTATTACCTCTTGTATCTCTTGACCTTCCCTCTTAGATTGTAAGCTCTAAGGAGCAGGGCCCTCTGATTCCTACTGTATCAAATTGTATTGTATTTGTACTGTCTACCCTCAAGTTGTAAAGCGCTACGTAAACTGTTGGCGCTATATAAATATTGTATAATAATAATAATATATATACACACATATACATATATATATATATACACACACATATACATATATATATATATACACACATATACATATATATATATATATATATATATACACACATATACACATATATATATATATATATATATATATATATGTATATATATATATATGTGTGTGTATATATATATATATACATATGTATGTATGTATATATGTATGTATGTATATATGTATGTATATAGATATATAGGTAGATATAGATAGATATAGAATTTTTTTTTTTTTTTTAATTTAAATTAATATCTATTTTTAGATTTAGATTTTGTTTGAGATTGAAGATTTAGATTTAGTTATAGATATATAGAGAGAGAGAGATCCAAAGATTTTTTGATATATTTTGATATTGATATCTAGATATCGAGATATCTATCTATCTTGATATGTCTTTAGAAATTAAAATCTTGAAGTCTACTAGGAACTCTACACAAACAGACAATTTGTACACCACTTCACTACAAATGTTTGAAGATTAGTATGTACTAAAATATCTGTGTGCTAAGTATATTAATTTTTTGCTTCACATAGGGGAAAAATCACTCAGCCAACAAGAGGAACCCAGTCCCCCCCAAGCAAAAGAACATACTTGGGAAATCAGCCCAAGCCCCACTGAGGATGTGGAGGAAGGAGAGGTGGGCGACATGGGCACCCCACCAGGTGAGTGTCTGACACACCAGCTTACGGTAATCTATGCATGGCTGCCTTTTATTTTATGTAATTTTTCTACTCTATTTTAGGTGATCTGGTTGTGCTTGAGTCCAGCAACAGCGCCACCCCCGAGGATGTTCATGAAGTATGCGACATGGGCACCCCACCAGGTCAGTGTCTGAGACACCAGCTTTATGGTAAGGTAAACTATGTGTGCATATTTCTAAACACATTTTTTTTTTCATTCCACTTTAGGTCCAAGTGACTATTTCACCACAGACAGTGCCCAACGGCTAATTGCTCAAATAATGGCCTGGAATGGGGAGATCGATCAAATGCGGAATCAGCTGGATCGTATGCAGCAGGAAATGAAGGACATGATTGATGTTTTGGGTCGAATCTAAATGCCCTTTTTTAAACCCCAAAACATCGATCATGTCCTTCATTTCCTGGTTTGCTGACCCCATTCTGGGCCTTCTCTTTATTATTTTCTGTTAAATTATATGCCTGTTTAACAACATTTAAAAAAGGAGGCCTATTTTTCAAAAAAAACAAAAAAAAAAACAAAAAAAGGATTTGAAAAAAGACAAAAAAAAAAAAAGGATTTGAAAAAAGACAAAAAAAAAAAAAAAAAGGATTTGAAAAAAGACCAAAAAAAAAAAAAGGATTTGAAAAAAGACAAAAAAAAATTATTTGAAAAAAGACAAAAAAAAAAAAAAAGGGATTTTAAAAAACACCAAAAAAAAAAAAAAGGATTTTAAAAAACACCAAAAAAAAAAAGGCCTGTTTGCTAAAATCAAAATGCCCAAAAAATTTTATTTTTGATTATCTAAAAATATTTAACTCTAATTATATTATTCTAAATGTATTTAATATATCTTTATATTTTTGGCTAGGAACATTTTATACTAAATGCATAACTGAATGGATACCAAAGATTAAAAACATCTGCTTAGAATTAAATAAATGTGTGGTTTGTTATTTCAATGCTCAGTATCAGTTTGTTTATAAATTTCAAAAAAGTGGTTTACAGTGGCAATGGAGCTTATTTAGAAATTTACAAGGAAAATACAGTTGGCACTACAACTGCTCGACCATAACCTAGGAGAAAGCCCAAAAGAAAGGCAAGCAATAAATATAATTCAAGATTTCATCAAGATTGTTTTTATTTTAAATCTTTAGATATCCTGGCCCATTGCAATGGCCCCCCTACCCATAAAATAATTAACATATTGCTGTCTAACTTGACGGGCACTTTGGGGGGCCAAGCCAGTATGGCCAGTATCCAGGCCCTTAGATTATCAACGATAAGTCCGGCCTCAGGTCCAACTGGCACCATATAATTTTGAGAATGTTTGTGCAAAAAGTTGTGCGGGATGCAGCACGATAAAATGATAAAATTAAGTTTGTATTCCGCCAAATTAATGGAGGTTTGAAACAGGCGGAACCGGCTGGCCAGAATCCCAAACGCATTCTCAACCACTCTTCTAGCTCTGGGCAGCCGGAAATTAAAAACCCTCCTCTCCGGGGTGAGGGTTCTTTGGGGGAATGGCCTCATGAGGTGCTTGCTCAGAGCGAAGGCTTCATCGGCAATGAAGACAAAGGGGAGTCCTTCCACGTTATCCGCATCAGGTGGCAATCCCAGGCCACCACTCTGGAGACGCTGGCAGAACTCCGTCTGGGCAAATACTCCTCCATCCAACATCCGGCCATTCTTCCCCACGTCCACATATAGAAATTCATAGTGTGCCGACACCACCGCCATTAAAACTATACTGTGGAACCCCTTATAATTAAAATAGTATGACCCCGAATGGGGTGGTGGCACAATGTGGACATGTTTCCCATCTATAGCCCCTCCACAATTGGGAAAGTCCCAACGGGTGGCAAAATGGGATGCCACAGTCTGCCATTCCTGTGGCGTTGAAGGAAACTGGGGAATCAAACAAGAAAACAAAAATCAGTAATTTTGAATCGAACATGGCAAGAAAATTATACAATTAAAAACATTATTCCACAGCATCAGTATAACATTAAATAATGTATATCTTCTGGAAGAAATAATATTGAAAGGCACACTTATCAGATTGCTCACCCCCTCTGATGGAACATTGATTACATTTTAGGGGGTGGTGAAATTACCAAAAAATATTAATTTTAGGACACACAGGGATTTATGGACTAAAAAGGCTACAAGACTGCAGTTGTCCCACTCTGCAAGTGCAGTTGCTCCCCAGCTTAAAGTAAATGAGGTAAGGTAAAAAGGCTTTCATGTTGCAAGGAGTACACAACCACATGCAAGGGCAATTAATGAAAACACTTTGTGGCTTGTATATGATTTGATGATGGAAATCAGCAGAGCTTCTGCTCATTTACTAAAGCACTGGAGCAAATGCACTTGTAGAGTGCACATGCATTTTGCAAAGTGCAACATATATTTGCTTTTTAAAAATCAACACCACAGAAGATTCTAGCAAATTATTAGGGGGGGGGGGGTTGAAATCAAGCTAATTATAAGCACACTATTTGGATAGAGTTTAGGGGAAACAAAATACAATGCAGCTGACTAAATACATTCAAACTGAGTAGACTAGGTGAATATGTGACCAGCATTGTATGCTGGAGAGGCAAATATACATGCATGACAAAAAAGAACATGAAACAAATCAAGCATGCGTGAGAAGAAAAAGGGGACATTCACACTATATTACAATGATGGTAAGTAGTGTTTGAGCTAAGAAATACATTACATTATCAAAGAATAAATAAAAGAACATGTGATGCTAATAAAAGAAAAAATTCTTACCTTAATATAGTCCTTCTGCAGGACCTGGATGATGGCAGAACAGGTCTCTGGGATAATGATCCCCAGAGCCTGGGGGGAGATGCCTGTCGAGAACTTGAGGTCCTGCAGGCTTCTCCCCGTCGCCAAGTACCGCAACGTGGCAACTAGCCTCTGCTCCGGAGTGATGGCTTGCCTCATGCAGGTATCCTGCCTGCTGATATAGGGGGTCAGCAAAGCCACCAAACGGTCAAAAACGGGGTCCGTCATCCGGAGAAAGTTCCTGAAATCCTCAGGATTATTCTCATGGATCTCACGGAGCAATGGCATGTGACAGAACTGGTCACGTTGGAGCAACCAATTCTTGGTCCATGAACTCCTCCTCGCCCTGTTCATGGACTGGTCTTGGTCTGAAGAATAAACTACAGCACCAAACACATACAATGCACGAGCTCGACGACGAGTACGTACAGGTAACATGGCTATAAAACGGTCGGCTGGTCAGAACGCACTTAACAGAACGCACTGAAGAACAGCAAGGCCTGTGAAGAACGACCTGAAAATCAGGAACGAGCGGCCAATAAAACAAAGATTTCTCAATGCCAACTGACCAAACGCACTGAAAAGCAGATACAAACCTCACAAACACAGACTGAACAACAGTTAAAACGAACTGAAAAATACGAGTCTCACAAGCGCGAATCGTCTCTCACCAAACTTCTACTAACACGAGATAAACACGAGATTAGCAGAAGGAGCCCAAAGGGTGTCGTACGGGCTATTGAACTTCCGTTTTATAGTCTCGCCGGACTTGATGTACGTCACCGCGTACTAGGCTGTCAAACTTTTGTGTGGTCGTGTGTAGGCAAGTCCGTTCGTTAGAAAGTCTGCCGCAAGTCCGCCGAAAGTCCGCAGGAAGTCTGTCGGACCGGCTGTCTGACTTTTGTAGATGAAAAGTCCGACCGTGTGTACGCAGCATAATACATAAATGTTTGCTTTTGAGTTTAATACCCCTTTAAACTAGTTGTTTGTAAAGCTAAACTCCAGTAAGCCCATAACATAGTAATAATATTTATTGCCCTCCTTCCCCTGTAAATGCTAAATGCTAGTTTCGTCTAGGGGAGGTTTCAAGTAGAAGACAACTACTTGAAACCTCCACTGGAGAGCACAGTGTCCATAGTATGTGCATGTTTGGATATGTAAAGCTCTGAGTAAACTGTCAGTGCTATATAAAATACCTGTAATAGTATACCTTAATCCTTGTTCTGCTGACAACTGACATTTTTCCGGTTTGTTGGCTGGCCCTTGATGTTTTACTGTACAATACAGGAATTCTGGTTGGGCACAAATGTGTCTTGTTATTGTATGACTGACTATGGTTCAAATTTTTGCCTTGTGTCTTTCCCATTTGAGGAAATCACGAGGCACGTGACAAAGCATGGCAGGGGCAGAGCTAAGTGACGTCATTGCATATTCCCGAAACCGAAAGTAAGGCAGCTTTCTCATACATGTGATATCATAGTCCACTCTTAAAGTGGAGTTCCACACAAAAATGGAACTTCCGCTTTTCAGAACCCTCCCCCCCTCCGGTGTCACATTTGGCACCTTTCGGGGGGAGGGGGTTGCAGATACCTGTCTAAGACAGGTATTTGCACCCACTTCCGGCATAGACTCCCATGGGAGTCTATGCCTCTTCCTGTCCCTCCGCGCTGTCTCCTGGGAAACACATAGGTCCCAGGAGATAGCGGGGACCAGTTACGATGCGCAGCGTGACTCGCGCATGCGCAGTAGGGAACCGGGAAGTGAAGCCGCAACACTTCACTTCCTGATTCCCTCACCTAGGATGGCGGCGGCAGCTGCCGAGAACCGAGCGGGTTCTCGGCGTCGGCTGCCGACATCGCTGGACCCTGGGACAGGTAAGTGGCCATTTATTAAAAGTCAGCAGCTGCAGTATTTGTAGCTGCTGGCTTTTAATATTTTTTTTTAGGCGGTTTAGGTGGACTCCCTCTTTAAGGGAGCAATAGAGAGATATTATTATGACCATACCCAAATACACAGGATTAAAGTGCACTCTATTTGTGAGTGTTACCATTGATTTTTTTTAATAGGAACAGGTTTTAATATGCTTCACGATGATGGTTTTTTATTTCTTTGAGCATTAGTGTGAAGTGGTGAAGTGTCAGCTTACCTTGGAGCCAGATATTTTTTGAAAACAGAAGATAAACTATCGGTACATTTGGTGAATGTCCAGAGGTGGTGAAAGCCTGAATTAAAGTGCAAGGCGCTATTTGACCTATTGATATTGTAGGTCAATTTGTTTACGCAAGAAGATTGTGTGGATTGTTGTGGAACACTGGTGGAGATGACTGGAATAAAATCACAGTCACAAGGCGGAGGATTAATGCACCTTCTTGTTTAACTGTTAAGCCATTGATTATATCACATAGACACAAGGCAGAGGATTAATACACTTTATTTCTGAATTGTAAAGCCATTGATTATATTCATGGACTGGTGTGAACATATGTTGGTTGGAGTCTGTCCATTAGAGGAGAGACATATATATCACGTTTTTTTAATATGAGAATTGTATAATTAACTCAGGTTGCAACAACAAAGTGGTTAATTTTTGTTGTTTTACACTATAAATTGAGGTAATGGTAGTGTGGGGAATATTTTTGTTGGTTTTACTTACTTTTTTGTAATATTGATATCTTTCTATTGAAACATAGTCCATCTTTAAACTGGTTGTAAAGGCAGAAGGTTTTTTTATCCTAATGCATTCTTTGCACTAAGATAAAAAAAGTCTTCTGTGTGCAGCAGCCCCCCCCCCCCCCCCCCCCCCCAGGCCATCTAATACTTACCTGAGGTCCATCTAGATCCAGCGATGTTGCACGAGGGACTCGGCTGTCTGGGACTCCCCTTTTTATTGGCTGAAACACAAAGCGGGCACCATTGGCTCCTGCTGCTGTCAATCAAAGTCAGTAAACCAATGAGGAGAGAAAGGGGGCTGGGGCAGGCCACGGCTCGTGTCTGAATGAACACAGGGTGCTGCAGCTCGACTCAAGTGCCCCCATAGCAAGCTGCTTGCTGTGGGGGCACTCAACAGGAGGGAGGGGCCAGGAGCGCTGAAGAGGGGCCTGAGAAGAGGAGGATCGGGGCTGCTCTGTGCAAAACCGACTGCACAGAGGAGGTAAGTATAGCATGTTTGTTATTTTTAACGGGAAACAAAAAACAAGACTTTAGTATCACTTTAAATAATATATTAGTGTTTAGCATATGTTTCATTATTTACAAACATATACAGGCTCTTAAAAATATAAATATTTTTTTTTCTTTCTGTGGTGGAACTGTTGGTCTTCTAATAAAAAGCATATCAAAGGAAATGTGTTGTATGAAAGTGGTCAACTCTCCCGCCGCCCATAAAGGTGATCTCACGGCGAATCCATCACAGAGACCACTTTTATCCGAAAGCAGAACGCCCACTGTTTAAAAAAAATTCTGGGGTTATGGCAGCTATCTGCTGCCATAACAATAGTATTCAACATCAAAATACCGACATATAACGACGGAAGGTAGTCAACTAAAATGTACTGGAGATTGTAGTCGACTAAAATGTACTGGAGATTTTAGTAGATTAAATACGACTAAAACTAAAACACTTGCAGAAAACTAAAATGGGACTAAAAATAAAATGCAATTTTAGTCCTAACCTAAAACTAAATCGAAATATGCTGCCAAAATTAACACTGGACAGCACTAAGTCTTTTGTTGTTTACTCTCCAAAATGTGGTCTTTTTGTGGGTGTTTATATTGTGTTGGTGCTCCAGGACCTCCAAAAACATCATAGATAGTCAGGAGATTAGATGCATAATTTATGACCCTAGAAAGCCTGAAGGTGCTGCTTGGATTTTGGGCCTCTCTATGTAGTTAGGTTGTGAAAAAATCTCATATATGTGGTATCACCACACTCAGAAATAATAACAGAATGTGTTTTGGGGTGTAAATCTAAGTATGTCTATGCTGGGCGTAAAAAAAAAAAAAAAAAAAAAAATTTCATTCTGTACTTTCCAAAATATTTAGGCAAAAAAAAAAAATCTTCAAAAGACTCACCATACCTTGGGGTATTTGCTTTCCAACATGTGGTTCTTTTGTGAGTGTTTTCCCTGTCTGGGTGCTCCAGGGCCTTCAAAAATGTGATAGGTAGTCAGGAAGTTCCAAAAACTTGTGACAAAAAATTACATTACCAAAAGATTTACTATGCCTTCAGAAAATACCTTGGGGTGTTTGCTTTCCAAAATGTGTTCATTTTATGGGTGTTTCTCCTGTCCTGGCACTTCAGGGACTCAAAAGTAGTCAGGAAATTAGATGTGTAATGTATGCTCCTTGAAAGCCCAAAGATGGTCTTTGGATTTTTGGGCCTATGCATCTAGGCTGTGAAAAAGTCTCACACATGTGGTATCTTAGGAGGCATATAAAAATGTGTAAATGTATTTTGGGGTGTAATTCTAAGTAAGCCTTTGTGGTGTGTGAGAAATAATCAGTTAAAATGACAACTTTGTGAAAAAAATACACATTTTATTTAATTTCTTCATTTCCCAAAAATTGTGACAAAAAAATACAACTTCAAAAAATTCACCATGCCTCTTACTAAATACCCTGGACTATCTAATTTCCAAAAAGGGGTTCAATTGTGGGGTACTTGTACAGTCCTAGCATTTTAGGGCCTCAAGAAAGTAGATAGCAAGATTGATCAATTTTCAAATATATACAGTATGCCATAGTTTGTAGACTGTATCATTTTCACACAGACTAAATAATATGAAGTCATTTGAGTTATGTTTACCAAAGAAATACAGCAGAATACATTTTGGTCTAAATTTATGAAGAAAGATTGAAGAAGAAAAAAATTGAATATAGCAAAAAATAAAACACCCAGTGGTGATTAAATAGTATATCTCAAAACTATGATATAAAATTAATTTGCATGTTGCATGGTTGAGTATTTGTCATTCACTGAAAACTGAAAAATGGCCTGGTC
Source organism: Aquarana catesbeiana (assembly GCF_042186555.1). Taxonomy (NCBI): domain Eukaryota; kingdom Metazoa; phylum Chordata; class Amphibia; order Anura; family Ranidae; genus Aquarana; species Aquarana catesbeiana. Next base: position 82,905,758 of record NC_133325.1, on the reverse strand, counting down.
TGGATGGGAGTAAAACAGTCCAGACTTGAAGTGGTTAAATGTTTGTGAAAAAAAAATGATTTGAAAAAAATAATAGATAACACATCTAAACATCATTTTCTACACTTTTATTCTTTAAAAAAAAAGTGAAAAATAAAACTGAGCAAAACTGGTTATTGTTACTCTCTTTTAACAAGCTCAGTCATTTACTATTCTAGACCAAATAATGCATTTGTAATTGCCGTTCTGTAGTCTACTTCCATCACAATGCTCCACCAATGTATTCTTTTGATGTTTTATACTGTGTAGGCTTTTAGAACCCATTTTGAAACAACACGAGACAGTCGGTTGAGGTTTCTATAACTAATTTGATTTTATGTATTTCAGAAGTGGATTATCCTTTAAACCCCTAGACTTCTTAAGTCTATGCTTAAGGGATGTGACATTCTGCAGTCACCAGACTGCTATCTCCGAAGATGATTATTTTATGTGCCACAGTACTGAAAACAGAGAATGCAGATGTAAAAATCCTAAAGTCACCGCACTGTTTCTGTTGCCATGGCAATTACCAATCTATCAGAGTTTAAATAAGGAAATCTAAGCAGAATGCTAGACGGTCAGTGTAGCCCCATATAGTATTTTGAGATGAACACATTAACTAAAGACACCTTTTTATTATAAGCTGTGTATTTAAAGTGTAAAAGAAAGGGTAAAGTGTAAAATTGAAGGGTTAAACCCTCTGTAAGGTTTTTATGTTAATCTCCCTTTAGGGATATTCACTCTTTCTATTTTCCTGGATTTCACTATCACATTAAAGAGGTTGTACACCTCATGATTAGGGTATAAAATATGCTTTGATTTTCTATACTGCTTGACCACCACTCCACCTCTAGCCTCTATGTAAGAAAACCACACGAGACAGAAGGTGGGGTTTAATGGGCATAACAGCCTTTTTATTAACAAATCATAAACAACATATTTAACATAGTAACATATAAACAAATTAACATTCCATACAGTTCTGGAAAAAGGAGCTACAAGGTCCTTGTGGGCATCTACTTTCAGTCCCTGCCTAACTACCAAACATTAGGCCTCCAGCCGCTACAAACACCGACTCAGAGACAACCAGATACTCACAGTTACCACCTACCATAATAATGGGAGCCATACCCAGGGCGGGTCCCTACAAATGTACATATTTGCCCATAATCAAACACATACAAGGAATTTGTACACCACAACATCACCACAAGATCTCATTTAAATTTCCTTCCCAAGCAAACCACATAACACAGCAGGGTGGGAGGGTGGAACGTATGCTCTTCTTCGACTTTCAAAGACCCTCCTACAGATGCCCCTCTGCAGCCTGACCTGCTCCAGCACTCGCCACCAACCCAGGAAGTACCATTTGAATTCTGTCTACTTAACCCACTAGATGCCCCCTCCTATGCCAAACCCAGTCATGTCAGCCTTTCGTTTACGGTTTTCTGCTTTCTAATTCCGGGCCTCTATAGCAGTGGTCTTCAAACCGGATGTGGCCTTTTGCTTGACATTATCTGGCCCTTGAGGCACTACACCAGCCACTGATACAAGGCACTGTTCCTCCCTCTGACACCAACAGGGCACTATTTCTCCCATTGACACCATTGATGGGCCACTATTCCTCCCACTAATGCTAATAATGGGGCACTATTCCCCAACTGCTGTTCCCTTGGTCCTGAGCTATGATGTTGATGCTTGTAAACTTTGTTGAACTTTCCCAGCTTATGGAGCGTGGTCAACCTTTTATCTTTAATTCTTGACACACTATTAGTCCCACTGATACCAACAATGGGGTATTTTTTACTTGCAGGGAATTTTCTAATCCCACTGACCGCAGTCAGGCCCCCTCAAAGCCTGAAGGCCCTTTGTTTGGAAAGTTTGGAGACCCCTGTTCTATAGTGTGTACTTGTCTCAATTGAGAGCATGAAGTGTCATTTCTGTCTGCTGCTTTGTTCCTCTGCTATCTGCATGAGTTGCTTCTGACAAGTTTCCTGACATCAAGAGAAAAATGGTGACAGGGGAGGGACCTCCAGCTGATTGACAGCCTCAGTTCTGTTCCTGTGTGCTGTGTGAAGGGGGGGGGGGGGTGTGTCCTTTCCCTCCAACTAGTTCTCAGACCTCTCTTCACTGAGCTCTGGTGAGTGTTATTTCAACTCCCTTTTTTCTGACAGCTCAGAAAAGCTTTATATATTCTGACTATTACCAGCTGGAGAGAAGAGTAGCCTGCAGATAAACAGGTACAACTCATGTAGGAGGATTTGTTTTGTCTTTGTGTATCACCTGAGGCCAGTCACTTCACTGGGTATATGTAAGGGTTTACAACCACTTTGCAGTAGAACTAAAGGCATTTATTTGCTTTTTGTCCCCCCAGAGATTCACCCACTTTATTTGTCATTTTTTACTGTTCACTGAAAGTGAAAGAAAATCCCAAATTTTTGGCTGTCTGCGATTCAGGAATAGGGGAAATACTTCCAATGGGGGCACTAGTTTTGGTGACAACCAGGGATTCCCTCACTTTTGAGGGATTTATTCTTACTTTCTTTGTGGGATTTCCTCTTACATTTTGTTTTGGCTGTCAGACAGGAAATTAAGAGAAATCTCCCCAATGGGACACAGATGGCCAAAAAAGCACTGAAAATTATTATAATGCTCCCTTACACTATCCAAAATGAAAAAAAAGAAAGGTTTTGCTTTTAGTTCTACTTATATGAGGGGAAATTTTGAGTTGTCATCAGAGCAAAAGATTAATGAAAATCTTCCAATGGGGACACCCATTCCTATGACAACCATCGAGGTGGGAATTCCGCTTACTTTGGAAAGATCTCTTTTCATTTGCTTTTGCATCTCCAGGACAGGAAGTTAAGGGATATCTCCTCAGCGGGACACAGAGAGCAAAAATAAACTTGACAAAGGTTTTAATGCTCCCTCACTCCGTCCAATTGTAAATAGAAAGGTTTAAGAAAAGGTTTACTACACTTAGGGGCTATTTCTAAAGGAGAACAGTTATCGCTATCTGCTCTCCGACATTCTAGCCTTGTAATACGGGGTCACCCGTTTTACATAAACGGGTGACCCCGCCCCCCTCTGACAACATGGGGAAAGCCATAGGGAAGTCCCCGTGTGTCAGAGGGAGGCGGGGTCACCGGTGGCCCCGCCCTCCGTTATATAAGTGCTGTCACCTGAACAGAAGCGTCACACAGCGGGAGACTCCCATTGAGGCGGATCTGAGGACGAAGCGGAGAAGAAAGAGCTGGAAGAAGATGCCAGGCGAGAAGACCGGAGGAAGAAGCGGAGGAAGATAGAGGAAGAAGCGGGGGAAGGACAAGATGGAGGAAGAAAGAACACTGAAAGAAGACCAGAAGAAGATGGAAGAAGTGGGGAAAGAAGACATTAATAAAGGAATTGTCAAAAACCATCTATTGTCTTTTTTTAACATCTTTGAGACTTTTTTTGTGAAACGGTAGTGGTACATTTGTACCCCATTACCAATTCACACGGGGGGGGCCAGGATCGGGGGGGGCTCCTTGTTCCAGATTCCGATAAGCCCCCCGCCCGCAGACCCCCACAACCACCGGGCAAGGGTTGTGGGGATGAGGCCCTTTTTCCCATCAACATGGGGACAAGGTGCTTTGGGGGGCTACCCCAAAGCACCCTCCCAATGTTGAGGGCATGTGGCCTGGTACAGTTCTGGAGAGGGGGTGCTCTCCCGTCCCCCCTCTTTTCCTGCGGCCTGCCAGGTTGCGTGCTCGGATAAGGGTCTGGTATAGATTTTTGGAGGGACCCCGTACCATTTTTTTTTTTTTAATTTTGCCACGGGGTTCCCCTTAATATCCATACCAGACCTGAAGGGCCTGGTATGGAATTTGGGGGGACCCCCATGCATTTTTTTTTTTTTTTTTAATCTTGGTTCGGGGTTTCCCTGTGGGGGAATCCCATGCCGTTTTTATCAATGAACTTTTATGTGTATTGCCGGACTGACAATTCATTATAGCCACGAGTAGTTTTAAATGACTTTTTTTCCTTTAGAAATGTAATTTTGCTCTCGGACTGTTGTAAACACGGAAAACATGCGCCACTTTACAGGCATACTATAGACACCCCCCAGGTACGAAATTTAAAGGAATATTACACTTTTATTGTACTTTAAGCATTATTAAAATCACTGCCCCCGAAAAAACGGTCCTTTTTAAAACTTTTTTTTGCATTGATACATGTCCCCTGGGGCAGGAAATGGGTCCCCAAACACTTTTTATGACAATAACTTGCATATTAACCTTTAAAATGAGCACTTTTGATTTCTCCCATAGACTTTTAAAGGGTGTTCCGCGGCTTTCGAATTTGCTGCGAGCACCCCAAATTGTTCGCTATTCGGCAAACTCATGTTCGACCCGAACATAAAGCCCATCCCTAACTATATGTATATTTTAAAAATGGTTAAAACCATTTAACCACTTAAGGACCGCTCCACGTACATATACAGCGGCAGGGCGGCCTTTAAGCGCAAATACTCATACCTGTACATGAATTCTCTTCTCAGCTCTGGGGCACACACACACACTGCCAGAGTCCCGCTCCCGCTGTGATTGAACACAGCAGGAGCGAATGAGCATGTCCGGCGGCCGCGATAGCCCCCGGCCACCCGCTATTGTTTGCTGGAGAGGCAGAACGGCAGTCTGCCTATGTAAACAAGGCAGACCGTCGTTCTGTCACAGAAGAAGAGAGAGATCTTGTGTTCCTGCTAATCAGGAACACAAGATCTCTCTCTTCCTCCAGTCAGTCCATACCCCACACAGTTCGAAAGCACTCCCTAGGAGCATACTTTAGCCCTTGATCGCCCCTGATGTTAACCCCTTCCCTGCCAGTGTCATTTATGCAGTGATAGTGCATTTTTGTTAGCACTGATCACTGTATTGGTGTCACTGGTCCCCAAAAAGTGTCACTTAGTGTTAGATTTTTCGGCCACAATGTCGCAGTCCCAGGCATGATGGGGCGTTGACGTCATAAGGGGTGGGGCTTCCGGGTGACATCATCTGATGACTCCGCCCCATGCCAATATAAGTAGTGGCACACCATGCACCCAGCATTGGAGCAGGAGAGAGCGTTGTGTCAACATCAGAAGAAGAACAGAGGGAGAAGACCTGGCAAAAGAGCGAGAAGACAGCGGACAAGACCCGGGAGAGGCAGAAGACAGCGGACAGAGGGAGAAGAACCTGAGAGGGCTAGAAGACATCAGCGGAGAGCGGAGAAGAACCGTAGAGGGGAGAAGAACTGGCAGAGGCCGAAGACGTCAACAAAGGATGGAGAAGAAATCAGAAGAGACGCGGAGCTGTCTTAATAAATTACTTTAAAAACCTGTGTACTGTGTTTTATTTTTGACACTTTTTTTTAGGTGAATGGGTAGGGGTACAATGTACCCCATACTTATTCACATAGGGTGGGGGCTTGTTAAAGGGGGCTTCCAGATTTCGATAAGCCCCCCGCCCGCAGACCCCGACAACCAATGGCCAGGGTTGTCGGGAAGAGGCCCTTGTCCTCATCAACATGAGGACAAGGTGCTTTGAGGTGGGGGGCGCAAGGCCCCCCTGCCCCAAAGCACCCTCCCATGTTGAGCGCATGCGGCTTGGTACAGTTCAGAAGAGGGGAGGCGCTCGCTCGTCCCCACCCCCTTTCCTGACCTGCTGGGCTGCCTACTCGGATAAGGGTCTGGTATGGATTTTGGGGGGACCTCATGCTGTTTTTTTTTTTAATTTAGAGTAGAGTTCCCCTTCAAGATCATCAGAGCACAAGTCACATGCCAAAGTTGGATCAGTTGAGACGGCGATCTGACTTTGATTCATCTTCAGTGATATTCAATGGACTGAAGTAGGATCAAAGTCAGACCAAAGTAGTGCAGGGAGCATTTTCAAAGTCGGACCGACTTGTGTCGGACCAGTTAAGATGGCTCTCGTAGGGAAACATTAATATTCACACATCATGCGACATGAGCTCCCAATGTCGGAGCATTTGTCGTATCAGTGTGAACACGGCCTCAAGCTAGATACAGTTCTGATTACAGCTGCCACTGCAGGCAGAGCTGATTATGAGCAATAGAAAAGGTTGATAGAATCTTTTTTTCTGATATATTTCCAGTTTTCCCAAATCTCATACTACTGTGTATATTGTGCTGCATACTGTAGTTATGCATAGTTATGCTTTCACTTTTATTTTTACAATTCAAATCTAAAATTGAGAAAAAATATATTCCTTTTATGACCAAACAGAACACATACATGTATTTTTACTTGCTTTTATCTACAGATGAACTAGAAATGCCTAATACAATACTGAAATTGAAATCCTCATCTTGAAGATGTGTAAATTAGACATGATCCTAAAGCCTCTCTCCTTCTTCATCTATAAGATTCCAATTTCACACTCCTGATCCACTAGTGCTCACTTCTCAGTAAATTACATTTGTCACACTTCTGTACCAATTCCTATAGAATGGAGCAGTTATTTAGCACATCTAAAATAAATATATGCTTACTTATAAAGAGGTTTTATGACAGTGGAATGAGAAGTTTTCTTCATAATGTTATTGAGACAAAGAAACAATGTCATCACTCACAAATGAGAGACCATTCCTTGAACAGGTAAATTTAGAGTTTTTGCGTCTCTGAAATTCTTAACTAGCCAGCTGAAATACTTATATGGTAGCTGTTTTATCTTTTTCATTATTGTTATTATTATTCAATATTTATATAGTGCCAACAGTTTGCACAGCTGGTTCCAAAGCAAAGCGTGACAGTATAGTTACAATGCAATTCAAGACAAGAGGCTTAGGAGGGCCCTGCTCGTGAGAGCTTACAATCTATAAGGGAGGGTATAGTGGGACAAAACGTAATAACTGTGTGGGGATGAGTTGTTTGAGAAAGTCAAAATCATTTGTTAGCTAGAGGTAGGATAGATTTGTAGTTCTCTCCAGTGCCAGCCTGGTGCCCTGACTTTTCAATACAGCAATTAAACGATACAGCCTTGTCACCTACCTGATCTGATTGGACAGTAAGTGAGTAGCAGCAGGATAATGAAGTAATGTCTGTGCTAACCTTGCTCTCTTCTTCTGTAAGTTTTCTGTACATACAGTATCTCACAAAAGTAAGTACACCCCTCACATTTTTGTAAATATTTTGTTATATCTTTTCATGTAACAACACTGAAGAAATGACACTTTGCTACAATGTAAAGTAGTGAGTGTGCAGCTTGTATAACAGTGTAAATTTGCTGTCCCCTCAAAATAACTCAACGCACATTTATTGATGTCTAAACCTCTGGCAACAAAAGTGAGTACATCCCTAAGTGAAAATGTCCAAATTGGTCCAATTAGCCATTTTCCCTCCCCGGTGTCATGTGACTCATTAGTGTTACAAGGTCTCAGGTGTGAATGGGGAGCAGGTGTGTTAACCACTGACGGACCGCCCGCCATTGTTTTACGTCGCTACTTTGAAGAGGAATACAGTTGTGGCAGCAGCTAGCTAGAAGCGACGTCAAAAGGGACATTTTTTTTTCCAAATTACATTAAAAAAATTTTTTTATTGCATTTTAGTGTAAATATGAGATCTGAGGCCTTTTTGACCCCAGATCTCATATTTAAGAGGCTGTGTCATGCTTTTTTTCTATAACAAGGGATATTTACATTTCTTGTAATAGGAATAAAAGTGACACCATTTTTTTTTAAAGAACAGTTTAAAAAAATAAAATAAAAGGTAAAATAAATAAGAAAAAAATGACATTTTTAAAAGTGCCCCAGCCCGCCGAGCTCATGTGTAGAAGAGAACGCATACACGAGCAGCGCCCGCATACATGAGCAGCGCCCGCATATGAAAACGGTGTTCAAACCACACGTGTGGTATCGCCACAATCGGTAGTGCGAGAGCAATACTTCTAGCCCTAGATCTTCTCTGTAAGTCTAAACATGCAACCTGTAGAATTTTTTAAACATCGCCTATGGAGATTTTTAAGGGTAAAAGTTTGTTGCCATTCCACGAGCGGGTGCAATTTTGCAGCATAACATGTTGGGTATAAATTTACTCGGCATAACATTATCTTTCACAATATAAAAAAATTGGGCTAACTTTACTGTTGTCTTATTTTTTAACTCAAAAAGTGTATTTTTTCCAAACAAAGTGCACTTGTAAGACCGCTGCGCAAATACGGTGTGACAGAAAGTATTGCAACGACTGCCATTTTATTCTCTAGGGCAGGGATATGCAATTAGCGGACCTCTAGCTGTTGCAAAACTACAAGTCCCATCATGCCTCTGCCTCTGGGTGTCATCCTTTTAGCTGTCAGAGTCTTGCTATGCCTCATGGGACTTGTATTTCTGCAACAGCTGGTGGTCTATCCCTGCTCTAGGGTGTTAGAAAAAAATATATATAATGTTTGGGGGGTTCTAAGTAATTTTATAGCAAAAAAAACAGTTTTTACCTTGTAAACACCAAATCTCAGAAAGAGGCTCGGTCCTTAAGTGGTTAAAATTTGGTGTTATCGCTCTCACTCTCTCATAGTGGTCACTGGAAATTCAACATGGCACTACTGTCAGGGCTGGGCTCAGCCCTTCCTTCTCTGAGCTGCCCACTCAGCTGTCGGCTAATTGCCAGCTCCTATCTCTCCACAGTGACTCACCTGTTGATGATATCCTGCTCGTCAGTCCTGCTTGCTTAAGCCGTCCAGCCCAGATGATCTCTGCCTTCGCCTTGGTCAACATCACAGAGACTTTCTCCTGTGCTCCAGTTAAAGAATTGCTTGGCTGAAAGTCCTTCTGGCTTCACATCCTGCTTGCTGTTCCACTACAATGATTCCTGGCTTCCTGACTTTCTGGCTTGTCTGAATATCTGTCACGGTTACCAAACTTTGGCTATGTTTTGACTATGTTTGTTCTATTTACTTTTATTATTAAACAACTGTGATTTAACTGTACTTCTGCCTCGGTCTGATTCATGGTTTCTGACAGTAGGCGAAGGCCATGAATTCAGAAGATGCAGTTAATCCACTTGTTGGTAATATTTTTTCCAGATTGGATGACCAGGATCACTGCCCTGATTACATACCTCCCCTGTGAGGAGATGCCGCTGATCGGCTTACCTCTCCTCACACTCTGTCAGTGTGAGGCATGGAGCGCCGATTACCGGCATCTCCGTGTTTACATGTGATCGACTGTGATTTGACACAGTTGATCACATGGTTTGCCACGGGCTCTTTACACAGATCGGGGTTGCTCCATGTCCTAGCAACACGACGTGGCTGCGATTGCCCTGGGGGCACGAGAGCGGTTGTTCTGGGAGGCCGTCATATGATGTCCATCCAGAACGAGAGCCGCACCGCCCAGCCATCATTTGACGGTGGGCCGGCGGCACGTGGTTAAACAAATGTGATTTAACTGTACTTCTCTCAGTCTGATTCATGGTTTCTAACAACCTCATGGCAAAGAACTCTGATCTGAAAAAAAAGAATTGTTGCTCTACATAAAGATGGCCTAGGCTATAAGAAGATTGCCAAGACCCTGAAACTGAGCTGCAGCGTGGTGGCCAACAACTATACAGGACAGGTTCCACTCAGAACAGGCCTCGCCATGATTAACCAAAGAAGTTGAGTGCACGTGCTTAGTGTCATATCCAGAGGTTGTCTTTGGGAAATAGACATATGAATGCTGCCAGCATTGCTGCAGAGGTTAAAGGGTGGGGGGTCAGCCTGTCAGTGCAGTCTGACAGCCTGACAGACGACAGCCATGCAGTCTGCATGGCTGTCGTCCCAAAAGGAAGCCTCTTCTAAAAATGATGCACAAGAAAGCCCGCAAACAGTTTTCTGAAGACAAGCAGAGTAAGGACATGGATTTATGGAACCATGTCCTGTGGTCTGATGATACCAAGATAAACTTATTTGGTTCAGATGGTGTCAAGCGTGTGTCGCGGCAACCAAGTGAGGAAAACAAAGACAAGTGTATCTTGCCTAGAGTCAAGTATGGTGGTGGAAGTGTCTGGTCTGGGACTGCATGAGTGCTGCCGGCACTGAGGAGCTACAGTTCATTGAGGGAACCATGAATGCCAACATGTACTGTGACATACTGAAGCAAAGCCCCTCCCTTTGGAGACTGGGCCGCAGAGCAGTATTCCAACATAACGACCCCGAACACACCTCCAAGATGACCACTGCTTTGCTAAAGAAGCTGAGGGTAATAGACTGGCCAAGCATGTCTCCAGACCTAAACCTATTGAGCATCTGTGGGGCATCCTCAAATGGAATGTGGAGGAGCGCAAGGTCTCTGACATCCACCAGCTCCGTGATGCTGTCATAGAGGAGTGTAAGAGGACTCCAGTGGCAACCTGTGAAGCTCTGGTGAACTCCATGCCCAAGAGGGTTAAGGCAGTGCTGGAAAATAATGGTGGCCACTAGGGCTGGGAGATTTTCCAAAAAAAAAAAAAATTAGATTTTCTTTAAAAAAACTTGATTCACGATTCAAATCGAGTTTTTTTTTTTTTTGGGACACCGCGCTGGTCCTAAGGAGCTGTGGGCAGGAGTTTTTATGCGAGGCCGTGGCTTTGGCCTCTAGTCCGCGGCATCCGACCTCAAGATTTAAATCGATTTTTTCCCCAGCCCTAGAGGCCACACAAAATATTGACACTTTAGGCCCAATTTGGACATTTTCACTTAGGGGTGTACTCACTTTTGTTGCCAGCGGTTTAGATATTAATGGCTGTGTGTTGAGTTATTTTGAGGGGACAGAAATTTTACACTGTTATACAAGCTGTACACTCACTACTTTACATTGTAGGAAAGTGTCATTTCTTCAGTGTTGTCACATGAAAAGATATAATAAAATAATTACAAAAATGTGAGGGGTGTACTCACTTTTGTGAGATACTGTATGTGTGCAGGTCTCCTAATATTCTCCAAGTGCTGCCTCTCTCCCTCCCAGTCTGAATGCTTTTGAACATAAAATTAGAAAATTAACATAGAATTATATTAACTTCCACTCCAGTGATGCTAAGTCTGCAAGCTCCCTCATCAGAGCTGACATCTTCACCTGGTCTTCTTCCGGATTCAGGATCTTCAGCCATCCTGATTGACCACACCAGGATAATGTAACACCGATGTACGCGTAGCTCAGTGTGCACTGTAAAGATTGCAAACCGGCAAGTCAGAATCCTTTATTGCAGAAGAGACATACTATAAATGTCCTTAGTATTTGTAAATTTATATTTTAACTTAACCACTTCAGCCCCAGAAGATTTGGCTACTCAATGACCAGGCCATTTTTTGAGATACGGCACTGCGTCGCTTTTACTGACAATTGCGCGGTCGTGCAACACTGTACCCAAATAAAATTGACGTCCTTTTAATTCCGACAAATAAAGCTTTCTTTTGGTGGTATTTTGATGACCTCTGCGGTTTTTATTTTTTGCGCTATAAACAAAAGAAGAGCGACAATTTTGAAAAAAAAACACAATATCTTTTACTTTTTGCTATAATAAATATCCCAATTTAAAAAAAAAAAAATAAGAATTTTTCCTCAGTTTAGGCCGATATGTATTCTACATATTTTTGGTAAAAAAAAATCACAATAAGCGTATATTGATTGGTTTGCGCAAAAGTTATACTGACTACAAAATAGGGGATAGATTTATGGAATTTTTATTATTTCATTTTTTTTACTAGTAATGGTGGTGATGATTTTTATCTGGACTGCGATATTGCGGCGGACAAATCGGAAACTTTTGACACATTTTTGGGACCAGTGACATTTATACAGCGATCAGTGCTATAAAAATGCACTGATTACTGTATAAATGACAATGGCAGGGAAGGGGTTAACACTGGGGGGGCGATCAAGGGGTTAACTGTGTTCCCTAGGTGTGTTCTAACTGTGGGGAGGATGGGACTGACTAGGGGAAGAGAGAAATCGGTGTTAATAACCAGTATGAACATACGATCTGTCTTCTCTCCCCTGAGAACCGGGATGTGTGTGTGTGTTAGGTACCTGGTAGTTGAGCCCGACTGGTAAAAGAAGACCTCTCTTAAGCACTGGTTCAGAAGCCACTGGAGTGGGGACAGTGGTCTACTGAGCACAGTGGGTAGGAGTGCCTGATGCGGTTTCTTGCGACGACCAGCGCAGGAACTGATGAGACTTCCTTCAGGGAGGCTGTATTGTGGATGCAGGTAAGCAGAAGCGGATCCGTTAGCAGGCAGGAGAAGGATATTGCAGCAGCAGAACCTGGAGCTGGAAGAGCAGGTGGTGAGCAGCGTCACAGGACACAAGCAAAGCAGAGTCAAACAGTCCGTATCGGCAGGAGATCAGGCAGGTATATGGCAGAAGGGATGATCACAGAATAGTCAGGCAGGCAGGTATTCGGCAACAGGTAACAGGATAACAGCAAGGTCAGGCAGGCCGGGTCGGGTAGGAGATAGTAGAATATTCAGACGGAGCCGGGTCAATAATAATAGTAACAACAAGCAGGATACAGGAACTCAGGTGCAGAGCTGCAGACGAACAGCACCTAATGGGAGTAACTGACACCTATTTAAAGGGACTTCGGCGCCGAACAGCGCTAGCGCGAACGGGCGCGCGCACGGGCGCGCGCGGAAGCGCGCCAGCGCCCCCCAGTGGGGAATTCGGCTGAATTGCTCTGGAAAAGCCTCTCATGCACCTGCGTGCACATATGTTAGCCCGATGACCACCAACACGTCCCTGACATTGCCCCCTCCCAACGGGCAGCCTCCGGATGCCCAGATAACTCCTCTTCTCAGGATGAGCAGAGAAATAGGCCTGGATCAAACGTTCAGCATGAATATTGTTATTGGGTTCCCATGAATCATCCTCCGGACCATACCCCTTCCATTTGACCAAGAACTGTACCTGCCCCAATCTCTTTCTGCAATCGAGGATAGCCTCCACCTCATATTCCTCGTTTCCGTCCACCAAGACAGGTTCGGGGACCCTGGTGCCCCTATTAGGGAAGGGATCGGTTACAGCAGGCTTCAATAATGACACATGGAACACAGGATGGATTTTAAGTGAGTCAGGTAAACACAGTTCATAAGACACTTCGTTAACCTTCTTTTTCACTGGAAAAGGCCCAATAAACTTAGGAGCAAGCTTCTTGGAAGGACAAGCTAGTTTAATATTATTGGTAGACAGCCATACCTTATCACCAATCTGCAGATTTAGATCTCCTCTTCTCTTTTGGTCGAAGATCCTCTTACGGTCTGCTTGTGCCTTGGATATCGCTTCCTGTAGCATCCGGTTGTTGTGACTGAGGAACGGTACTGTATCCTGGACCGCTGGAACTGGGGATTCTGGAAGAAAATCTGGTAAGAAAGACACATGAAAACCATAATTGGCAAAAAACGGGGACTGACCTGTGGCAGAGTGGCTAGCATTATTGTAAGCGAATTCCGCTAGAGGTAGTAGGGACACCCAGTCGTCTTGTACAAATGAGGTAAAGCATCTAATGTACTGCTCTAGCGTTTGATTTGTTCGTTCGGTTTGCCCATTTGTTTGGGGGTGGTATGCTGAAGACAGGGCTAATTCAATTTTCAGTATTTCACATAGGGCCTTCCAGAAACGTGATGTAAACTGCACCCCCCTATCGGATACTATATTTGCAGGAACTCCGTGCAGCCTGACGATCTCCTTGATGAATACACGGGCAGTCTCTACAGCAGAAGGTGTCCCCTTTAAAGGCAGAAAGTGGGCCATTTTAGACAGACGATCGACGACTACGAAGATCGCCGAACATCCTTCTGAGCATGGTAATTCAACAATAAAGTCCATTGCTATCATCCTCCAGGGCCTATCTGGTATGGGCAACGGCCTCAACAGTCCCCAAGCTCGGTTCCTGGAGGTTTTATTTTGAATGCAAACAGGACAGGAGCTAACGTACTTTCTGCAAAATTCTTTCATGTTAGGCCACCAGAACGTGCGTTGCACGAGTTCAAGGGTCTTACGGACCCCAAAATGTCCTGCAAGTGGATGATCATGCAACAAGCTCAGCACTTTGACTCGGATGTCTTCTGGCACGAATATTTGACTTCCTTTCCATAGTAACCCATCTCGAGATACTACAGCAAGTCCTTGAAGACTTGAAGGTTCTGGTGATGCTTGTCTGATCAAAGACAGGATGTCCGTCTGAAGGAGTAGGAAATTATTTGCTGGCAGGATGGTGTCAGGTACAGAAGGTTCCTTGGGATGATCAAACATGGGTGACAGCGCGTCTGGTTTTACGTTCTTGGTACCTGGCCGGTAGGTAATATGAAAACAGAAACGTGTGAAAAACAGGGCCCACCGGGCTTGTCGAGGTTTCAGTCTCTTAGCAGATCTTAGATATTCGAGGTTCTTGTGATCCGTATATATTAGAACCGGATGGACTGCACCTTCCAACAAATACCTCCACTCTTCTAGTGCTGCCTTGATGGCCAGTAACTCTCGATCACCCACATCATAATTTCGCTCAGCCGGCGAGAGTTTCCTGGAGAAAAACCCCACAGGGTGCATCAGATCCTTGTTACCCTGTCGCTGAGAGATGACTGCACCCACGGCCACTTCAGAAGCGTCCACCTCCAGAATAAAAGGTAGGGATGGGTCAGGATGGCTGAGAATTGGAGCTGAAGTGAACCGTCTCTTTAATTCTTCAAAGGCCTCCTGAGCCTCAGAGCTCCAAAAAAAACGACAGTTCTGCTTGGTTAGCTGCGTGATAGGTGAAATAATGGCAGAGAATCCTTTAATAAATTTTCTATAGAAATTTGCGAATCCGATAAAGCGCTGCACGCCCTTCTTGTCCAGGGGAGCTGGCCAATCTAGCACAGCGGACACTTTTTGTGGATCCATTTTAATGCCGGTAGGGGAGATCACTAGCCCCAAAAACTGAATGTTCCTTTGTTCGAATTCGCATTTTTCTGCTTTGGCATACAGTCCGTGTAGACGAAGACGGCTCAAGAGTTTGCGAACATGTTCCCGATGTTGCTTAAGGGAATTAGAGAAGATCAAAATATCATCCAAGTAAACTATCACAAAGATGTCCAGGAAATCTCTGAATACATCATTGACCAGATGCTGAAAAGTGGCAGGGGCATTGCATAGGCCGAAGGGCATGACCAAGTACTCATAGTGCCCGAAACGGGTCCGGAAAGCCGTCTTCCATTCATCTCCGGCCCGAATATGGATCAGGTTGTAGGCCCCTCTTAGATCCAACTTAGTGAAGATAACGGCAGACCTCAACTTCTGAAATAGTTCAGGTATCAGGGGTAACGGGTAGCGGTTTTTGACTGTGATCTTATTTAAGTCCCGATAGTCCACACATGGACGAAGAGTCTGATCTTTCTTGGCAACAAAGAATATACCGGCCCCAGCTGGGGAGGTAGAAGGTCGAATAAAGCCCTTTTCGAGGTTTTCATTAATATATAGTTTAAGTGCCTCTTGTTCCTTTTCAGATAGTGGAAAGATGCGCCCGAAGGGAATCTCAGCTCCAGGAAGCAACTCAATTGGGCAATCATAAGGGCGATGGGGTGGTAGGAAGTCCGCTCCCTTCTTGCTGAAAACATCTGCAAATTCATGGTAAACCTCTGGTATGGTTTGGAGGTGATCTGGATCTACATCCATGCAGAGTAAGGTGGCAGCTGGTTTGGAGGGTTCAGGTAAACAATGTCTCTGACAATAGGAAGATAGAAACTTGATTTCACCGGTAGACCAATTAACGTGGGGATTATGGGCCTGAAGCCAGGGCATGCCCAAAATGATCGGAAACAGAGGAGAGGAGATGACGTCCAGAATCAGGATTTCTTTATGCTGAGATGAACAGGTGACCAAAAGTGGAAGGGTCTCTTGAGAGACTTGTCCTGATTTTATGTGGGACCCATCGGCCAGAAAAACGGAAAGTCTGTGTGTTTTGTCTTTCAGAGGAAGATTTTGTTGAGCAGCAAAGGCAGAGTCAATAAAGCAACTGCAAGCCCCAGAATCAATGATGGCGTTAATCCGGATTGTTCTTCCCTGGAGCTGTAACGAGAGAGGGAGAGCAAGTTGAGTGGCATTGGCGGTTAATGCTGAAAGACTGGCCGGAGTAGAGGAAACACACTTACGGGTCTTGACCGGACAGTTGTTCACATAGTGGCCTGTCCCACCACAGTAGAGGCAGAGGTTTAGCTGGCGTCTGCGTGCCCGCTCTTCTGGAGATAGAGTAGAACGTAGTAGTCCCAACTGCATCGGTTCAGGAACATCAGGTGTTTGGGTGGCCGGGTTGGAGCAGGTAGAAGGTAGGTATCGGGAGGAAGGCATTGAAACTTTTGCAGTCATCCACATGGGGCGCGTTTGCTGGGAGGAGCGTTCAGACCGGCGTTCACGAAGGCGCCGGTCGATCTGGATGGTTAACGCAATAAGTTCTTCAAGGGTATCCGGCATTCCTACCCATGCGAGCTCATCCTTGAGGCTCTCTGATAACCCCATGCGGAATTGATGGCGTAATGCTGCATTATTCCATTGTGTGTCCGCGCTCCAGCGTCGAAAGTTCGTGACATAGTCCTCGGCCGGTCTGCGGCCTTGCTGGAGCGCGAACAAAGCTGACTCAGCGGTGGCAGTCCGCTGAGGATCGTCATACAATTGGGCCATGGCTTCAAAGAAAGAGGACAGGGACTGGATCTGCACTGAATTGTTTTCAAGCAGGCGATGAGCCCAGGTTTGCGGCTCTCCTTGCAGAAGGGATATCACAAATCCTACTTTAGTAGCCTCCAAAGAAAAAGTCCGTGGCTGTAAGGCAAAATATAACTGACAGGCACTGCGGAAGGCCAGGAACTTCGTGCGGTCCCCAGAGAACCTCTCAGGGATGGGAACCCTCGGTTCGGGTGGAAGCATAACCACAGAGGGAGGTACAGTGGCTTGTACTGGAGCTGCTGCTGGAGCAGGAGATGCGCCTCCTGGGCCACTGAGGTTCAGGACTTGACCTTCCAGTCTGGTATAACTGTCTTGCAAAGTCTTTACGGCTTGCGTGAGTGCTGCTAAGTGCGTACAGATCTCCTTGATAGGAGAGGCCTCTCCTGCGGGCTCAGACATGGCTGTTCGTAATGTTAGGTACCTGGTAGTTGAGCCCGACTGGTAGAAGAAGACCTCTCTTAAGCACTGGTTCAGAAGCCACTGGAGTGGGGACAGTGGTCTACTGAGCACAGTGGGTAGGAGTGCCTGATGCAGGGAGGCTGTATTGCAGATGCAGGTAAGCAGAAGCGGATCCGTTAGCAGGCAGGAGAAGGATATTGCAGCAGCAGAACCTGGAGCTGGAAGAGCAAGTGGTGAGCAGCGTCACAGGACACAAGCAAAGCAGAGTCAAACAGTCCGTATCGGCAGGAGATCAGGCAGGTATATGGCAGAAGGGATGATCACAGAATAGTCAGGCAGGCAGGTATTCGGCAACAGGTAACAGGATAACAGCAAGGTCAGGCAGGCCGGGTCGGGTAGGAGATAGTAGAATAGTCAGACGGAGCTGGGTCAATAATAATAGTAACAACAAGCAGGATACAGGAACTCAGGTGCAGAGCTGCAGACGAACAGCACCTAATGGGAGTAACTGACACCTATTTAAAGGGACTTTGGCGCCAAACAGCGCCAGCGCGAACGGGCGCGCGCACGCGCGAACGCGCGCCAGCGCCCCCCAGTGGGGAATTCGGCTGAATTGCTCTGGAAAAGCCTCTCATGCACCTGCGTGCACGTATGTTAGCCCGATGACCACCAACACGTCCCTGACAGTGTGTTTACACACACGCATTCCGTTCTCGTTCTGTAACATGCAATCGTGGGTGCCCGGCAGTCATCGCGCCCGCCAGGCACTCGCATCAGCTTCAGAGACATGCTTTGGGTGCGCGCGCCGCCAGAGGCATCTAAAAGAGCCGACGTACATCTACGACGGCTCGTGCAGGGGAGCCAGCCTGCTGCAGTATATCTTCGGCGGCTTGTCCGGAAGCAGTTAAAGGCCTTTCTTCTGGCCATCTCTTTCCACAAGTTTTTGGATTCCCTGCATGCTTAGCAGCTTCTCCTCTGCTGTTTACTTGCCATTTCTAAGGACTACATATCTCATATCTCTTACTGCCTGCAAGCTGTGATTTCTGTATTGACTCCGCCCCCTAAAACTCCTCCTCTCAGCACCTCTGTAGATCAGAAGGCAGGCTCTGTGAAATGTGTGACACAGCAGTGTCTATTCACAGGGCACAATAATTATGTGTCACAGAATTCAAGGAAATGAATGTGTGGGGGTCTTTAATAAATAAGTTTATAAGCATTAAAATAGTTCAGATTAATAGAAGTAGGCTAGAAATAATTTAAATACAATGTGGAAATGAATATATGATTTTACATTTTGAACATACTGTAGATTGGCGTTAAAGTTCTGCTTTAAATTCTTTTACTTCTTTTACTCTACACTAACTGCATATAAAAATACATTTTTAACAATACTACAGTAATTGGTGTATGTTCCTCTTTTAGACCTTCTTAAAGTTGAAGACATTGAAACATCCTGCTCCAAGTACTAATCATTATTGAAAAATGATTATTATGCGATCAGAGTAGCAACAGGGGACCACGTGTATCTTAAAGGATTTGGCCCATTTTGTTCTTTTTGTTCGTTCTGCTTTCCATTCTGTTAGCTCATTTGCATATGAAAAGTCCTCATTATTGTTATGCTGTTTCTATGATTACCATTAGTATATAACCCTACCCTTGTCACCCAGTATTCATACCCTTGAAAAAGTCACGTGTGGTGTGACGTAACGCGTAGGGAGGAGCCGGGTGACATCACTTGCGGTTATGGCCATAACCGCAAGTTCCTGTGTTTGGCACTTTTTTTCTGCTGATGCCGTTTTTGCCATTTTAAACTGTTATGTTATCATATATTTTTAAATAAAACGAACGATTTTTAACTACTACACTATGGAGGCTCTTCTCTTCTGCCCTATGGTTTTGGAGATAATGTTTTAAAGGAGCTGGTGGCGGAACTTGGATTCTATGGAGAAACGGGCTTGATACTGCAGTGATCATCTGTCCAGGATATACCCATGAAGGAGGAAAAGAACACATCCGTAGTATATGTCTGTTGATACACGACTAGATTCATTGGGGTCTATCTTGAAGGTGAGAGGCTAGCACACATAGGGTGTGGATTGGAGAAGGACATCTACAAGCTATCATTTTACCTACAATTGGACTCTTGCAATTTTCCAATTCCAATTCCCTCTCCCTTTTGTTTCACTTTTTTGCACATATTTTTATTTCCAAAGAGATTATTGCATATCACCTTTAGATACTTTGGATACATTTTGGATCTCTTATACTCGTATTGTTTTGTTGACTCTTATAATTTTTTTTTTATGCCATTGTATTGCACTGTTTTACACATTGGGAGGTTGAGAACATTATCAGCACTTTATTATTAGCACTTTATACCTAAGGATTGGTTTAGAGTTATTTAATGAACATTATTAGCACTTTACTATTAGCACTTTATACTTAAGGATTGCTTTAGAGTTATTTAGTGCTGCTTCACTACATTTTACACGTCTTAAAGGATACCCATCATCAGCAATATATAGGGGTATCTTTTGTAGGTACCCCTTAATTCGATAGTGATATTCTGGTTGTGTACAATATGCAGCAAGAATAATCAGTTTGCAGTTAAGTAAAACAAATGCAAATATTCTAACAATACTATTAAATACTTGGTCACCATGGGCCATTATCTGTATTGAGCCTGTATGTACAGACCATGGCATGCTCTGCTTTCTTCCTATAGCCCAAAATCTACTTGCTGGTAAAATGCATCGGACTGAGCCAGCTCTAGACTTAATTTCCTGGAAAAAAAATTATTTGTATTTATTATATATAACATTTTAGGTCATGTTCCTTTTACTGAACCCACTATAAACTTGTCATGCATATATCAATTAGGATTATAATTTGGAGCATCTAATTGGTCATTTTTTCTAATACACATAATACAAACCCTTTGAAAATTATATTAAGGAAGCCTGACCACTTCCTTTTTAGTTTGACCTCAGGGAAAGTGAATGATGGACACACTTTACTGTCTCTCCACAAAGCTTATGCTGTGTTTTCAGTTAATTGGTGGGTGGTGGCTTTTAGCGGAGGTGTGGGGAAAACTGAAGATGATGGCGAAAGCAGGTGTGGAGAGTGGGACTAATGGCAGAGGGGAGAGACTGGAAGTTGGTTGTGGGTCAGGGAATTTGAGCTGATGGTCTAAGCTGATGGAGGACTCCATTAAAATGAAACGTTCTCTTACTCATCCTGCAAAGTTCCATAAATATCTGTTGATCCTGCCAGTGAGGTCCACCTCATGGAGCAATGATGCTGCACAGCTTTTGAATTCAGAGCAGAGTTGCCATTCTCAAGCAGATTGTGCCTGCTTGCAGTGGCGGTGCGTCCATTAACTGCTTGCCGACCGCCGCACACAGATGTATATCGGCAGAATGGCACAGGCAGGCAAATAGGCGTACCTGTAAGTCCCTTTAAATCAGCCGCCTATCGGGCTCATGCCGCCGGCGGAGCGCGTGCGTGCCTGCTGCACACTGCGGGAGCATGCCTGCGGGTCCTGGGAACTCAATGTTTGCCGGCGGCCCGCAATTGCAGTGTGGAGAGGTAGAATGGGGAGATGCCTATGTAAACAAGGCATTTCCCCATTCTGCCTAGTGACATGATAGGGATCTACTGCTTCCAGTGATAATCATGTCAGTGGAAGCCCACCCCCTCCCCCCCACAGTTAGAACACCTCCCTAGGACACACTTAACCCCTTGATCGCCCCCTAGTGTTAAACCCCTTCCCTGCCATTGTCATTTACACAGGACGCACTGTGTGGTTCCCGGAGTGTACGGGCGCTCGCAAGCCGGCCGGCTACTTGTGATTCTTTTATCTATGCTTGTAAGTGTGATTCTTTTGTTAACTATTAAATTATTCATACGATAATACAGCATGAGAAGTCCCTTTTCTTTTATGTTTTGGTGATAAGTTACCTGAGGATCCCTTCCATTTAATTGAGCGGTGTGCCGATCCTGGATCAGTGTTCTCTGGGTATATATATCCCAAGGAAAGGCCCTGGCTGGGTTTATAGCCGCAAGCTTGTTCTTGCTTGCCTCTGGTAAGCGTGCATTTTTTCTGGTGATTCACACTCAATGGTAATGGAAGACTGCACTTTTTTATTCTGAATCCAGCTATTTGCTGACTGTTTGAATTTTTATGCCAAGTTTGCCTTCACTGCATATCACTTTATTTGGTCTTTTTTTCTTTTTGCTTTCTGTGTACATTATATCCATAATTTTATTCACTTTTCACCATATTGTTATTGATGTGATGATTTTTTCATATATTATGTTCATCATTTAGCGCAGCTGTTGTTTATTATCATTTACACAGTCATCAATGCATTTTTATAGCACTGATCGCTGTATAAATGACAATGGTCCTAAACTGGTGTCAAAAGTGTTCCGATGTGTCCGCCATAATGTCGCAGTCATGATAAAAATCACAGATCACCGTCATTACTAATAAAAAAAAATAATAATAAAAATGCTATAAATCTATCCCCTATTTTGTAGACGCTATAACTTTTGCGCAAACCAATCAATATATGCTTATTGCGATTTTTTTTTTTTTTTTTTACCAAAAATATGTAGAAGAATACATATTGGCCTAAGCTGAGAAAAAAATGTGTTTTTTTATATAATTTGGGGGATATTTATTATAGCAAAACTTTTAAAATATTGCTTTTTTTCAAAATTGTCGCTCTTTTTCTGTTTATAGCGCAAAAAATAAAATCCACAGAGGTGATCAAATACCACCAAAAGAAAGCTATATTTGTGGGAAAAAAAGGACATCAATTTTGTTTGGGTGCAATGTCGCACAACCGCGCAATTGTCAATTAAAGCGATGCAGTGCCGACTGAAGTGGTTAAGGGTGTATGGGCGCTGCCCCCTCTCTCCAGCCACCCCCCTCTATGAATAATAGAATCTATCCATGGCCGCCGCTGCCATCCCCTATTCAGGCGTCCGGCCCCTTTTCGGATGCCGGGCGCCTGAATTCCAGCGGCGGGGGTGTTTTTTTGAAGCACCTGATTAGAGCCATAGGCTCTAATAGGCTTCAAAAAAGGTGAAGGGAGAGCGCATCATTGCGCTTGCAGTTCACCCAGGTGTGTCAGAAAAGTAAATGAATATTTGCTTTTCTAACACTGAACCGCCTCTCCGCCAATCAGGAAGCGCATATGTGTTACCTGTCACCTTATTGGCTGAAACGACAGGTGCTGTGATTGGACGCCTATCAGGGGGAGAGGAGGGGAGGAGACGCATGAAGGACACAGCTCGACGCTGTCACCTGCTGCCCCACTGAGATAGGGTAAGTGCCTGGCAGATGGCGAGCGTGGCGGGGGGGCCACAGTGGCAAATTTTGAGGGGCACAGTGGCAGCATTTGATGGGACACAGTGGCGGTATTTGATGGGCACAGTGACAGCAATTGATGGGACACAGTGGCGGTATTTGATGGGCACAGTGACAGCAATTGATGGGCACAGTGGCAGCATTTGATGGGACACAGTGGCGGTATTTGATGGGCACAGTGACAGCAATTGATGGGCACAGTGGCTGCAATTGATGGGCACAGTGGCAGTATTTGATGGGCACAGTGGCAGCATTTGATGGGCACAGTGGCAGCATTTGATGACACAATGGCTGCATTTGATGGCACAGGGGCTGCAATTGATGGGCACAGTGGCAGTATTTGATGGGCACAGTGGCAGCATTTGATGGGCACAGTGGCAGCATTTGATGGCACAATGGCTGCATTTGATGGCACAGCAGCTGCAATTGATGGGCACAGTGGCTGCGTTTGATGGCACAGTGGCTGCGTTTGATAGGCACAGTGGCTGCCTTTGATGGCACAGTGGTTGCATTTGATGGGCACAGTGGCTGCGTTTGATGGCACAGTGGCTGCGATTGATGGGCAAAGTGGCTGTGTTTGAATGCACAGTGGTTGCATTTGATGGGCACAGTGGTTGCATTTGATGGGCACAGTGGCAGCATTTGATGGGGCACAGTGGCAGTATTTGATGGGAACAGTGGCAGCATTTGATGGGCACAGTGGCAGCATTTGATGGGGCACAGTGGTGGTATTTGATGGGCACAGTGGCTGCATTTGATGGCACAGTGGCTGCGTTTGATGGCACAACAGCTGCGTTTGATGGGCACAGTGGCTGCGTTTGATGGCACAACGGCTGCGTTTGATGGGCACAGTGGCTGCGATTGATGGGCACAGTGGCTGCGATTGATGGCACATCGGCTGCGTTTGTCGGGCACAGTGGCTGCATTTGATGGGCACAGTGGCTGCATTTAATGGGGTTTTTTCAGAATTTTTCAGTTTGTTTGCGCCCCCCCCCAAAAAAAATTTGGAGCACCAGCTGCCACTGCCTGCTTGTACTACAGAGGGATGGAAAAATGTTTGAAGGGGAATGGTTATTAGCATTGCCACTGCTGATATACCAGCTGTCATCTTGTCAAGCAGCACTTGGCCCCACCTAGTTCTGCCCACTGCTTTCTGGAGGAACTGCACGGCCTATGCTGAATCCCTCCCGCTGTGAGCTGCAGTGTCTGAGAGGGGACACACGTTAAGGATTAGACTCAGGGGGAGTAAAGAAATTTTTGTTTACTTTTTGAGGCATGTGCTTCCCATAATTACTGGATTTGATACTTGTTTGAACTGACTTACAGAAACCATTACTTCTGATTAACAAGTATAAATGTAAACACCCAAGATATAACAATTACATGATAAGAATTGAAACTGACATGCAGAGAAAGTTTTACATTACAGTCAGTCAGTATGAAAAACAAGAGACAGAAGCTCTGAGCCTAGGACTAGCTCTGGGAGTTAGGGATGCTTGGCAACTTTTGCAGTAGCGCAGCCTATAATATATGCAGATTTCTTTAAACATTAATGACATAATGACAAGATTGCTAGTCTGCTTTAAGGCAGCAGATGGCAGTATGACTGAAGTTTATTATACACATGTGATATAAGTGATAGAACATGATATAATACAGGATGAACACAGTTTTTGATGCATGCAATATGAAAGGTGTATATCACCAATAACAGAAATACAAGTAATACGTTTATTAATCATATACTCTTTGCAGCAGAATGTTTTACTGTATCAGAAAAAGCGGAACTAGTCTCCTTTTTAAAAACTGTGCTAAAAAAAAAAACCCTAAAAACTGTGCTAAATCTATATTTAACCACTTGCTGACCGCCCTATAGCAGATTTACTATTACTGTTTACTGTTCTGTGCTTAATCGCATATATATATATATATATACATATATATATATATATATATATATATATATATATATATATATACATATACATATTATATATATATATATATATATATATATATATATATATATATATATATATATATATATATACATATATATATATATATATATATATATATATATATATATATATATATATATATATATACATATATATATATTTATATATATATATACGTGGTTCTGCACTGCTGCATAGGGGATGCACGTGTCGCCGGCGCACCACTTCTGCTGTGATTCAGCAGGTGCCGGCTATTAGATGTCCGCCGCCGCACGCCGATCGGCGAGGAGAAACACAGCACGGAGCTCTGCTTATTATTATTATTATTATTAATATTCACGATTTATACAGCGCCAACAGTTTACACTGCGCTTTAGGCTTCATGTACATGGACGTTGTTCAACCTCTCCTGAAAGATTTAACTTGACAGCTAGAAACCGGCGTCTAAAAACGGCCATTTAGCCGCGTTTACATGCCGCGTTTAGTCGCGTTTAGCCGCGTTTGCGTCTAAAAGCATTTGAAAAAATTTTTTTTTCAAAATAGCCAAAATGAAAAACGCCTGTAAACGAAATGCGGCTAAACGCAAGTTGTCGCGTTTTGCCGCGTTCGGTGTTTGAAATGCCTCTAAACACAGCTTCTGAACGCATTTTTTTGGGTTCCAAAAAAAGCCTCTAAACACAACTGCCTAGAAACGACTATAAACGAACCTGTGTATATGTACCCGTGGTGACTTTTCATTGCTCCCTCTGTCCGTCCAGCCTATGCCGTTGCAGCCTAGCCATTACAGGTTTTGAACTGTTTGGAATGATTTTTATGTTGCTTGTTCTTTTCTCTGTTGCTAGATCATTGTATACTAATTGTATGATTCTATCTATTTTTGTTAGCCACAATGCTCTTTGCTCCTGAAGAAGCGTGAAGGCACGCGCAACATGTTGAGCACATCTCCGATTTGAAACAATGCATTGTTGATCTGCTGTCCAACCATACTCTCGGACTCTTGTCTACCTTGGATGGATATCCATATGTCCGAGTTCCTACCTATATAGATGGTTTTGTACAGCATTAACTTCATTAAGTATTTATGCATTTAGACAATTTTTAATATACCAGTGTTTTTCAATAAACTATTTTTGTAATTTACCTGGTGTCACGGTGCCTAAAAAGTCCAAAGTCCCTTCCTTCTTTGTTTGTACTGATAAGATGACATAGAGGAGGGTTCAGCAGCAGTTGAAAAAAAATGCCCAACTGCTCCTAAACATCCGTTTACCAGCAGCAGTGTACATGAGGCCTAACAATGTAGAGGGGGGACATGTTTATGTAAACAAGACAGAGCTCTGTCCTTTCAGCAGGGATGTGGTGGATTTTGTTTCCCTGCAAAGCACTTCCCTTAGTAAAAGCAGCACACATAGTGAACAGAAACACTGGTTAGGCACACATTTAACCCTTTGATCGCCCTAGATGTCTAACCCCTTCCCAGCCAGTGCCATTAGTACAGTGACAGTGCATATTTTAAGCACTAATCACTGTATTATTGTCACTCTTCCCCAAAAAGTGTCAGTTCGTGTCTGAATATCAGCCACAATATCGCAGTCCCGCTATAAGTTGCTGATCCCCGCCATTACCAGTATAAACAAAATAAAATAAAAATCCCAGTTATATATACCATAGTTTGTAGGCGCATTAACTTTTGCACAAATCAATCAATATACGCTTATTGGGATTTTTTTAACCAAAAAATATGTAGCAGAATACATATTGGCCTAAATTTATGAAGACATGATTTTTTCTTTTTTAGTGAATATATTTTATAGCAGAACGTCAAAAATATTGTTTTTGGGTTTTTTTTCAAAATTGTCTGTCTTTTTTGTTTATAGCGCAAAAAAAAAAAAAAAAAAACTGTGGTGACACTAACAAAAACCACCAAATGAAGGCTCTATTTGTGTGTAAAAGAATGACATAGGTTTCATTTATGGACAGCGTTGCATGACCGCGCAATTTTTAGTTAAAGTAGCGCAGTGCCATATAGCAAACATTGCCATGAAGCGGGGTAAAGATTCCAAAGAGTAAGTGGTTAAGAAGAGACATGCAATGTCTCCTCTACAATAAAATAAACCTACCTGCTTGCTCGCGGTCTTCTTAAGAATATACATTGAGCTGCGCAAGTGCAGCACAGTTTACATTTCGGCACATCGCCTGTGTGCCTGGATGACTAAACTCATGCGGAGGAGCGATATCCTCCGCTATCAACCAATGAAGATAGCTGCAGCCCAGCACCTGGAAGAAACAGGTTAGAAGATGCCATGGCTGGTGAGGGATATCGGAACTTTAGTTCTGCTTTAAACTAATACAGTGTGTTGGTCAACCATTTCCCGGCCGCCTGCCGTACATATACTGCGGCAAGGCAGCTCTATTGCGCAAAATCGCATACCTGTACATGATTTTGTCAATAGCCACTGTGGGACACGCATGAGTCGCCAGAGCCGTGATCGCGCACTGATTGGCCACAGGGGGAGCCAATCAACAGGCCCGGCAGACGCGATGTCCGCCAGCCACCCGCGATCGCTCCCCACAGAGACAGAACGGCGCTCTGCCGATGTAAACAAGCAGGCCGCCATGCTGTCTGGCATGGACACTGGGATTTGGTGTTTCTGCTAATCAGTAAGAAAGCACAATCAGGGAGTACACTTAACCCTTAGATCGCCCCTGATGTTAACCCCTGCCAGTGTCATTTATACAGTGTGAGTGCATATTTTTAGCTCTGATCACTGTAAAAGTGTCAGCTAGGTGTCCGATCTGTCTGCCAAAATGTGGCAATCCCACTAAAAATCACTGATCACTGCCATTACAAGTAAAATAAATAAATAAATAAATAAAAATGTCATACATATATCCCCTATTTAATTGATAAAGACATTTAAATTGTTTACATTTTTTTTATTGGATGCTTTTTATAGCAGAAAGTAAAAAATATTGTTTCTTTTTTTTTTCAAAATTGTCGTTCTTTTTTGTTTATAGCGCAAAAAATAAAAACCGCAGAGGTAATCAAAAACAACCAAAGGAAGGCTCTATTTTTGGAAGGGAAAAAAGTACATCAACTTTATTTGGGTAAATTGCGTCAACGCGTTTCGCCCTCACGCAGGGCGTCATCAAGGACCAAAAATTGGCCTGGTCATTAAGGAGGTAAAACCTTCCGGGGCTGAAGTGGTTAAAGTGTATAAAAACCTTGCAATGATGGAAAAAAACAAAAAATTCCTTAGCCTGAACAATTTGAAGTCAGCCCATTTTTTTTTTCCCATACTTCCACTTGTTTAAACCTGGTGATCCTGACAGTTTTAAGCACCTTGTGTCATTTCCTGGAGAGGGCTGACAACTCTGCTAAAATGCTGCTAAAATTCCTGCAGCGTTGTCACTTACTCCTCCTAGTGTGAGTACATCAGCACACAGGCAATGTCAGCCTATAGGGAGCGCCGACAGCGCTGGGTTTAGTCTGGGGGTAGGAAGAAGAAGTGACCCCCAGACACCGCTGCACTGGGTCACGTGACTGCTAAAAAACCAAGGAGTTTAGAAGAAAAAATCAGCAGCATTGCTTGTATGTCAGAGTATTGCTCACTGACATCAATTTTGTATGGTAGCATTAACATATATTTTAATGCAATAGATGTGAAATGGCAGCTTTCAAAACACATTAGGCTCCTTTGTTATCCATGGAAGAGAACTAAATCCGACAACTATAAAATTACACATACAATAACAAGGGAATACCCGTGTTTTTTTTCCTAGATGCAGAAATGACAGTACAGTAAGCTATTATAAAATTTAGGATATGTAGATAGTGATCTGGAGAGATGCTCAGGAATGGACACATAGGTTGGAGATGAGGGAGGAATGCTGAAATCATGGTCCTCTTGGGCTGGAGACTTTTAATCTTTTATTACATAAATCTGACTATACACTATACAATCTGATTGTTTCATTTCCTTTGGATCTGCCAACAACTATGTAATTTAGGACTATGTTCGGGTGAAAGAAAATTGATTGAATTGCATAGGTATGTCCTAATATTATATCATTTTAGTAAATGTAAATCAGTATGTACAGGGGTTATACAGTCAGATTGTAGTGTGTATGGTCCTCCTTAAAGAGAAGGTCTAGTGCTAGTTTTATAGACTAAAAAAAAAAAAAAATTATTAAACACTTGACCTCCCCTTTCATGACCAGGCCATTTTTTGCTATATGGCGTTGCATTACAATTGCGCGGTCATGCAACGCTGTACACAAACATCATTTGTATCATTTTTTTTTCCCACAAATGGAGCTTTCTTTTTGTGGTATTCTATCACCTCTGGGTTTTGTTTATTTTTTGCGCTATAAACAAAAAAGTTTGAAAAAAAAACTATATTTTTTACTTTCTGCTATAAAACATATCCAATAAAAACAAGTAAAAAAAAAAATCTAATTTCTTTATAATATTTGGCCAATATGTACTCTGCTACATATTTTTCGTTAAAAAAAAATCCCAAGCCCAAGCGTATATTGATTGGTTTGCGCAAAAGTTAAAGCGTCTAGAAAATTAAGAGATATATATTGGAATTTTATATTTATTTATGTATTTTTATACTAGTAATGGCAGTGATCAGCAGTCAGGTGCGGTCTCCAGCCTGGGAACCAATAGACTACTACAAGCCATAGAATGTAGAAGACAGAGTCTATCTGCTCCACTTCCTGTCCTCTGCCATGCTGCCTTGTAACTAGGGATGAGCGGAACACCCCCCGGTTCGGTTCGCAGCACAAAATTCGTTCGAACACGCGAACACCCTTAAAGTCTGTGGGACACGAACATGAATCATCAAAAGTGCTAATTTTAAAGGCTTATATGCATGGTATTGTCATAAAAAGTGTTTGGGGACCTGGGTCCTGCCTCAGGGGACATGTATCAATGCAAAAAAAAGTTTTAAAAAACGGACGTTTTTTTCGGGAGCAGTTTTTTTAATAATGCTTAAAGTGAAACAATAAAAGTGAAATATTCCTTTAAATTTGGGGTTCAGGGTTCCCCTTAACCACTTCAGCCCCGGAAGGTTTTACCCCCTTCCTGACCAGAGCACTTTTTACAATTCGGCACTGCGTCGCTTTAACTGCTAATTGCGCGGTCGTGCAATGCTGTACCCAAACGAAATTTGCGTCCTTTTCTTCCCACAAATAGAGCTTTCTTTTGATGGTATTTGATCACCTCTGCCGTTTTTATTTTTTGCGCTATACACGGAAAAAGACCGAAAATTTTGAAAAAAAATGATATTTTCTACTTTTTGTTCTAAAAAAAATCCAATAAACTCAATTTTAGTCATACATTTAGGCCAAAATGTATTCAGCCACATGTCTTTGGTAAAACAAACAAACTAGGGTACATTTTCTGGAATTTACACAGCCTTTAATTTATGACTGCCTATGTCGTTTCTTGAGGTGCTAAAATGGCAGGGCAGTACAAAACCCCCACAAATGACCCCATTTTGGAAAGTAGACACCCCAAGGAAATTGCTGAGAGGCATATTGAGCCCATTGAATATTCATTTTTTTTGTCCCAAGTGATTGAATAATGACAAAAAAAAAAAAAAAAAATTACAAAAAGTTGTCACTAAATGATATATTGCTCACACAGGCCATGGGCATATGTGGAATTGCACCCCAAAATACATTTAGCTACTTCTCCTGAGTACGGGGATACCACATGTGTGTACGCCTAGCCGCGTACGGGGCCCCGAAAACCAATCACCGCCTTCAGGATTTCTAAGGGTGTAAATTTTTGATTTCACTCTTCACTGCCTATCACAGTTTCGGAGGCCATGGAATGCCCAGGTGGCACAAACCCCCCCCAAATGACCCCATTTTAGAAAGTAGACACCCCAAGCTATTTGCTGAGTGGCATGGTGAGTATTTTGCAGCTCTCATTTGTTTTTGAAAATAAAGAAAGACGAGAAAAAACATTTTTTTTTTTTCTTTTTTCAATTTTCAAAACTTTGTGACAAAAAGTGAGGTCTGCAAAATACTCACTATACCTCTCAGCAAATAGCTTGGGGTGTCTACTTTCCAAAATGGGGTCATTTGGGGGGGGGTTTTGCCACCTGGGCATTCCATGGCCTCCGAAACTGTGATAGGCAGTGAAGAGTGAAATCAAAAATTTACGGCCTTAGAAAGCCTGAAGGCAGTGCTTGGTTTTTGGGGTCCCGTACGCGGCTAGGCTCCCAAAAAGTCCCACACATGTGGTATCCCCATACTCAGGAGAAGCAACAGAATGCATTTTGGGGTGTAATTTCACATATTCCCATGGCATGTTTGAGCAATATATCATTTAGTGACAACTTTGCGCAAAAAAAAATAAAAAAAATAAAAAATTGTCTCTTTCCCGCAACTTGTGTCACAATATAAAATATTCCATGGACTCGACATGCCTCTCAGCAAATAGCTTGGGGTGTCTACTTTCCAAAATGGGGTCATTTGGGGGGGTTTTGAACTGTCCTGGCATTTTATGCACAACATTTAGAAGCTTATGTCACACATCACCCACTTTTTCTAGCCACTTGAAGACAAAGCCCTTTCTGACACTTTTTGATTACATAAAAAAATAATTTTTTTTGCAAGAAAATTACTTTGAACCCCCAAACATTATATATTTTTTTAAAGCAAATACCCTACAGATTAAAATGGTGGGTGTTTCATTTTTTTTTTTTCACACAGTATTTGCGCAGCGATTTTTCAAACGCATTTTTTGGGGAAAAAACACACTTTTTTCAATTTTAATGCACTAAAACACACTATATTGCCCAAATGTTTGATGAAATAAAAAAGATGATCTTAGGCCGAGTACATGGATACCAAACATGACATGCTTTAAAATTGCGCACAAACGTGCAGTGGCGACAAACTAAATACATTTTTAAAAGCCTTTAAAAGCCTTTACAGGTTACCACTTTAGATTTACAGAGGAGGTCTACTGCTAAAATTACTGCCCTCGATCTGACGTTTGCGGTGATACCTCACATGCATGGTGCAATTGCTGTTTACATTTGACGCCAGACCGACGCTTGCGTTCGCCTTAGCGCGAGAGCAGGGGGGACAGGGGTGCTTTTTTTTTTTTTTTTTTTTTTCTTTATTATTATTATTTTTTTTATCTTATTTTAAAACTGTTCCTTTCATTTTTTTTTTTTTAAATCATTTTTATTGTTATCTCAGGGAATGTAAATATCCCCTATCATAGCAATAGGTAGTGACAGGTACTCTTTTTTGAAAAAATTGGGGTCTATTAGACCCTAGATTTCTCCTCTGCCCTCAAAGCATCTGACCACACCAAGATCGGTGTGATAAAATGCTTTCCCAATTTCCCAATGGCGCTGTTTACATCCGGCGAAATCTAAGTCATAAAATGCTCGTAGCTTCCGGTTTCTTAGGCCATAGAGATGTTTGGAGCCACTCTGGTCTCTGATCAGCTCTATGGTCAGCTGGCTGAATCACCGGCTGCATTCTCAGGTTCCCTGTTGAGACAGGAGAGCCAGAGAAAAACACGGAAGACGTTGGGGGGGGGGGCATTCCCTCCCACTGCTTGTAAAAGCAGTCTAGAGGCTAATTAGCCGCTAGGATTGCTTTTACATGAAAGCCGACCGCTGGCTGAAAAGAATGATACCAAGATGATACCTAAACCTGCAGGCATCATTCTGGTATAACCACTCAAAGTCGTGAATGGCGTACCTGAAGACAAAAAAATGGTTAACAATAAAGCACAGTAAACGGTAAAGTATAAAAAATTGCATACCTGAAAAGCAAACATGATAAAACATAATAACAATAAAACATTGCAGAATAGAATACAGTAAAAAAGAGCAGAACAATAGAGAGAGAATAGAGAGAGAGAGAACAATAAAACGACAACTATTATTTTTTATTTTATATTTTTGCTTGTGTTTTTTTTTTTTACACTTTTTTTTGTAACTAACTTTTATAACTGTAACCGGTTCCAGGTTCGGGTCTCTCAAAATGCGATGGAATCTTGGGAGACCCTGTGAAAGTGTACCTAGTCTGTGCAATGCTGTACCCTACGCTAATACTCAACTAGTGAATGGTAGCGTTCAAAACATTCACCAATGCAAAGACCAGGATTGTCAGGACAGGAGGGACAATAATAGCGGGTGTCACGCCTATATCCGCGCTTGCTGCAGACATGACATCTTTTTTGGGGGGTTTGTTGGGTAGGGGTACTCGGGAGGACATAAAAATGCCTCTCATGCAGCCGACTGCATTTGGTTGGGGATGTGAATGGGGGAAGTACGGGCGCTGCAGAAGTGGTGGGTTCCCAATTAGGATTGGCGAATGCAGCAGGAAGGGCATTATGGGCACGACGGGCCTGTGTTTGTCTTCTTGGTGGCAGCGGGACACTACTTGTGCTTGCCACCTCACCAGCTTGAACTGCACTTATGGGACTCGCCACGTCACCAAGTGTTACTGCAGTGCGGGTTTGACTACGACCGGGGTGTACTAGGCCGCTGGTGCTTGCCAGTTCACCAAAACGCTACCAAAAAAACTGTTAGCGATCGCAGGGATCAGGCCTGACTCTGCGAACGCTGCAGTTATTTGTTTAGTGTTTTGTAAGTGACAGGGATCGATCGATACTGCACTTGGGTGGGCTGGGCTGGGCCGGGCAGAGGGGAAAAACGCAGGTGCTAGCGGGTATCTGGGCTGATCCCGCTAACACTGCGTTTTTGGGAACCCTAAACTGCTGGGGACGCCAGTATAGATCTGATCGGATCAGATATTGATCCGTTCAGATACTATACCACTAAGGGAGGTGTACGGTGCGTGCGTGGGTGTTAGCAGTACTGGCGCTAACCTGACGCTGCCTGGGGCTGGTGCTTGCCAGTTCACCAAAACGCTACCAAAAAAACTGTTAGCGATCGCAGGGATCAGGCCTGACTCTGCGAACGCTGCAGTTATGCGTTTAGTGTTTTGTAAGTGACAGGGATCGATCGATACTGCACTTGGGTGGGCTGGGCTGGGCCGGGCAGAGGGGAAAAATGCAGGTGCTAGCGGGTATCTGGGCTGATCCCGCTAACACTGCGTTTTTGGGAACCCTAAACTGCTGGGGACGCCAGTATAGATCTGATCGGATCAGATATTGATCCGTTCAGATACTATAACACTAAGGGAGGTGTACGGTGTGTGCGTGGGCGTTAGCAGTACTGGCGCTAAGCTGACGCTGCCTGGGGCTGGTGCTTGCCAGTTCACCAAAACGCTACCAAGAAAACTGTTAGCGATCGCAGGGATCAGGCCTGACTCTGCGAACGCTGCAGTTATTTGTTTAGTGTTTTGTAAGTGACAGGGATCGATCCATACTGCACTTGGGTGGGCTGGGCTGGGCCGGGCGGAGGGGAAAAACGCAGGTGCTAGCAGGTATCTGGGCTGATCCCGCTAACACTGCGTTTTTGGGAACCCTAAACTGCTGGGGACGCTAGTATAGATCTGATCGGATCAGATATTGATACGTACAGATACTATACCACTAAGGGAGGCGTATGCTGCGTGCGTGGGTGTTAGCGGTACTGGCGCTAATCTGACACTGCCTGGGGCGACGCATATCACCGCCGGGCGATCAGGGGGCTAAACCTTTATTCGGTAATAAACGGCGGGTGCCCTGACACTATAAAAAATAAACGAACTAACCAGCGTCACCCGTAACACTTATACGGTGATCAGTGGTGAAAGGGTTAACTAGGGGGCAATCAAGGGGTTAAAACATTTATTAGATAGTATATGGGGGTCCCTGACGCTATAAAACGCTGACGGCGAACCTAAATATTTACGTCCCTAACTAGCGTCACCAGCGACACTAATACAGCGATCAGAAAAATGATCGCTTAGTGACACTGATGACAGGGGGTGATCAAGGGGTTAAAACTTTATTAGGGGGGGTTAGGGGGGTACCCTAGACCTAAAGGGGGCTACCACTCACTGCCCTAACACTGTAACTGTCACAAACTGACACCAATCAGTAATCAGAAAAAAAAAAAAAAAATACTGCTTGGTGTCAGTTTGTGACGGGGGGGTGGTTGGGGGGGGATCGGGGGGCGATCGGGGGGGGGATCGGGGGTGTTTAGTGTGCCTGGCATGTTCTACTGTGTTGTGTGTAGTGTTGTGCACTTACATGTCTTCTCTCCTCGGCGCTGGAACGGAAACTGCCGAGCCGAGGAGAGATGACATCACATCCTCTGCCTGTGTGAAACTACACACAGGCAGGGGAGGATTCCGATTGGCTGGGAGCGATCGCGAGGGGGGGGCCACGATCGGATGGTCTCCCCCTCGCCTCCCAACGCTCCCAGTCACAAGCCGACCGCCGCTGGCACCGGGGGGGGTCCGATCGGACCCCCCGCCCGCGGGAGGCAGATCACGTACAGGTACGTGATTCTGCCTGCCCGTGCCATTCTGCTGACGTATATCTACGTTAGGCGGTCGGCAAGTGGTTAATATTCATACCAGACCCAAAGGGCCTGGTAATGTACTGTGGGGGAATCCCATGCCATTTTTTTCAATGACTTTTGTGTGTATTGCCGGGATCGACAATTCATTATAGCCACGAGTGCTTTTAAATGACTTTTTTCCTTTAGAAATGTCATTTTGCTCTCGGACTGTTCTAAACACGGGAAACACGCGCCACTTTACAGGCATACTATAGACACCCCCCAGGTATGAAATTTAAAGGGATATAAAATCACTGCTCCCGAAAAAATGTCCATTTTTACAACTTTTTTTTGCATTGATACATGTCCCCTGAGGCAGGACCCGGGTCCCCAAACACTTTTTATGACAATACCATGCATATAAGCCTTTAAAATTAGCACTTTTGATATCTCCCATAGCCTTTTAAAGGGTGTTCCACGGCTTTCAAAATTTTTACGTGAACACCCCAAATTTTTCGGCGAACAGGCGAACACTCGTAAGTTCGACTCGAACATCGGCTCATCCCTACTTGTAACCCCACCTTTTTTTTTTTTCCTCCTACTTTCTCCAGTGTCCACCACTGACTATATTTGTTTGGATTTGTTTATCTGATTGATTTATTGTGTGTGTGTTATATTGTATTCTATTATATACAGTCATTTGTTTCTTCTTGATGGCGTGGATTTTGATAAAGCAGTATTAGTGAAACGAGTTGTATCTGTAAGCTTGTTTTGCATCATGTTTGGATGGAAGCAAACAATATGTTGTGGATTGTAATATCCTTCTACATTATCCAAAAATATATCATATATGGCTCCACATATGTTGGTTTTAAATATTTTTATGTTTTTATTGATTGTTGTAATAAAGCTGTAATTGATCTTTTTATGAATTGTTTTTTTTCTTTTATGGCACACATAAAGTTCCATTCATTCTCTTTTTCTCCCCTTGGCGGGCAGGAGAGTGAATAATTTGTTTCTATAAATCTTGTATAGGGATGGTGCCTGTTTGATGGTACACTATATTACCAAAAGTATTGGTACGCCTGCCTTTGCATGAACTTTAATGGCATCCCAGTCTTAGTCCATAGGGTTCAATATTGAGTTGGCCCACCCTTTGCAGCTATAACAGCTTCAACTCTTCTGGGAAGGCTGTCCACAAGGTTTAGGAGTGTGTCTATAGGAATATTTGACCATTATTCTTCCAGAAGCGCATGTGAGGTCAGGCACTGATGTTGGACAAGAAGGCCTGGCTCTAATTCTCTGCTCTAATTTATCCCAAGGGTGTTCTATCGGGTTGAGGTCAAGTTCCTCCACCCCAAACTCGCTCATCCATGTCTTTATGGACCTTGTTAGTGCACTGATACACAGTCATGTTGGAACAGGAAGGGGCTATCCCCAAACTCTTCCCACAAAGTTGAGAGCATGAAACTGTCCAAAATGTCTTAGTATGCTGACGCCTTAAGATTTCCCTTCACTGGAACTAAGGGGCCAAGCCCAACCCCTGAAAAACAACTCCGCCCCATAATCCCCCCTCCACCAAATTATTTGGACAAGTGTACAAAGCAAGGTCCATAAAGACATGGATGAGCAAGTTTGGGGTGGAGGAACTTGACTGGCCTGCACAGAGTCCTGACCTCAACTCGATAGAACATCTTTGGGATGAATTAGAACAGAGACTGTGAGCGAAGCCTTTTCGTCCACATCAGTGCCTCACCTCACAAATACGTTTCTAGAAGAATGGTCAAACATTCCCAAAAACACACTCCTAAACCTTGTGGACAACCTTCCCAGAAGAGTTGAAGCTGTTATAGCTGCAAAGGGTGGGCCAACTCAATATTGAACCCTACAGACTAAGACTGGGATGCCATTAAATTTCATGTGCATGTAAAGGCCCAATACCTTTGGTAATACAGTGTATATTTCACTTCATCCACATTGGTCATTTAAACCCACCTTTCACTCTCCAGCCTGCAATGGCCACCACACAACCTGTTACACTGGTGGTCAGGGACCAGTGGACTTTAGGGGAGAAGAATTTCACGTATGAGGCTTGCAGCCATTGTTCCAGCCTAGGACTCTTGTCAGGACAGGGGAGCCCTGTGTGCCAGAAAGCATAAAGCAATGCTTTTCTTCTTGCTCCAAGGCCCAGCTCATTTGCAGCTTCTGATTTTAACATGACCCTGTCACCACAAAATTTATGAAAGAAGCCTGAGTTGTAAAAGAATAACATGTATATTCAGGGCTTTTTTTCTCAGACAATAGGTGCAGGAACTCCCCCTTTCTGAGTCACCCCTTTTTTCAACTCCCTACCCACCTCCGAGCACCATTCCTTGCTTCCACCCCCTACCCACCTTCCAGTACTGCCCTTTTAAAGAATACAGAACCACATATAATTTTGTGGTGCTAAGTAATTTGTAAGGAATTTGGTAATGATAACAAGAAAAGCAGTAAAATAGATCCCCTGGAGCCAGTAACAATAAGGACCCCTGCTGGAAACAATAGATCCCACTTACAACAATGGACCACCCGCAACAAGATTTCCCCCCTGGCAACAATAGACTCCCGGAAGCAACAACAGATCTCTCCGCAGCCACCATCAATAGACTCTCTGTCAGCCAACAATAATAGACCCCTCCCTCAACAATTGATTCCACCCAGCAACAACTGACCCCAACAGCAGTATAAGACCCACCCCCAGCAATATAAGATCCACCCCCAGCAACAGTAGGTCCCCAACCAGCAACAATAGATCCCCCCTGCAAAATAGTTCCCCAATCAATAGACCCTACAGCACACTTCAGCACCCCTTGCCATTACATACAGTCATTGCTGGAGGTGCCGGAACTGCCCCCCCCCCCCGTCACTGCGTGTTACCGCTGAAAAAAAGCCCTGCGTATATTTATTATCTTTCTTGTGACCTCTTTGAAAGTCACTGCCTTACTACTCTGCAGCTACCACAGCTGGGGAACAGAAAATCAGTGATGTTTGAAGATACAGGCCGGAGATAATTATAATAAGATAATAATACATGCTTTTCTGGTTGTGTCCTTATGATACTGTTTTGTGCTCAGACATGTTTCTGCTTTTGTCAGTATGAAATAATGGTGTCCCTGTGGATATATGGCTGCTTCTATTGTGTCCCTCTGTAATTACAGAGTATTTTGTGGGCACAGTGTCAATTGTATACAATGTGTACTGTGAGTAGGCCCACACTCTAACCATGCCCCTCTAAACCATGCCCAATATGCAGTAATTCATAGTCGCACCTAGTTTTTGAAGAGGTGCAGGGGCCCTTCTCCCTTCCTCCTGTGGGCCTCAGAGCCCGGTGCTGAAAGGCGCCATAATATATGGAAAGCAGTAGACTTGGGTGCAAATTTACATTTGAGAGGGTATTGAGTAACACAAGCTTATTTGTTAATTAAACTGGTTGTAAACCTCTTAAGTGAAAAATAGTCAAACCATATTCTTCTATAGTCTGTACTTGTCTCAAATCCAAAGCACCTAGTGTGATTTCTGTCTGCTCTCTTCTCCTTCTGCCATCTGCATGAGTCACTTCTGGCAGTCTATGCTGTCACCAGACTATCCTGGGAGACTGTTAACCCCCACCCCCACCCCCTCACCCCCTCCTAGCACACAGTAGGTGATTGGCCGCATCAGCTGTGCATGTTGCTATGAGACAATTTCGAGGGAGGTGAATGCATCTCCTCCACTCAGGTCCCAGATTACACTCAGCTCTCTGTTCTATGCTTCGCAGTGTGTGACATCAGTTCTCCACCCCCTGCCTCCTGGAGCTAAGAAATTATTTTTAAATTCTGTACTTTGAACATATATAGAGGGCTGCGGATAAATAGATACAACTTATGTAGGAGGGTTTGCTTCATCTCTGTGTATCACCGCTGTCACTGCCTGATGGGAGCCTCTACATACTGATGGAAGAAGGAGGAAGGGGGCAGTACAGGGGGGCGCGGTAACGTGTTTCAAAGGTACACTCCGTCTTTGTCGTAACCTGCCCCTTTGACTAGCCAATGAGCTTATATAGAATCAGATTGGCCGGTGATTAATATTGTGTGTGGCCGGTAGCAGCTAAAACATTGTGTCAAAAACACGATCTTGCTCCCGACTTACATGGGAGAGATGCTGAATGAACTGGGCAGTAACATTTTAACAAACAACAATCTCACTAATACAAGTTTGGTAAATAGTGAATGGGATGTTAACAAATATATATATAATATATGTATATGTAGCAATAACTCTCGGTGGAGCTGCTGGTTTAAAGCGGGCTTGTCACCTTCACTCTCGATACCTCTGTTTCACCGGCACCAGATCTAGGGTTCCGTTGAGTT
Organism: Aquarana catesbeiana; assembly: GCF_042186555.1. Classification (NCBI taxonomy): domain Eukaryota; kingdom Metazoa; phylum Chordata; class Amphibia; order Anura; family Ranidae; genus Aquarana; species Aquarana catesbeiana. The sequence goes on along the minus strand of NC_133325.1, from coordinate 82,866,501 downwards.
TACCTCTGGATGATATAAGCACCAAACACTTGAGTAGGTTTTCCAATGCTTTAATAAAACAAACAAGGGAAGTAGCAGGAAAGAGGTAATAGGAAAGCTGCAGGGAAGCTCAAATACCTTTCTGTTGTATTTCTTCAGAACATTCTTTGTAATTGAACACTTGTAATTGAATAGTCCCCCTTTCGTAGGATTCAATCTTTGCCCACCTGGATAGACCTCTCTCACTAGCCTAGCAGGCAGCACGTAGCACGAACAAAAGTCTCTGCCACAGACTTATCTGGAATAGAACCCGTACGATCCTCTGCCACAGGATGTATTGGTTTGTGATGAATGTCAGATACAGTACTTGAACCTTTAAGCCAACCCGGCAGTACTATACTGTAAGATTACTTCGGAATGCGTCCTCCAACTGAGTCACCAGGCCCCTCTCCAGACCAGCACTGATCATTGATCCTGCATGATCCTTCCATGACGGGTCCTCCCCTGGGATCTTCTCGGTTGTCCAGCTTCCTCACTCAGGATAGACAGCTCAGGACCATTCGTCCGCTGCTGTGGTAGGCCCCAGACAGGCTTCTGGGCCCACCCACATGCCGCAGCGACGCGGGCCTCCGGAACGGAGGACCATGAGGTGATATTCCTAGTGCATACCTGTCGGCCAGGAGGGCCAGCAGGTGGCTGAAAACTAACCCTAAAACATGGCGTCTGTCCAATAAATACCCTCTCCCAGAATGCAACTCGGAGGACCACCTCCACCGAGTTATCTCCGGGACAGAGGAACACTCATTCGCTTCAACACGTTGCTTTTCCAACACCTGCCGATGGTGACAACGACACCCACCGGCACAATGTAGAACTGCATGCAACGTCAGCCAAGCTGGAACAGAGGCAAATCTAACTTCCTATAATAAGCAACCAACTAAATTTACCTATCAGCGGTAGATAAAAATCTACCAGCACTACATATATATATATATGTACACAATACATACATACATACTTATGGATACATAAGTTTACATACCCTGGTAGAATTTATGATTTCTTGGCCATTTATCAGAGATTATGAATGATAACACAAAAACTTTTCTTTCACTCATGGTTAGTGTTTGGTTGAAGCCATTTAATATCAATCAACTGTGTTTACTCTTTTTAAATCATAATGACAACACAAACTACCAAAATGACCCTGATCAAAAGTTTACATACCCTGTGATTTTGGCCTGATAACATGCACACAAGTTGACACAAAGGGGTTTAAATGACTATTAAAGGTAACCATCCTCACCTCTGATCTGTTTGCTTGTAATTAGTGTGTGTATAAAAGGTCAATGAGTTTCTGGACTCCTGACAGACCCTTGCATCTTTTATTTATTGCTGCAGTGACATTTCTGGATTCTGAACATGTGGAAAGCAAAAGAATTGTCAAAAGATCTGCGGGAAAAGGTAGTTGAACTGTATAAAACAGGAAAGGAAGACCAAATAAAATTTCAGCCACAACTGCCAGGAAAATTGTTCGGGATGCAAAGAAAAACCCACAAATAACTTCAGGTGAAATACAGGACTCTCTGAAAACATGTGGTGTTTCAAGATGCACAATAAGGAGGCACTTGAAGAAAGATGGGCTGCATGGTCGAGTCAAAGAAAGCCATTACTATGCAAATGTCACAAATAGGGATGAGCTTCGAGTTCGAGTCGAACTCATGTTCGACTCGAACATTGGCTGTTCGCAAGTTCGCCGAACAGCGAACAATTTGGGGTGTTCGCGGCAAATTCGAATGCCACGGAACACCCTTTAAAAGTCTATGGGAGAAATCAAAAGTGCTAATTTTAAAGGCTAATATGCAAGTTATTGTCATAAAAAGTGTTTGGGGACCTGGGTCCTGCCCCAGGGGACATGGATCAATGCAAAAAAAAGTTTTAAAAACGGCCGTTTTTTCAGGAGCAGTGATTTTAATAATGCTTAAAGTCAAACAATAAAAGTGTAATATCCCTTTAAATTTCGTACCTGGGGGGTGTCTATAGTATGCCTGTAAAGGGGCGCATGTTTCCTGTGTTTAGAACAGTCTGACAGCAAAATGACATTTTGAAGGAAAAAACTCATTTAAAACTACCCGCGGCTATTGCATTGCCGACAATACACATAGAAGTTCATTGATAAAAACGGCATGGGAATTCTCCAAAGGGGAACCCCGAACCAAAATTTTAAAAAAAAATGACGTGGGAGTCCCCCTAAATTCCATACCAGGCCCTTCAGGTCTGGTATGGATATTAAGGGGAACCCCGGCCAAAATTTAAAAAAAAAAATGACGTGGGGTTCCCCCTAAATTCCATACCAGACCCTTCAGGTCTGGTATGGATTTTAAGGGGAACCCCGCGCCAAAAAAAAAAACGGCGTGGGGTCCCCCCAAAAATCCATACCAGACCCTTATCCGAGCACGCAACCTGCCAGGCCGCAGGAAAAGAGGGGGGGACGAGAGTGCGCCCCCCCCCTCCTGAACCGTACCAGGCCACATGCCCTCAACATTGGGAGGGTGCTTTGGGGTAGCCCCCCAAAACACCTTGTCCCCATGTTGATGAGGACAAGGGCCTCATCCCCACAACCCTGGCCGGTGGTTGTGGGGGTCTGCGGGCGGGGGGCTTATCAGAATCTGGAAGCCCCCTTTAACAAGGGGACCCCCAGATCCCGGCCCCCCCCTGTGTGAAATGGTAAGGGGGTACAAAAGTACCCCTACCATTTCACTAAAAAACTGTCAAAAATGTTAAAAATGACAAGAGACAGTTTTTAACAATTCCTTTATTTAAATACTTCTTCTTTCTTCTATCTTCCTTCATCTTCTGGTTCTTCTGGCTCTTCTGGTTCTTCCTCCGGCGTTCTCGTCCAGCATCTCCTCCGCGGCGTCTTCTATCTTCTTCTCCTCGGGCCGCTCCGCACCCATGGCATGGGGGGAGGCTCCCGCTCTTCTCTTCTTCTTCATCTTCTTCTCTTCTTCTTTTCTTCTCTTCTTCATTTTCTTCTCCGGGCCGCTCCTCACACATGCTAGCATGGCGGGAGGCTCCCGCTGTGTGACGGCGCTCCTCGTCTGACAGTTCTTAAATAACGGGGGGCGGGGCCACCCGGTGACCCCGCCCCCCTCTGACGCACGGTGACTTGACGGGACTTCCCTGTGACGTCACGGGGAATGCCACAGGGAAGTCCCGTCATGTCCCGTGCGTCAGAGGGGGGCGGGGTCACCGGGTGGCCCCGCCCCCCGTTATTTAAGAACTGTCAGACGAGGAGCGCCGTCACACAGCGGGAGCCTCCCTTCATGCCAGCATGGATGCAGAGCGGCCCGGAGAAGAAAATGAAGAAGAGAAGAAGAGAAGAAAAGAAGAAGATGAAGAAGAAGAGAAGAGCGGGAGCCTCCCCCCATGCCATGGGTGCGGAGCGGCCCGAGGAGAAGAAGATAGAAGACGCCGCGGAGGAGATGCTGGACGAGAACGCCGGAGGAAGAACCAGAAGAGCCAGAAGAACCAGAAGAACCAGAAGATGAAGGAAGATAGAAGAAAGAAGAAGTATTTAAATAAAGGAATTGTCAAAAACTGTCTCTTGTCATTTTTAACATTTTTGACAGTTTTTTAGTGAAATGGTAGGACACAGGGGGGGGCCGGGATCTGGGGGTCCCCTTGTTAAAGGGGGCTTCCAGATTCCGATAAGCCCCCCGCCCGCAGACCCCCACAACCACCGGCCAGGGTTGTGGGGATGAGGCCCTTGTCCTCATCAACATGGGGACAAGGTGTTTTGGGGGCTACCCCAAAGCACCCTCCCAATGTTGAGGGCATGTGGCCTGGTACGGTTCAGGAGGGGGGGGGGGGCCGCACTCTCATCCCCCCCTCTTTTCCTGCGGCCTGCCAGGTTGCGTGCTCGGATAAGGGTCTGGTATGGATTTTTGGGGGGACCCCACGCCGTTTTTTTTTTGGCGCGGGGTTCCCCTTAAAATCCATACCAGACCTGAAGGGTCTGGTATGGAATTTAGGGGGAACCCCACGTCATTTTTTTTTTTAAATTTTGGCCGGGGTTCCCCTTAATATCCATACCAGACCTGAAGGGCCTGGTATGGAATTTAGGGGGACTCCCACGTCATTTTTTTTTTTTTTTTTGGTTCGGGGTTCCCCTTTGGGGAATTCCCATGCCGTTTTTATCAATGAACTTCTATGTGTATTGTCGGCAATGCAATAGCCGCGGGTAGTTTTAAATGAGTTTTTTCCTTCAAAATGTAATTTTGCTGTCAGACTGTTCTAAACACAGGAAACATGCGCCCCTTTACAGGCATACTATAGACACCCCCCAGGTACGAAATTTAAAGGGATATTACACTTTTATTGTTTGACTTTAAGCATTATTAAAATCACTGCTCCTGAAAAAACGGCCGTTTTTAAAACTTTTTTTTGCATTGATCCATGTCCCCTGGAGCAGGACCCAGGTCCCCAAACACTTTTTATGACAATAACTTGCATATTAGCCTTTAAAATTAGCACTTTTGATTATTCATGTTCGTGTCCCATAGACTTTAACGGTGTTCGCGTGTTCGAACGAACTCTTTTCCTGTTTGCATGTTCTGGTGCGAACCGAACAGGGGGGTGTTCGGCTCATCCCTAGTCACAAAGTATCCTGCTTATAATACGCCAAACAGCACAGAGACAAGCCTCAAACCTTCTGGCACAAAGTCATTTGGAGTGATGAGACCAAAATTGAGTTTTTTGGCCACAACCATACACACTATATTTGGAGAGGAATCAACAAGGCCTATGATGAAAGGTACACCATTTCTACTGTGAAACACAGAGGCGGATCACATATTTTTTTGGGATGTGTGAGCTACAAAGGCACAGGAAATTTGGTCAAAATTGATGGCAAGATGAATGCAGTATGTTATCAAAAATACTGGAGGAACATTTGCATTCATCAGCCAGGAAGCTGCGCATGGGACGTACTTGGACATTCCAACATGACAATGATCTAAAACCCAAGGCCATGTCGACCTGTCATTGGCTACAGCAGAATAAAGTGAAGGTTCTGGAGTGACCATCTCAGTCTCCTGACCTCAATATCATTGAGCCACTCTGGGGAGATCTCAAACGTGCAGTTCATGCAAGACAGCCCAAGAATTTACAGGAACTGGAGACTTTTTGCCAAGAGGAATTTCCAGCTTTACCATCTGAGAAAATAAAGAGCCTCATCCACAAATACCACAAAAGACTTCAAGCTGATGTTAAAGGGAGCAATACACGGTATTAAGAACTGGGGTATGTAAACTTTTGATCAGGGTCATTTGGGTAGTTTCTGTTGTGATTATGATTTAAAAAGTGTAAACACAGTTGATTGATAATAAATGGCTTCAGCCAAACACTAACTATGAGTGAAAGAAATGTTTTTGTGTTGTCATTCAAATTCTCTGAAAAATGGCCAAGAAATCATAAATTCTGCCAGGGTATGTAAACTTATGAGCACAACTGTATACAGTGCTCAGCATTAATGAGTGCACGCTAACAGATTTGTCAAAAAAACTTTCCTTTCAGAAATCAACATTTTCTATGGGACACTATACTACAAAATACTCCCACAAATGTTGATTGCAACCAAGATTTGTTCATTTGCACACACGAAGAAGTATTTTTTCTAACAAAATAATTCAAGACCATGTTGCAAAAATGAATATACCCCAAAGAAAGTCTTAGGAGCAAAGCTAAATTTTTCGACAACAAAATCCTAATTACAAGAATTCAACTACAGGTGAGTCTAATTATTCATTAAATAGGTGTCCAGCAGACATGTGATTTTAAAAGGGCGTTACTTAACAAAGAAAACCCCTCCCCATTTCATGCTGTCAGCAAGAGAAGAGAAATGTCACAAGGCCTGAGAAAGAAAATAATTTCTTTACACAAGAAAGGTGAAGGCTACAAGACGATCAGCAAAACTTTACTTATTAGTCAGAATACTTTAGCAAAAATGATACAAAAATCTAACAAAGATGCAACCATCTCACAGAGACGTTCAGGCCATTCACTGAAGTTAACACCTCGAAAGGAGCGCCTTCTGATGAAAAGGGTTGAAGAAAATCGTGATGCAAGTTCACTGCAGTTAGCTAAAGCAGTGGTCATCAACCCTGTCCTCAGGGCCCTCTAACAGGCCAGGTTTGCAAGATAACGGAAATATATCACAGGTGAAATAATTTGCTGCTCAGTGATTGCAGTATTCTAGTCTGCATCTCCCCAAGGTAATGCATAAAACCTGGCCTGTTAGTGGGCCCTGATGACAGGGTTGATGACCACTGGGCTAAAGAAGTAAAAAGCCAAACTGGGGTGATTGTTTCTCGTGACACAATATGGCGTACACTGCAGAGGAATGGCATGCTTGGGTGTCATCCTAGAAGGAAGCCTCTCCTAAAGCCCATGCACAAAAAAGTCCACCTATTATTTGCCAGGGCCCACGCTGAAAAAGAAGACTACTGGAACTCTGTACTCTGGAGTGATGAGACCAAGTTAAATGTTTTTGGAACTGATGGCTTCAAAACTGTATGGTGTTGCAAAAGCGAGGAGCAGGGCTGTCTTTAATGCAGGGAAAATGGGGACTGACTCTGTATCTGCGGACATGTTTCTGGTGTGTCAGTAAGGTACTGGCTCTGTATCTACGGACATGTTTCTGGTGTGTCAGTATGGTGTCAGTATGGTACTGACTCTGTATCTGCGGACATGTTTCTGATGTGTCAGTATGGTACTGACTCTATAACTGAGTTGGTGTTTGCGGGCGTATTACTGGTGTGTAAGTTTGGTACCTATTTCGTGTCTGTTGACATGTTTTTGGTGCGTAAGTATGGTAATTATTGTTATTCCGCTGGTATGTGTTGTAAAAAAAGATGATAAAAATGGATAAAAGTCTGTAACCTGCAGTAACCAATTAGTGAGCGGTAAGGATGTGCAGTAACTTCTAGCAACTAATCAGTGAGCGGTAATGATGTGGTGTAACCTCTAGAAACCAGTAAGTGGCAATGATAAGCAGTAACCTCTAGCACCCAATCAGTGAGTGGTAATGATGTGCAGTAACCTCTAGCAACCTATCAGTGAGCTGTAAGGATGTGCAGTAACCTCTGGCAACCACTCAGTGAGTGTGAACCAGTTCTTTATGTTTACATTATTAAAGTTTTTAAGATAAGTCTATGTGCGTGTTTATTTGTTTTTTGGGATGTTGGGGTGGAGAGTCAAATTGCATGGGGGGCCCAAGAAAATGTTTGCCCAGGGTCAAATCAATATTAAAAACGACCCTGGTGAGGAGTACAAAGAAAAATACATGGTGCCTACCGTGAAACATGGTGGTGGCGGCGTCCTTCTGTGGGGCTGCATGAGTGTTGCTGGTGTTGGGGAGCTGCATTTCATTGATGGTATCATGAATTCACAGGTTTACTGCTCTATATTGAAAGAGACGATGCTACCATCACTCCGTGCCCTTGGTCGTTGTGCACTTTTCCAACATGACATTGATCCAAAACACACATCTAAGGTCACTGTTGCATTTCTGAAGGAGAACATGAAAAGGTGAAAGAAGGTGAAGTGATTCAGTAGCCAAGTATGTCTCCTGATCTCAACCCAATTAAACACCTATGGGGAATTCTGAAGAGATGAGCATCACCCTCCATCCAGCATCCAGGCCCTAAAAGAGGTAATTCTTGAAGAATGGAAAAAGATAGATGTTGCGATATGTCGCAAACTTGTTCATTCCATGCCTAGAAGACTTGGTGCTGTCCTTACAAATCACGGAGGTCATACAAAATACTAAATATAGTAGTTTTTCTTGTGAGGTGTAATTTATTTTTGCATCAACTAATTTGAGTAAAACTTAAGATTTTGGTCATTAAGTTATTTTATTAACCTTTCTTTCATGTAATGGAGCTAAACAAATGTTCTATCAATCTCAGTTTTGTCAAAATGTTGGAAATTGTTCTAGTGTTCATTGAGATATTGATTAAAAAAATGTTTGTTTGTTTTTTTACTAGTTTGGGCCAGTTTTCCTTAGATAATAAAAAAACAATCAGGAGATATCCATTACTATTTACCACCAAATGAAAGCCCAATTTGTCCTGATAAAAACAAGGTATAATCCACCTGGGTGCACAAATTAGTTGATGATGATATGTACAAGTTTACTAACACGTCAAAGTTGCAAAATTGGGCTTAGGCATTAAGATTTGATTTACCCTTAGGCACGAAGGGGTTAAGATTATGATAAATAAATAAATAAATATATATATATATATATATATATATATATATATATATATATATATATAAATATATATATATATATATATATATATATATATATATATATATATATGGACATTATGTCTCTTGTCCCATCTGTATAAATATACAAGAAAAACGGGAGGGATAGGGAGGAGGAAATTCTGACAGACCTCATTAGGCTTTTTTAAGTGTGATGTAACACATTGTCTATAACAAATAAGATGTACACAGAATTGGCTATGGATATGGAAGTGAAAACAGCCAAAAAAACTGACAGTAGTCAAGAAAATTACTTTATATTAAAAACCTAATTTTGTTGTATGCCATATGCAACACCTTTTATTACTCTGCCAGTTGTTTCACTAGGTAATGGGACCGAACAGCTTTAGGGTTGTGTCACTTTAGAGCACGTGTCATACACAAGGCCTGCGGGCTGAATTCATACCGTCAGGCCATTCTATGTGGTCCTCACACCCATGGCTTTTTTTAACGGGAACGTGGTAGAACTCTGTTCTGCCATCTCCAGCTCTCACCCTCTGCTCCCTGCTCACCACTGTCACTTGTAAACACAGAAGCCTTTATGGATTCCTGCCTGCCCTGCACTCATGGCAGGGACAAGGGAGACGCAGGTGTAGTATGGGATTGGGGCATCACGTGGCAAACTGCATTGTGATCCCCATCTGTGCCCGGGTGCACAGATGCCGACCAATGATCTCCCTGCAAGTGAGAGAGGCTGAGCCCCTAACACGTTCAGGAGGAGTGGGGGGGTGGCTGTGGAGGGAGATGTGTGCAGAGGTGGGGGATGGTGGAGAGTGGTGCAGATGTCAGAGCCGAGGAGGGGTGGAAGTGAGAAGTGGACAGACTGTGAAAGAGAGCTGAACCCTCATACACTGTGCATAGCACATCCCCTAAATCCTGCACTCTCTATGTAGCATACTCCTCAAGCCTGCACTCTGTACACAGCACACCCCTGAACTCCGCACTTTATACATAGTGTACCCCTGAACTCTGCACTCTGTGCATAGCGCACCCCCTGAACCCTGCACTTAGTATGTAGCGCAACCCTGAACTCCGCACTCTATACATAGTGTACCCCTGAACTCTGCACTCTGTGCAAAGGGCACTTCTGAACCCTGCACTCTATACATAGTTCACCCCTGAACCCTGCACTTAGTACGTAGCGCACCCCTGAACCCTACAATCTGTACATGGCACACCCCTGAACTCTGAATTATGTACATAATGCACCCTGAACTCTGCACTCTATGCATAGGGTACCCCTGAAACTGTACATAGCACACCCTGAACTCTGCACTCTGTACATTGCATATCCCTAAACTCTGCACATAACATACTTGATGCTGTTCGGCTAGGGGGTTTGGTGTGGTTGGGTTCTTGCACCTATTCTCCAAGACAAAAAGCCCTGGATAAATGTACAGTATATAGTAATACAGATACAACCAGCCCTTTGAGGGCACCCATAATGCTGAAGCAGCCACTGATGAAATTGAGTTTGACACCCCTGCTGTAGAGTTACAGAGACACAACACTACATAGACCCGGTTGTCAGTTGGGTAGGTTGTAAGCAAAGATAAAAGCAATAGGCAGTCTACCTAAACAGGTGTCTACAAATTGCACTAGAGTACCTTTTCCACTGAAGAATCTGAATTAACCATCTGCACACCGCTATACAGCCTTACATATTTCTAAAAAGCATTGCGTAAAAACAAGGATTCTTGGTTCACATATATTGCAATACATGTTCAAGCTGGCAAACTGGGTCAAAGTGATCCTTCTCTTGCCAGTCCCTACTCTTCTGTGCAATTTGCCAAATACCTACTTACTTATAGAATAGTAATATCTTAATGCAGTGGTCATCAACCCTGTCCTGAGGGCCCACTAACAGGCCAGGTTTTATGTATTACCTTGAGGAGATGCAGACTAGAATACTGCAATCACTGAGCAGCAAATGATACCACCTGTGATGTATTTCAGTTATCTTGCAAACCTGGCCTGTTAGTGGGCCCTGAGCACAGGGTTGATGACCACTGCCTTAGTGGACATATAGTGCCAATATGGTCCAGGCAGACCACTTAGGGGAGCGCTACAGAACTAAGCTTGGTCACCGATATGCTCTATGCAATAAAAATGGGAAGATATCTGTGTTAAAATCCACATACCTTATATACAGTATCTCAATGAGATGCCATGTTGAACTTCCAGTGACCAGTATAAGAGAGTGAGAGCGATAACACAAAATTTAACACACCTGCTCCCCATTCACACCTGAGACCTTGTAACACTAATGAGTTACATGACACTGGGGAGGGAAATTGGCTAATTGGGCTCAATTTGGACATTTTCACTTAGGGGTGTACTCACTTTTGTTGCCAGCGGTTTAGATATTAATGGCTGTGTGTTAAGTTATTTTGAGGGGACAGCAAATTTACACTATTATACAAGCTGTACACTCACTACTTTACATTGTAGCAAAGTGTCATTTCTTCAGTGTTGTCACATGAAAAGATATAATAAAATGTTTACAAAAATGTCAGGGGTGTACTCACTTTTGTGAGATACTGTATAACATATGAGGTGCTAAAGGGATGTGACCACATGCATACACTGAAGATTCTCAATTAGCCCCTTACACTCTGCTACACAAGTATTTCTAGCAAATGCTTGCAAAAAGACAGGGATTCTATGTTCACATATGTCCAAATACATGTTCAAGTTGGCCAACTGTGTCAAAATGATCTATCTTTGGTCAGTCCCTACTGCAAAATGCCAAATACTTACTTGCTTATACCATACTATAAGGTAATTTTCCAGACACAGCAATTAAAGAGTTTTACACACTCAGGCATAGCAAGACCCATTCTCATGTGCACTGTGAGTGAAGACCAATCCTAAGTGTATTGTCAGATGGTTTATCCCAAGGTCCCATTTTGGTACAGCAACACATCTAAAGCTAATGCATTACAGATCTGGAGGAGTGTAGTAAGACGATAAGAAGACAATACTCCCTGCATTTATTTTCTATCATAGAGTTCCACCAGCAGGTGGCTCTGCAAGTAATATTTTATTTGAAGGTATGCCTCAGTAGCACCTTTCTGTAAATTGCAGGGTGCCAGACAAATAAAACATTTTGAGATTAATTATATGGCTTTGCAAAAAAAAAAAAATCTCTGCGATACATGCACATTACCCCAAATTATATTCCTTAACAAACGTTGCAAGTACAGAAAAATACTTGATGATCTGCCAGAAATCCAGTGTGCCCCTATTTTCCTGATTGAGTTGACAACACAGTCCCGGGAATTCAATAAAGCATTTATGATACTTTTCTGGCGATAGGTCCCTTTAAAATATCCTAGCCCTAATTCAGGCTAGCATTTGCAAAAGTTTGCAACAGTTTTGGTAACAATACCAACACATGCAACAAATTTAGATATTTTTTTTCTACTGCTGTTATTGCTATAGTTTCTTAAACGATTGCCATCAGTTCACAATTGAGACCAACACTGAGCTGGCATACAAACAGCCTCCAGTGCTCAGAGTGGGGCATTTTGTACTTGTACTTTGTACATGAATGTGGCAGCTTCCAGCCCCAGGCTCATAGTTGATAGGATGCCAGTGGCTGCTGGCTTCTTAGCAGCTAATAACTCATCCCTGGCCTTATTCAGCTGCTGGCAAGGAGATTCCCCAGCTGACAGCTGAATATCAATAAAGGGGAGGGAATGCTGGATGACATCATTGCCCAAATATGACAATGCCCATATTTAGGTGATCAATTACACAGGAGGTTGACTTGATGGGGAACTAGTCTCAGAGTTCTGCCAGCAGGCTCCATCCACCCAATGGTCGTCCACTGCCATGTACTGCCAATCACAGGCAAGGTGAACCTGATGGGGAACTAGTGTTTCACTTCCGCATTGGGCTCCACCCACCTGACTCCAAAACTGTGTGATGGGTGCAGTGGCCAGGGAGGCAACTCATAATTAGGAGACTCTGGCCTCAGTGCTCATAAATGCACAGACACGTCCACCAAAGATGCTTGCGCCCGCTGGCCTATTTAAACCTGAGTTCTACATGACCTGACCACTGGATGGTCTTCAGCTTATAGCCGTGTGACCCATGTCTTTGGAAGCCTGCTTGATGCTTTTACTGACCTGACTATGTCTGACTCTTCTTTGGATTTCCCTTGCCTGCTCATGTCTGCGGCTCACTTGTATTACTGACTTTGGCTTGGACCTTTGACTAAGATTCTGCCTTCTGATTTTCTACTTAGCTGCTAGCACATTGCCAACCCTTGCCTGCCTCTGACCCAAACTCTGATTGTGACTCTATACATATCTGCACAGCTGTTACTGAGCTCGGCTTGTGACCTGACTCCACGCTTCTGTTCATCTGACCTCAGTACTTTCAAGCTCAAGTTCACCGATCCAACCTCATGGCACCTGTGCCTTTCTGCTGCCTTAGCAGTCCCAGTTTCTATTACCAGGGGTGCTTGGATGGGAACTATGCAAGAGGCCATGCTTGTCATCTCGAAGTCCATTGACAGGTATGTGGCAGGTGTGGGGGAATTCAAAAGAGTGTTTACAACACGCATTATGAATAGAGTTGCCACCCTTTCTTCAAGCCAAATCTGAACACTTTAGCAGCACACAGCAATTTTTTTTAAAGCGGAAAGCTGTGGACTCTGGTGTAAAAGGGAACTCTGTAAGGGGGTTTCTATTCACCAAGGCTCCCACTTACATCAGAGTTCCCAGCATTCCCCAAAAAAATGAGGGTTCTCCATGCCCCTTACATCAAAGTCTGCAGAGCAACCCTTACATCTGAATCCCCCTTACCTTAGTGTACTCACATGCTTGGAGGCAGGAGAGAAAAGGGAGGGAGGGGGAGACATCAGTCACAGGGAGTGGATGGTGAGCTAACTCACCTGGGGGTGGAGGCTCAGGCATTGGCACCTTTTATCTACTATATGTCTTCCGGCTGCTGGGCTTCAAATTTCCCACCCACACATTCATTGGGCAGACACAGAAGGTTAGCAGCGGGAGGAAGTGGAGCAAATCAAGCACTCCTTACATCCGTATGTGGTGGGGGGAGTTATGCTGGGAGAAAATGTCACAGACACTTAGACACTTGCAGCTATCCCTCCGGACAGTTGGCAACCCTGCTGATTAGGGTGTGCCCAGGCACACCTAGCCTGTGAGCAAGCCTATGCATTCAGCAATTGTGGTACTTGGTTACTGGGGGGCCAGAGCCACAGTCCGGTCTGAATAATGTGTCCGGGTTTCAGGAGGTCTGAAACCCAGGGACACATGAGGCGGTCTGAAACCCGGACTGTCCAGGTGAATCCCGGACAGGTGGCAACCCTAATTATGTATTCCCCCAAGTGCCTTGGCTGCCCTGAAAGCCTAAGCAGCCATATCATACCTGCCTAAATTCTGTTCATCACCTCCCTCAATAGCACTTATACTGAAAACACTGATATGCTTCTGTATGTGGTGCCTGGCACAGTTAAGTCAGGTCCTTTAAATAAAAAGATCCCTATAGAAAATCATTGTGTTTGGGAGCCGACCTATAACTCCTTTGCATATAGATGTTGTCTTCCAGTGATTAATGACTATGGAATTGTTTACACTCAGTATTATGCGAAACACAGAATTCAGTACAATAGATTTGCTCCTATGCATCTGTAAATATAATGACTATGGAATTGTTTACCCTCAGTATTATGCGAAACACAAAATTCAGTACAATAGATTTGCTCCTATGTATCTGTAAATATTCAGCCACATATTCTGAGCTTTTTTTTTTTTCAGAGCTATTTTGGTTCTTCCGGCACGCTGTATGCCAAGGTCATTCAAGTAAGTAAACAATGTAGCTCATACTGTGATTGATAAAATATTTAACATAGAACATCTTTTCAGTTGTGTTCCATTTAAAAGTGAACTTTTAATTTGTGCCAGACCCAGAGGCCTTGCATTCTGTGCGCTAATAGAAGCCATGTGGTTTGGTTGGCAATGATGAGCCAGCATTTTGTAATTCCAATATTTGAACACGCTGGGAAAAATAAAGCTTCACACCACAGAGACTAGATCAAGTAATGAGGGGATAAATGTGATATAATCTGATTTAAGTCACGTTAACTGCTGTTTCCTCATGGTAGTTCTCATATCAGAGGCTATGGAACAAAACAAATGGTTTGAACTAAAAAGGACCTGACCCAAGAAAAATGTCCTGATTCCGTGAGACAACATGACTCAAATTATAATGGCACAGAGTAGACCAGTTTTGCCCTCTATTCTGAGGACATCATTTTCCACCTTTGCTCTACATAGATCAGCAAATTTGGACAGATTAATTTGCCAGCGAATAAATCCTTCCATCTGTCTACAAATCTTTCCATCCGTGAATCCATTCAAGTGTATGTAAACCCAAAATCTATTTCTCAGTATGTTTGCCATTATGTCTAAAGTATACAGTTTTTTTGAAAGGATTGTTAAACCCACAAATGTACCATCTTTGTTGTGCCCAGTTTCTTTCTAAGCCTTTATTTGCTTTGCTTCCTTCAAAAACATCTGGGTCCTTTTTTTGGGTGGCACAGGGTCCCATGGAGTTACCTTTGTGTGTGCGCCCCCTGCTGGCACCTACATGAATCTACAGAAAGAGTCAGGAGGCGAGCCACTCCCCTGCTCTGTCCTTCTTCCTCCTCCTTGTAAACTGTGAGATATTCAAGGTGCGTGTTCCCCTACCGGAAATATCGGGAAGCAGTGCTTGTCTACCTGGAGCTGACAGAAGTGTACAGTTAGTAAAGTAAGTAAATGTACTACACACATACTGAGTGAGTTATGTACTGGGGAATGTTGAACAGTTTGATATTTTTTAATTAAAAAACTGGAAGTATTTAATATTATTTTAGAATTTTTTTTTGAGCTCTGTTGCAGTTTCTTACTTAAAAATTCTGCCAGTAACAGCATAGTAAGCTGCTGCCTTGCAATCAGCAGCAGCTTTGTCAGCCTTCTGCTCACCCCCCCCCCCCCTTCAGTTGGCTGATGTAGTCCATATCAGGTCTATCAGCTAGGTAGCCAAATACCCAACTGGGTGACAAAGTTGTTGTAAGCCAGTGACTTAGCGTTGTCAACTTGTCATACTTACCTGCCCTGTGCAGTAGTTTTGCACAGAGCAGCCCGAATCCTCCTCTTTTTGGGTCCCACGCCGGTGCTCCTGGCCCCTCCCTCTTGCTGGGTGCCCCCCCCCCCCCCCCCCACAGCAAGCAGTTTGCTGTGGGGATACCCAAGCAGGTGCTACCGAGCTGCGGCTCTGTGTGTCCATTCACACACGAAGCCGCGGCTCGGCGCCGCCCCTTCTATCTCCTGATTGGTTCACTCACTGTGATTGACAGCCATTGGCTCCAGCTGCTGCCAAAAGCCCATCAGAACTGCGAGTTCCCCGAGAGTCTAGGTTCTCGTCCACCTTGCTGGATCAAGAGGGGGCTCAGGTAAGTACTGGGGGGGCTGCTGCACACAGGAGTTTTTTCTTGCATGAAGGTAAGAAACCTTGTGCCTTAACAACCACTTTAATGCATTCTGTGCATTAAGGTAAAAACCTTCTGAGTGCATCCCCCTCTCCCCTTTATACTTACATGAGCCCGATCTTAATCCAGCGATTTACACATGAACAGTGGCTCTATCCACTATCTCATTTCTCAGTGGCTCAGAGACAGCAGCGATAGCCAATGGCTCCCACTGCTGTCAATCACAGCCAGTGAGGAAGAGCAAGGGGTGGGGCTGAGCCACACTGTGTGTGTCAATGAACACACAGAGCTGGTTCGGGAGCGAACACGCACGAGTGCCCCCATAGCAAGCAGCTTTCTATGGTGGGCACACGGTGGAGGGGGGAGATCCAGGTGCACCATCAGGGGATCCAAGAAGAGGAGGGTCAGGGCTGTTCTGTGCAAAACCACAGAGAAGGTGAGTAAATGGTAAACAATACAGTGATCATCATGTCAAATATAGTGAAAAAGAAGGGATTTGGGCATACACTTTAATGCATCCATATTTCCATTTAGTTATCCATCTATAAATTCATCTATATGTCCATCAGTCCATACAGCCATCCATTTATCCTTCAATCCTTCCATCCATCCATGGGTCAGCTTTTTTCACCACCAGCATTACAACACTTTAGTTCTCTGCGCAGGACTTGTAAGGGTTAACAGAAACCTGTAATTTTATACACTTATCCTTTAAATGATTTCCCCACCATTTCCCAAGATTTTAAACTTACCTGTCCACGCTCCTGGCAGATCCACGCTATACCACCCACCTACAGGGAGCAACACTGCTAGAAACTCTCCTGGATGATTGAAGTCTTCTGCGCATAAATGGACAAAATCCCATTCATTCCTATGGAATGGTCCTTTGTCATAGAACCCAATGCTGTAGCAGTTGGGTGCTGCAGTATTAGGGACACTAGGAGTGAGACGCTTAGAGGAATATTTACAAAGTAGTAATGTGACTTTCATCAATCACTGTCGTTTCAAACGCATTTCAAAAATTCACTGCTTTAGGTATAAGCCCTTAGAGAAAAGTTGTGATTTGCTGTTGCTTTTGGCATTGGAAGCCCCAGGCCCAAAGCTAACAGTGTTTAAAAGGAATGTAGCCATCCATACATCCAATTTCTGGTCATTATGGTCTGTGAACCTTGCAGTGCAGTTAGTAGGTGATTACAAAACCCAGGCATAAAACTGGACCTGGCAGTGGAAATTGTATTTTGAGTCAGTTATTTTAACCTTTTACAAAATATGATCCCAGATGCATGCTACAAATATTAGTTTTTTTTTTTTTTTTGCAGAAGTATGCAGATAAAAGGAACAACAAGTTTTTTCGCAATATGTACAGTAACCACACCAAGTCATACATCCGTGGCGCAACAAGAACTTTCAGGGCCCCAATGCAAGAAACCACAAAGGGCCCCCCTGGCCCTTTCCATCAGTCGCTTTCCATCAGTCCCAGGGCAGTTTTCATCTGGGGTTCTTCACTCCGAGCTTGGGGCCCTTCCCTCCGATCCTGGAGCCCTTGCCACTGATCCCAGGGCCCTTTATTCCTGTTGTGGGGCCCTTTTAAGCCCCGGTTCACATTGCTGCAACTTATCATGCAACTTGTGACATATAGGGGGAGATTTACTAAAATGGAAGAATCTGGTGCAGCTGTGCATAGTAACCAATCAGCTGCTAACTTTAGCACGTTCAGTTAAGCTTTGACAAAAAAAAACCTAGAAGCTGATTGGTTACTATGCACCAGATTCTGTGGGCACCAGTTTTAGTAAATCCCCCATAAAGTCGCATGGCAAGTCAAAACACTTTAATTTCAATGCGTGCTGTCAATGTGACAGCTACAAAAAAAAGTTCCAAAGAAAAGGTTGCTGCACTACTTTTCTGCTACTTTGGTGTGATGT
Organism: Aquarana catesbeiana; assembly: GCF_042186555.1. Taxonomy (NCBI): domain Eukaryota; kingdom Metazoa; phylum Chordata; class Amphibia; order Anura; family Ranidae; genus Aquarana; species Aquarana catesbeiana. Next base: position 82,848,759 of record NC_133325.1, on the reverse strand, counting down.
GAGTGCTATAGACTGCAATGTTAAATCACAAAAGTCGCGAGCAAGTCAGAAGAAAACAGCAAGCATGTCGCAAGGAAATCACAAGTTGCACGACTTTGTATGAACCATTACACATGTTCTGCAGCGGCCCCCTTCTTGCCATCTTGGGCCCCCTTCACAGTGGCGGAACGCCAGGGCCCAGTCCCCAGCAAGTGCAAGCTTTGCAACCCTGGTAGTTCTGCCACTGTCATGCATCCTTCCATTTAGGACATAGGAGCTCAGCTGTACTTGTTGATCACACCTTGGTGCTGAAATCATATGGTGCATATCTGTGAGAATTCGGTAATTTTTCAGAACGATCCATACCCCAATCATCATACAGAGCCATCAGTACGCCAGTAATATTACAGAACCATCAGTACCCCAATCACCATACAGAACCATCATTATCCAGTCACTATACAGAACCTCAGAGTACCCAATCATCATACAAATCCATTTATACAGGTATCATCATACAAAACCACACTCCAAAATCTTCTTGGTTAACTGGCACCTGTCTAATTTGGCCTTAGTATGTGTGTGTATATGTGAATGTGACATAGGGACCTTAGATTGTAAGCTCCTTGAGGGCAGGGGCTAATGGGAATGAATAATATGTAAAGCACTGTGTAAAGAGATAGTGCTATATAATGGCCTATAAATAATAAATAAATCAGTACCCCAGTTACATTACAGAATCATCAGTACTCCTGTAACCATTGTATTATGCCAGTATTCAAAGCTCAATCTTCTTAACAAACATCAGTTTTCTTCTGGGACCATCTCTCAAACATGTGACCTGTTTATTGCTTTTTGCATGCTCAAATTACATGTGAAAGCATTTCCCTGTGTCCCAGAACATGGGGTGCAGGCTTATCCTGATACCAATCCAGAGGGCTAGTAAGTGTAAAGAGGAAAGGATTGCAGCGATCCTTTCCTCTTTACACTTACTATCACATGTCAGTAGTTTTGCTGTCAGGGGTCAGGCTCGGAGATCACAACCTATAGCAGAAGAGAGGATCCCCCTGACCGGCAGGATAAGTATAAAAGCAGGTCACCCTGGCGGATGACGTGGGCTCACCCAAGGTGCTTTAGTCAGTATTTACCAGAGCTCTTGATGGTTGAGATGGTTTGCTGCATGTTAGTACCAGGTCGCGGTCCCTAGGTCACCCCACCAGGAGGTGAGCGAGCCATGGTCTAGTAGCAGATATAGTACCCTGTTTCCCCGAAAATAAGACCTAGCGTGATCGTCGGTGATGGCTGCAATATAAGCCCTACCCCCCAAATAAGCCCTTCCCTGTTTCCCCGAAAATAAGCCCTACCCTGAAAATAAGACCTGCAAGGACTTTAACTAGGGCTTATTTGGGGGGTAGGGCTTATATTGCTTATAGGGCTTATATTGCAGCCATCACCGACAATCACGCTAGGTCTTATTTTCGGGGAAACAGGGTAGGTAGGGATCAAGCAGAAGCCTAGTCAGTAAAGTCAAAGGATGGTAACAAGAGGTTGCAGGCTGGGATCAAGTGAAAGCATAGTCAAAGAACAAGCTAAAGGTCGGTAACGAGTGGTAGCAAATATAAAGAAGCAGCAGGAGTGAAAAAAGTGAGCTATTGGCTGGAGAGAGCACAATAATCTGGCTTAAATAGAAAGTTCATGGAAGGAGAACCCTAGAGTTGAAGGTTCGAGGCAAGATTTTCCAAGGAATTCATCCAGGGAGCTATCCAGCATCCCAGGTGGCTCAGAAAAAGAGATAATGCCAGGCACAGCAGAAGTTGCAGGTTCAGATCCTGGTCCTGACGTTTGATGTCCTTACAGTGGGAAAATATATATTATTGTGGTATATGTTGGCAATTTAAACTACTAGCTGACAAAGCACACATTTTTAGCTGTTCGCATTGTTTTGGATGAGCTATTGTCAAACACTGGACCTAGGCATAACTATAATTCTTTCAATAAGAATCAACAATAGTCTAAGCTTTTCACATATTTGACCTATGACATTTCTGGTACTATGCTGCCGTCTAGAGTTTGCAAATAAAAATGTGTCTTTCACAGAAACTGATGTAGGAACCCAATTTTAAAGGGTTGCACCCATGTTGGAATGGCTACGAAACTTTCCCAGAAAAAGACCAACAGCGCAAGCTCATAGTAGGACTCTGCTGAGGGGCAACACTAGAATCTACTGCCAAGACGCATTTTCCTATAATTGCTTGAAATGCCTGGAGTCCTGTTTGCTATGCAAACCTAATACCAGCTATACCAGAAGCAAGTTTTGGTGTATTCCCTATTGAATACAGAAAAGTTGATTTGCTAGTAAAGGATAGATAGTGTGTTAGTAGTGTGTATGTATGCATATTTGCAGCACCCTGTACTGTATATCTTGTATTGTATTCCTGTAACTATAAATAGTTTGTATACACAGCATTCATGCTTCATAAATGCACATTAATATACTACTGGCTCATTTAATTGTATTTACTATAAGAATTAAACAGTTAGCAAGAGTTTGAAATCCAGGATTTGCACTATAAACTAATTGGAACAGGTCTGTTTTTTTGCAGTTTTTTTCTGTTGCTTGTGCTTAGCAAAATGCTGAGTGGACTGCTCAGGAACAATAAGGCTGCAAAAGGAGCATGGAGCCTGATTGTTTGGGCCGGAGACAGTGAATGCATGCCCCTTGCTAAGGAATTAGCAAAGTATTCTCACTCAAATAGGATGTGGAGTCATAAAGTCTCAGATCATTTTGCAAAATTTCATCCTGAGCGCTTTGGAAGAAAAAAAGGCTGTGTCCTTAATTTCCTGGAAGATCCCTCTTGCTCTCTGTGCTGAAAACAGAGAAGACAAAGACAGAAATAAGGCATTTAAAGCGGTTGTATACCCTGCTTGGTAATTTTTACCTACAGGTAAGCCTATAAAAAAAAGGTAAGTCATCTACGAATTGAACTATAAACTAATTGGAACAGATCTGTTTTTTGCATTTTTTTCTGTTGCTTGTGCTCAGTGACATTGCTGGTGCATGCGCTCTGAAGGTCCAGCATACCTTGCCAGAACTTCAGCGCTTTGTGCCGGAACCGAGGGCTCCTGCATACGCGGGAGTGACGCCATCGCACTTCTGGCCAATCACAGCACCAGAGCTTGTAAACCCAGGAGGAAAGACAGGGGGAACATGTCAGCCCTCTCAGCGGTGACTTTACAGCACTGGAGGGCTTCGTTCCAAGGTGAGTATTTCATAATGTGCTAGTATGCGATGCATACTAGCACATTATGCCATTGCCTTGCCATTGCTTTTTTTAACATCCTCGGTTTACAACCACTTAAAAGACCAACTAATAGTTGCTTCTGAGTGTGTACAATCAACTGCTAGTTGGGCAGATGATTTGCAAGAGCATTGTGCAGCCCTCATGGCTCAATCGGTAAATGGCTTAAAGAGAAAGTAAACTCTGGATTTTACTTTCTCTTTTTTCTCCTGCAAAGTAAAAGCATAATGGGCTATTTTGCCACTTATCTGCAAACGAAGCCTGCGCTATCCCCACTGATGGTCACTCCATCTTTGCTCCTCTTCCTTCCGGGAGCCGCGGGCTCAGGCTCTGTGACTGGCCGGAGTCATGTGACATCACACATGCATGTGGGAGCTGTCAGTCATGGCACTTGCTAATGAAGAAACGTCCCGGACATCATCAGCACACTACAAGGTAAATATATCCTAAACAGCGCACGTTTAGGAGATATTTACGGTACCTATAGGTAAGCCTTATTATAGGCTTACCTATAGGTACAACTTCCGCATTGAGGGTATACAACCACTTTAAGGCAAAACCTGTTAGTAAGACAGGATATGCACCATTGTCACACCTCTTATGAATATGTGCTCTTCTCAGGTGATAGTGATTAGGATGATATAGAATTTGATATTATTGGGAATGAAAGAGTGTGCTAGACCTCTTGCTACTAAGTATAAGAAAAGGACTCACACTACGAGAGAAAGAGACACTGCCAAGACCAAGAAAGGGTTTTCCTGCAATTGCTTAAAATGTCTGAAGCCCTGTTTGCTGCATATATTGCAGACCAGCTATAACAGTGGCTAAGTCATTTTTAGTGTATCCCTATTGGATACAAACTAGTGCTTTACCATAATTATCACTGTCAGTAAATATGTCTGTCTCTCCATATATCAGGTGCTGAATAGCACCTACAGTAATCTTAGTTGCAGCTGATAGAGATATGGAGAGAGCGAACTGCGTCTGAGCAAAGTTTGAAAAAGCCAGAGTGCCCACTGGGTGTGCACTTCTAACCTCTGGCCCTTCCTGCCAAAACAAAAATGTGCAGAGAAGGTAAATTAATGCCGCGTACACACGAGCGGACTTTACGGCAGACTTTGCCCGGCGGACGGGATTTCGTCAGACAATTCGATCGTGTGTGGGCTCCAGCGGACTTTGTTTGCTCAAAAGTTGGACGGACTTAGATTTGAAACATGTTTTAAATCTATCCGTTGAACTCGAGTCCGGTCGAAAAGTCCGCTCGTCTGTATGCTAGTTCGATGGACAAAAAGCTACGCTAGGGCAGCTATTGGCTACTGGCTATGAACTTCCTTATTTTAGTCCGGTGTACGTCATCACGTACGAATTCGACAGACTTTGGTGGATTGTGTGTAGGCAAGTCCGTTCATTCAAAAAGTCCATCGTAAAGTACGTCAAAGTCTGCCGGGCAAAGTCTGCCGTAAAGTCCGACCGTGTGTACGTGGCATAACCCTTTAAACCAATAGTCCTTGATTCACACTAGCTTTGCTCTTTAAGAGCGATAACCATACAGTGCCTTGAAAAAGTTTTACAACATTTTGTCATGTTACAAACAAAAACATAAATGGATTTTATGTGATAGACCAACACAAAGTGACACATAATTGTGAAGTGGAAGGAAAATGATAAATGGTTTTCAATTTTTTTTACAAATAAATATCTGAAAAGTGTAGCATGCATTTGTATTAAACACCCTTTACTCTGATACCCCTAACTAAATCTAGTGGAACCAATTGCCTTCAGAAGTCACCTAATTAGTATATAGAGTCCACCTGAGTTTAATTTAATCTCAGCATAAATACAGATGTTCTGTGAAGCCCTCAGAGGTTTGTTAGAGAACCTTAGTGAACAAACAGCATCATGAAGGCCAAGGAACAAACCAGACAGGTCAGGTATAAAGTTGTGGAGAAGTTTAAAGCAGGGTTAGGTTATAAGAAAATATCCCAAGCTTTGAACATCTCAAGGAGCACTGTTTAATCTATCATCCAAAAATGAAAAGGGTATGACACAATTGCAAACCTACCAAGACATGGCCGTCCACCTAAACTGACAGGCTGAGCAAGCATAGCATTAATCAGAGAAGCAGCCAAAAAGCCCATGGTAACTCTGGAGGCGCTGCAGAGAGATCCACAGCTCAGGTGGGAGAATCTGTCCACAGAACAACTATTAGTTGTGCACTCCATAAATCTGGCCTTTATGGAAGAGTGGAAAGAAGAAAGTCATTGTTAAAAGAAAGCCAAAAGAAGTCCTGTTTGCAGTTTGCGAGAAGCTATGTGGGGGACACAGCAAACTTGTGGAAGAAGGTGCTCTGGTCAGATGAGACCAAAATGAAACTTTGTGGCCTAAAAGCAAAACGCTATGTGTTTTAATGAAATCATTTCCAAAAAAGTGAAAATGAATAAGTATTATTTGGGTGCCTTCATCCTTTTAACATGTTTGTATAGAGAAAGATGGGGGGAGGAGGAAAGGGAATCCCTGGGGACTACTCCAATTAAGTCCCACCCTGCCCCACCAAAAAAACTAATTGGACTATTGCGGTACCTCATACAGAAATGCAATTGTAAGTAAAATTTAATTTAAATTTATTCAAAAAACATCAGTTTAAAACATCTATATAGTCAAAATATAGATCTCGCACACCGCTGTTATTTACAGTACATCAATTACAATAACATTTAAAAGTGCCCACAGTGGTGGTTGAAGGCTGTTATTTAGAATACTTGAAAACGTGTCCTCAACAGTTTCGCGGATTGACCGCTTCTTCAGGAGGCGTCCAAGTGTAATCTCTAAGAATCAAATAACCACAATTATATGGACAATAACTAACAATAAATTTGTTAACGGTAACATAACATTGGAGTGGTGATTCATTTCAATTAGATATAAATACACTCACCAACCACTGCCCGACCTGGGCTAAGGCGGTACTGTGAGACGCCCGAAGATACGGGCGTTCCCCCGGGGGCGAGCACGGGGTGTTTTTACGGCAGGGTACACTAATGTGTGGAAAAAATGGAGAACATATTAGCTGGTAGAAATGTAGATCAATTGTGGGTAATTTAGGCCACCCGGGTGCAATGGAACTAGAGCTGGAGTGAGGGAGGAGAAGGAAAGGGGAAGAAAAAGGGGGGGGGAAGGGGAACGGGGAAAAAGGGGGAGGAAAGAAAGAGCAGGGATAGAAGGGGGAGAACAGGAGAAGAAAGGGGAAAAAAGAGGGGAAAGGGAAAAGAAAGAGGGGGGGGAGGGGGGGGGGAAGGGAATGTGGGGGAAGGAGGGGGGAGGGGAAAGGGAAGACAAGGGGGGGGAGAAGGGGGGAGGGGGAGGGGGGAAAAAGGGGGAGAAGGAAAGGGAAGGGGGGAAAGGGGGAGGGGGAAGGGAAGGGGGAGGGAAGAGAAGGAAGGAGTGTGACAATGGGGAATAGGAAGGGGCGACCCTCCACCTCTGGTGCATATAGTAATTCTCAAAGGGCACCCACCATTGCTGGAGTACCAATGAGGGTCCAATAATATGCTCCTTGGGCAGGATTCATACTTGAGGATCTTATACTATAGAGCTTGTTGTAGGATGGAGCATAACAGCTTTTCAATGCTTAGGATGTCACAGATAAGTGCTGCGAGTATCAATAGTATAGTCACAGCAGATCTGAATGATCAAGCTGGGAGCAGAAAGGGAGAGGAAAAAATGCCATCAAACTCAATAGAGTATAGATGAGTGCTGGTGCAACAGCCAATGCACGTAAACAAAAGGAAAGAGATCTACTGAGCGCTCCTAAGTAAACTTACTTGATGGTTGATCCATGTATAGATAGCCTGCTGGGTGTTGTCCTCTGCCGTGGATACAAGGCCACCATACCGGCGGCCTTATACCCTCAACCCGGAAGGTGTGCGGCGCTAAGGTGTCCGCAACATTCCTTCCGGGTCAGACTTTCTCCTAGAGCGCAGGCGCGAACCTAGATTCCGCGCCTGCGTCTAGCCTACTGGATTGGCGGTGAAAACCACCGCAGAAGGAGGCAGAGGAGAATGGCCCCATCGAAAGGGAGGCCACTTCTCTGCCTGGAAAGTCACATGCCCGCCACTGGGGGAGAATTAACTCCTCACACCGCACCGTGGTGGTGAGTGTAAGGGATAATTAGAACCAGAAATACAATATAGTACAATTAGAAAGTCTGTGCAATGAATTCGATCGACCAGTCCGAGTTCAAAAACACAATCAGCTTGAACTTGAATTATAGTACTATATATTATATATTATATAGTTGATAGTTCAAGCTGATTGTGTTTTTGAACTCGGATTGGTCGATCGAATTCATTGCACGGACTTTCTGATTGTACTATATTGTATTTCTGGTTCTAATTATCCATTACACTCACCACCACGGTGCGGTGTGAGGAGTTAATCCTCCCCCAGTGGCGGGCATGTGACTTTCCAGGCAGAGGAGTGGCCTCCCTTTTGATGGGGCCATTCTCCTCCGCCTCCTTCGGCGGTGGTTTTCACCGCCAATCCAATAGGCTAGGAGCAGGCGCGGAATCTAGGTTCGCGCCTGCGCTCTAGGAGAAAGTCTGACCCGGAAGGAATGTTGCGGACACCTTAGCGCCGCACACCTTCCGGGTTGGGGGTATATAAGGCCGCCGGTATGGCAGCCTTGTATCCATGGCAGAGGACAACACCCGGCAGGCTATCTATACATGGATCAACCATCAAGTAAGTTTACTTAGGAGCACTCAGTAGATCTCTTTCCTTTTGTTTACGTGCATTGGCTGTTGAACCAGCACTCATCTTTACTCTATTGAGTTTAATGGCATTTTTTCCTCTCCCTTTCTGCTCCCAGCTTGATCATTCAGACCTGCTGTGACTATACTATTGATACTCGCAGCATTTATCTGTGACATCCTAAGTATTGAAAAGCTGTTATGCTCCATCCTACAACAAGCTCTATAGTATAAGATCCTCAAGTATGATTCCTGCCCAAGGAGCATATTATTGGACCCTCATTGGTACTCCAGCAATGGTGGGTGCCCTTTGAGAATTACTATATGCACCAGAGGTGGAGGGTCGCCCCTTCCTATTCCCCATTGTCACACTCCTTCCTTCTCTTCCCTCCCCCCTTCCCTTCCCCCTCCCCCCCCATTTCCCTCTTCCCTTTCCTCCTCCCCCTTTTTTCCCCCCTCCCCCTTCTCCCCCCCTTGTCTCCCCCCCCCCCCCCTCTTTCCCCCACCTTCCCCTCCCCCCTTCCCCCTCCCCCCCCCCTCTCTTTCTTTTCCCTTTCCCCTCTTTTTTCCCCTTTCTTCTCCTGTTCTCCCCCTTCTATCCCTGCTCTTTCTTTCCTCCCCCTTTTTCCCCGTTCCCCTTCCCCCCCCCTTTTTCTTCCCCTTTCTTTCTCCTTCCTCACTCCAGCTCTAGTTCCATTGCACCTGGGTGGCCTAAATTACCAACAATTGATCTACATTTCTACCAGCTAATATGTTCTCCATTTTTTCCACACATTAGTGTACCCTGCCGTAAAAACCACCCGTGCTCACCCCCGGGGGAACGCCCGTATCTTCGGGCATCTCACAGTACCGCCTTAGCCCAGGTCGGGCAGTGGTTGGTGAGTGTATTTATATCTAATTGAAATGAATCACCACTCCAATGTTATGTTACTGTTAACAAATTTATTGTTAGTTATTGTCCATATAATTGTGGTTATTTGATTCTTAGAGATTACACTTGGACGCCTCCTGAAGATGCGGTCAATCCGCGAAACTGTTGAGGACACGTTTTCAAGTATTCTAAATAACAGCCTTCAACCACCACTGTGGGCACTTTTAAATGTTATTGTAATTGATGTACTGTAAATAACAGCGATGTGCGAGATCTATATTTTGACTATATAGATGTTTTAAACTGATGTTTTTTGAATAAATTTACATTTTACTTACAATTGCATTTCTGTATGAGGTACCGCAATAGTCCAATTAGTTTTTTTGGGGGGGCAGGGTGGGACTTAATTGAAGTAGTCCCCAGGGATTCCCTTTCCTCCTCCCCCCATCTTTCTCTATAAAAACGCTATGTGCGGCGGAAAACTAGCACTGCACATCACCCTGAACACATCATCCCCACCGGGAAACATGGTGGTGGCAGCATCATGTTCTTTTTCTTCAGCAGGGACAGGGAAGCTGATCAGAATTGACGGGAAGATGGATGGAGCCAAATACAGGGCAATCTTAGAAGAAAACCAGTTAGAGTCTGCAAAAGACTTGAGACTGAGGCAGAGGTTCACCTGCCAACAGGAAAATAAGGCTAAACATACAGCCAGAGCTACAATGAAATGGTTTAGATCAAAGCATATTCATGTGTTAGAATGGCTCAGTCAAAGTCCAGACCTAAATCCAATTGAGAATCTGTGGCAAGACTTGAAATTTGCTGTTCACAGATGCTCTCCATCCAATCTGACAGAGCTTGAGCTATTTTGCAAAGAAGAATGGGCAAAAGATTCACGCTTTAGATGTGCAAAGCTGGTAGAGACATCCCAAAAAGACTTGCAGCTGTAATTGCAGTGAAAGGTGGTTCTACAAAGTATTGACTCAGGAGGGCTGAATACAAATGCACCCCACACTTTTCACATATTTATTTGTAAAAAAAGTTTGAAAACCATTTATCATTTTCCTTCCACTTCACAATTATGTGCCACTTTGTGTTGGTCTACCACATAAAATCCCAATAAAATACATTTGTGTTTTTAGTTGTAACATGACAAAATGTAGAAAATGTCAAGTGGTATGAATACTTTTTCAAGGCACTGTAACTATTCTTAAAAATATCCCCTCCCCCTCCTGCTATCTCTTCAGTGTATCTACCCTATGTAAAGAAGATCTGTATATTTACCAATTGTCAGCCCCCCTCCTGTCTGGCCACGTGATCCTGTAGCTGCCCTGTGTCTATGAGTGGCTGGCTGCAAGTGAGAAGATGGAGCGCTGACAACAGCTGGGACATGGAAGAATATGGATGTTGTCAATCATTCATTCCTCTCCTCTGGAGCCACTGCTCACTGACACAGGGGATCATGTGACCAGACTGGATCGGCGTGAAAAAAGGTAAGTATGTAAGTATACACATCTTTTTTACATAGGGTAGGCAGGATAGGTAGCAGGAGGGGGAAGGGACACGTTTTAAAAATAGTTATGGTCAGGCAGGAATTCCACTTTAATTATTTAAGGAAGCATCATTGCCACAACATCAAAGGAAGTTGCATTATATGGACTTTAATGGCAAGCTCAACAGGTATTTATGGGAGTCTGCAGAGAAAACTGAAATTGCAGATATAATTAATTGTTGCAGCACATTTTTTAATAGGAGGCCATAGTTCTACTTTAAGAATTTTACTGCACATGGAAAACTTATGTGCCTTATTCATTTCAGTATCCATCCAACTGTACCAGCATTATGGCAAAATGGATTTGGCAACAGCAAGAATGCTGAATCTTGCCCTTCCATGACCTACAGAACACAATGTATAAAATGCATTATTAACTAGTATAATTCCTAGCCAAGCTTGAAGGTTCATTTGGATCCCCCAAAATTAGTTTAAATTTAAGACAATTTAATGACTTTGTAAAATTCATAGCTCTTTACAGAAATATGATCTCTTCTCAGTAATGAGACCTATTCAGGATTTATCAAAAGCGGGTGCAAGCTTCCTCCCTTTTTTCAAGGTCATATTTCATTGATTTAATTTGCATTCAAATTGGCCAGGATTTGGCGCTGCTCAGTGACTTGAATGATTTTCTATCAAGTTCCGCGAGAATGTCTAATGAACAACCTCACATAAAGAACATAATGTTAAAACTTAATGTGGTGACAGGAGAATGCAATTAATAGCAAAGTGGAAATGCTAACTAAAAAAGATAAAGGATTAGAGAAGAATATGTGATTTCGATACTGTAACTGTTCTGCTGTGTAAGACATATTGTATAAGAAAAATTAGGAGGTAGCAGACGATCAGTAGCTAATAGACGTTGTGCAGTACATAAGCCTCTGTTAAATTAGAACCTCCTCTGAAACAAAATAATTAAATTTTGGATGGGATGTGATTGAGGAACTTTATGTGTCTAGCTGTGCCAAACCAGAGGACAGCGAACATAATCAAAATGATGCAGATGCTAATGTATACTTGAAATAAGACCCTCCCTTATGAACCTACAATATTGATGGCAGTTAGAAAAATCATTTGGATCCAGAGACAGATAAAGGCAGAATGGGACCCTAGACAAAGCAGCAGCTTGTTAGGGTGTCCAGAGTGGGCCCTATGTACTTGCCCCCTAGAGGCCAATTGGGAGTACTCAAGTCAGTTTGTCTTATCCTAACTTCTGGTAACTCCAATTTCCAGGCCGTAGGCCGAAAGGCATTTACAGCTTGACACCCATGCAGAAGGACGGCGTCTTCTCCTTTCTCTTAGCTGGTGACACGGTCTGCACCTACCTGTCCCGACATATAACTTCATAGCATTTTGAGCAAGCAATAGTTAGTGTCTGCTTAACTCTGCCAGCTTGTTTAATTTTTTCACTATACACCTTTTTAACATGTCCTGCTCTGAGGCACACAGGGAAGCCACCATACTTCACCAAGGCCTTGTGTTCTGTAACCCTAGGCTTCATCCCTAGGCAGGCCTTGTACCTCAGAAAGCTCCAATATGGAGTCCCAGCTACTAAAAGGGGACTCTAAAGTACCGTCATTTCCCTCAATACCAAGGCCTCTGTCATCTGCCACTGTCACAGATTCCAGTGCCAACTGGCTGCTACTCCTGATTCTTCAAATGTACTCCTCGTGGGTCAACCAGATAACACTTGTTATCATATACCTCAGTCTCTACAACCAGGAGGTTTAGATGTACAAGTAGTAGCTTATCTCCCATTTCTCAGGTCTTTGTGATGCTCCATGACTACACATTGCTATAAACCATGTACAGTATTTCCTTTTTCCAGTAACTGACACAGACAATATCTTCTTTGAATGGAAATTCTCTATTTTACTGAACAATTCTGTAAGTTACATTTGAGTTAGTACAATGCATATTGCATCTTCATCCTCACATACATGATTGTAGATTGCATTCTGCTGGCTGTGCATACAGTATTTTTGGTTGTGCTGCTGCTGGTGATCCTGCTAACTATTGGTTTTATACCTTATAGATATGGTAGCCCATAGTGCAAAGTCCATTGCTGTGGCTGCCCTAGGTAACAGGTTTCACTGGAGGGTTTGCGGTCAAAGAAACAGATCACATCATACACTAGTCCTCAATGCAGCTCCCACACTGGATGGCCCTGGCCTAATTTAGTTCCCCAGTATACATGCTCTACCAACAGTCAGTAGCACATATGCAGGGGAAACCACATTGACCCCCTACATGCACCAGCCAAGTTTTAAAGGTACACTACAGAAATTTAGCAGCAAAAAACAAGATAATACAAAGTAGCCACCTACCTGCAATCTTTTACCGCTTGTCACTTTCATTGACTCTGCCCCATTTTCTCTGTACTGGCATAAACATTTTGTATAGTCATCTCTGAATTCAGCTTTGGTGACTTAAAGTCCAACTAAACCCGCTAAATTTAACCACTTCAGTAGCAAGGACGTCATATGACGTCCTTGGCTTTGAGCAGGTATATCTGAATGATGCCTGTAGTTACAGATATCATTCAGATATTGCCGGTTTCAGCCGGCGAATCTCTACACCATAGGAACGATCATAGCAGCCGTTCCGCCGCTTGATCGTTCCTATGGGAGGCGAGAGGGGACGTCCCCCCCCTCCCGCCGCCCTCCGGTGCCTGCTCCGACTCACCGTTACGATCGGTGAGGCGGAGAGTAGATCCGCCGGCGCCGGATGTAGATCATAGAGATTTCCGGCAGACCAGATGGTCCCCGGAGTCTCTATGATCGTCGGAGGCCGGGCGCGATGTTATGATGTCACGCCCGGCCTCTCCATTCAAAAAAACGGCGCCGCTTCAGCTTGGAAGCGGCGATCGTTTTATTTTTTTTTTTTATTTCAGGCTTCCCAGCCTAGTGGTGAGATATGGGGTCTTATTGACCCCATATCTCACTATTAAGAGGACCTGTCATGTCATATTGCTATTACAAGGGATGTTTACATTCCTTGTAATAGGAATAAAAGTGATCCATTTTTTTTTTTTTTCAAAAAAGTGTCAAAATAAAAAAAATATATATAATTAACAATAAAAAAAAAAAAAAAAATTTTTAAAGCGCCGCTGTCCCCGTGTGCTCGCACGCAGAAGCGAACGCATACGTAAGTCCCGCCCACATATGAAAACGGTGTTCAAACCATACATGTGAGGTATCGCCGCGAACGTTGGAGCGAGAGCAATAATTTTGGCCCTAGACCTCCTCTGTAACTCAAAACATGTAACCAGTAAATAAATTTCAAGCGTCGCCTATGGGGATTTTTAAATACCGAACATTGGCGCCATTCCACGAGCGTGTGCAATTTTGAAGCTTTTTGACATGTTAGGTATCTATTTACTCGGCGTAACTTCATCTTTCACAAAATGCAAAAACATTGGGCTAACTTTACTGTTTTGTTTTTTTTTTTTTTAAACACAAAACAGTTTTTTTCCCCAAAAAAACGCGTTCGAAAAATTTCTGCGCAAATACTGTGTGAGATAAAAAGTTGCAACAACCGCCATTGTATTCTCTAGGGTCTTTGCTAAAAAAAATATATAATGTTTGGGGGTTCTATGTAATTTTCTAGCAAAAAAATGATGATTTTTACATGTAGGAGCAAAGTGTCAGAATTGGCCCGGTATTGAAGCGGTTAATGTAGTTGGGCTGCATAATTCATATGCCTCTTTTTACTTTTTATCAGCTAAGTCCTACAGGAAAGTTAAAAAAAAACCTCTGTGCTACCAACTCACAGGAAAGCTACATTCCCTGTATCTCCTGCAATCTGGCAAACCCCACTAAACACTGCTCTAATCAATGTCACACTCTCACTCCCTGGATAGAGCTGTTGATTGAAGCAATTTTCATGGGGAGTGTGTCAGAAAGATGACCTGATGCTTGTGTGTGAGAACAGCAGCCTGACTCTCCTAGTGCTGCCAGCACTATATATTGTATACATAATTTCTTCTTCGTGAATTATGATATTTTGGTCAGGAAATTACCTTATCTCCAGTTATGATGATTCCACTACTGTACATATCCTCAGAAACCTAAATAAATCCAAGAAATGTTTTACTTTTAGGTCTAAGGACTAGTCATGTCTTTATATACATCCCTATCTCTTCATAGCTACAAATTTATAACAAATTAGCTCTCCACTTTGTAATCTTGCTTCTGTTCTTCCTGGGACTTACTTGTGGGCATGTTGAACCAGTTAGTTAGTTGCTGTCCTGGCCGGGGACAGTTAATTCGGTTCCCGGTTTCTTGGACTTTTTGGTGGGTTCTGCTCCGTGTCTGATCCACTTGTTTTGTATCATATAAATTGGGACAATGGTCCAGAGCGAGAGTGGTTATGGTAGTGGTTGTGGTCTTCCCCAGAGGTAGTTGGGGAAGTGAGAATCCCTGGAGAGTCCAAGAGAGTTCCAGTGCAGCTATGGGTTGGAAGACCCCTGGGAGATGGAGACAAAAGATGAGACCTGTAGGAGCTAAAGGAACTTGAATAGAAATACTATAAAACATCCTTGAAAAGAGGCTGCTTAAGTAAAACTATAGCCAATTTTTTCATTTTGGATTGAATAAGGAACAGTTAGAGCAGGAGGATGTTGCTCACTACTGCATACATGTAGAGACTTAACTTGGGGTTCGCCCTGAAGATACCAGAACTGGAGAGTGCCTCTGAACAACTATGATTACTGGACTACACCATTGCAGGTATGCCGGGGCAGGACAGAAGTCTGTAGCTACTGTACAGTTAGGGAAATAGGGAAGTATCATGTCTTGCCTGTTGGACTGTGAAATGTCTATTTTTGCACTTTTTTCAAGTAAAGTATTGAAATGTGTGAGCAGCACTAGCAGCAAGAGTAGGAGTGTATAGAACAATAGAGCCGTAATTGATAGATACATGAGAATCAAAAATAATGGTATATTGCAGACAGGAATCAGCATCATGAATGCCCATTACAGACATGAGTCAGCATTACAAAATCCTACGCGTTTCGTGTATGAATATTCTTCAGGGGCGGATGCTCAAATACATCTATAGGGTATAAAGAAGTAATAAAGTTAGTCTGGTTATAACTAGTAATAATATAAAGAAAAGACAAATTAGCCCATCCTAAATACTCACAAGGGGTCCAATACGATGAAATACTGCGACCATAAAACCAAGGTCCCAGAAATGGCCTTTCCCCGGGAGCTGAAGTAAATAGAGTCGTGTGCAGCAGGGCACACACAAACAATCCCCCCGATGACCCAAGACACAAGTTGCTTGTTCATAGGTGAAAAACCATGATGAACCCGTGATGGCTGCCTGGGGTAATCTGAAAAAAGGTGCCCGCAGCCATCACGGGTTCATCATGGTTTTTCACCTATGAACAAGCAACTTGAGTTTTGGGTCATCGGGGGGGATTGTTTGTGTGCGCCCTGCTGCACACGGCTCTTTTTACCTCAGCTCCCGGTAAAGGCCATTTCTGGGACCTTGGTTTTATGGTCGCAGTATTTCATCGTGTTGGACCCCTTGTAAGTATTTAGGATGGGCTAATTTGCCTTTTCATTATATTATTACTAGTTCTAACCAGACTAATTTTATTACTTCTTTATACCCTATAGATGTATTTGAGCATCCGCCCCTGAAGAGAATTCATACACGGGAAGAGAAGAGTATGGAGAAGGAAAGGAACTGCTCGTGATCCAAAGCATACCACCTCATGATCCAAAGCATACCACCTCATCAGTGAAGCATGGTGGTGGTAGTGTCATGGTGTGGGCATGTATGGCTGCCAATGGAACTGGTTCCCTTGTATTTATTGATGATGTGACTGCTGACAAAAGCAGCAGGATGAATTCTGAAGTGTTTTGGACAATATTATCTGCTCATATTCAGCAAAATGCTTCAGAACTCATTGGACAGCGCTTTACATTGCAGATGGACAATGACCCGAAGCATACTGCGAAAGCAACCAAAGAGGGAAAGAAGTGGAATGTTATGCAATGGCCAAGTCAATCACCTGACCTGAATCCGATTGAGCATGCATTTCACTTGCTGAAGACAAAACTGATGGGAAAATGCCCCAATAACAAACAGGAACTGAAGACAGTTGCAGTAGAGGCCTGGCACAGCATCACCAGGGATGAAACCCAGCGTCTGGCGATGTCTATGCGTTTCAGACTTCAGGCTGTAATTGACTGCAAAGGATTTGTAACCAAGTATTAAAAAGTGAAAGTTTGATGGATGATTGTTAATCTGTCCCATTACTTTCGGTCCCTTAAAAAGTGGGAGGCACATATACAAACTGTTGTAATTCCTACACCGTTCACCTGATTTGGATGTAAATACCCTCAAATTAAATCTGAAAGTCTGCAGTTAAAGAACATCTTGTTCGTTTCATTTCAAATCCATTGTGGTGGTGTATAGAGCCAAAAAGATTAGAATTGTGTTGATGTCCCAATATTTATGGACCTGACTGTAACTCAATATTATCAGACCCCTATAATTCTACTCAAGTATAAGGTAATTACTGCCCCAAAAAAATGTTTTACTATCCAAAGTTAAAACAACAAGGACAGAAGATTTAATAGATGGAAAGTTGAAAAAATGACTGAAGGTCCGCTTCAATCAGCGACATCGGCATCAGGGGCGTCATAGCTGCTGGTAATCCAGGACTGATTCATTTTGATAAAAATCAGACAGTCCACGGAGTCCATGGACAGATGCAGTAACAAAATCTTCAGCAGCACTGAATGCTCATTCGGAAAGCACGCTGGATGCAGGGCAGCCCAGCAGCTCAATTGCATACCGGGCAAGTTCTAGCCAGTGGTCTATTCTCATGACCCAGTAAGCCAGTGGATCGTTGAATGGAAAGCTCTCCATCTATGTTTTCGCCCATAGATAATTGTCCACCATATGATGCAGACACTGCTGATGGGATGTGGAAGCTGACAGCCCTGGGCAGCAAGGACTAAAAAAATTGTGAAATGCATCACTTAAGCGGCCGCCTTCTCCACCACTTCTCTCTTGACCAACAGAAGCCTCAAAACTACGTTTTTCATGACACTGTAACCTACCAGAGTCAGGAAAAGCATTAGATAAACTCCTCTTTAAGGTGTCCTCAAGAGACTTCATCTTCTGCATTCTCTGTGGGGACGGGATGAGTTCTGAGACTTTCCCCTTCTAATGGCCGTCAAGAAGGGTTGCCAACCAATAGTGGTCCTTCTCCCTTATGCCACGTATTCTTGTGTCCCTTCACAGGCTTTGAAGCATGAGGGAGCCCATGCACCGCAAATTTGCAGAGGCATGGGAAGCAGACTCCTTGGGGTCACTAAGGATTACAGTATCTGGAACTGCCTCCTCCCAGCCATGTACTACTCCCAAGGGTTCTGGAGGTGGAAAACCATCTCTTAATGTTTGACGTATGTCTTCCTCTGCTTCAATGCCTCCAAAACTGCCAGAATCCTCCTGCTCCTCCTCCCTCTTCTCTTGTGTTCTGTGGCATAGGAACAATGGTGTCTGCATAAAGTGGGCCTTGAGAGGAAAGGAAGTTCTCCTCTTCCTCCCACTGCTCTGCCTCAAGTGCCTTGTCCATAATGCCACACTGAGTCTGCTCCAGCAGGAACACAACAGAGATTGTGTCACTGATGCATGCATTGTCACGGCTCACCATCCTTGTGGCCATCTTAAAAGATGACAGTACAGTGCATGCATCCTTTAAGAAACAGCCATTGGCGTGGGGAAAAAAAGTTGCGCTGGCCTGAGCCTGTCGTTGTGCCATACTCACACAGGTACTCGTTGATGGCCCTCTGCTGCATGTGCAGCCACTGCAGCATTGCCAAATTCAAGTTCCACCTGGTGGGCATGTCACAAATTAGGCGGTTAAGGGCAGGAGGAATTCCCGCTGAATTTCAGCCAACCGAGCACTGGCTGTGTATAACCACCTGAAATGGCTGCAGGCTCTTCTGGTCTTCTTTAGCAGATCTTCCAACCCTGGGTACCTATTTAACCACTTCAGCCCTGGAAGATTTTACCCCCTTCCTGAGCAGAGCACTTTTTACAATTTGGCACTGCGTCGCTTTAACTGACATTTCCGTGGTCATGCAATGCTGTACGCAAAATTTGCGTCCTTTTTTCCCCACAAATAGAGCTTTCTTTTTGTGATATTTGATCACCTCTGGGGTTTTTATTTTTTGCGCTATAAACAAAAAAAGACGACAATTTTGAAAAAGAAAAACAATATTTTTTACTTTTTGCTATAATAAATATCCCCCCAATTTTTTTGAAAAAACAAATTTCTTCATCAGTTTAGGCCAATATATATTCTTCTACATATTTCTGGTAAAAAAAATCGCAATAAGCATATATTGATTGGTTTGCGCAAAAATTATAGTGTGTACAAACTATGGGAAATATTTATGGCATTTTTATTATTTATTAATTTTTTTAATTAGTAATGGCAGTGATCTGCGATTTTTAGTGGTACTGCAACATTGCGACGGACACTTTTGACACATTTTTGGGACCATTGACAGTTATACAGCGATCAGTGCTATAAAAATGCACTGATTACTGTGTAAATGTCACTGGTAGTGAAGGGGTTAACACTAGGGGGAGATCAAGGGGTTAAATGTGTGTTCCCTCAGTGTGTTCTAACTGTATGGTGATAGGACTGAGTAGGAGAGGAGACATATCACTGTTCCTACTTGGTAGGAACAAACAACATGTCTCCTCTCCTCTGACAGCACAGGGATTTGTGTGTTTACACTCACAAATCCCCGTGCTGGCACTCGTGCACGCGATTGCATATGGCCAGTGTTAATCATGCCCGCCTGGCGGTGCGCGCGCGCCCTCTGGTGGCCGAAAATGGGAAGGATGTACCCATACGGAATTTCACCCAGGAGAGCCATTCTGCCGCAGTATATCTGCGTGAGCAGTTCGGGAACCGGTTCAGAAAGGCTGCACCAACAAATTGAGGACATGTACCAGGCATGGCACATGTGTCAACTTTCCCTGTCTAAGGGCGGACGGGAGGTTTGTGCCATTATCGCAAACCACCATTCCTGGCTCCAGCTGGCGTGGCATGAACCACCTTTGGGCCTGCCCCTGCAGAGCTGCAAGAATCTCTGCTCCAGTGTGGTTCCTGTCTCCTAGACACACCAGCTGAAGCACTGCATGGCACCTTTTAGCCTGACTCATTGAATAGCCCCTTGAATGCTTAAGGGTACTTGTGGTTCATAGGACAATTCAGCGGAAGAGGGCATGGAGGGGGAGGAGGATGAAGTGGAGGGGTAGAACTGACAAATCTCACATCATCACCACTAGTTGTATGAAGATGTGGTGGCACAACAAGCTGCAGCACTGAGCCCTGTCCTGCATCCTTCTGAGTTGCAAGCAGTGTGCTGTGAACTAAATATATCGTCCCTGACCGTGCTTGTTGGACCACGCGTCAGCAGTAACGTGGACTTTGCGGCTGACTGCCTTGCCCAATGATGCCACAATATTGCCTTCCACATGACTGTACAGAGCTGGAATGGCCTTATGTGAAAATAAATAGTGACTGGAAACCTGCCATTGTGGTACAGCACATTCTGCAAATTCACGGAAGGGGCAGAATCCACCAAACGGAAAGGCAGAAGTTGTAGAACCAGCAGCTTTTACAAGCTTGCATTTAGACGCTGGGCATGTGGGTGGTAGTTTCTTCGCTGCAGCAGAGAAATTTGCTGGCTATAGACTACAGCTGGTGGCGTGCTACCGGCAGATGTGCTGCAAGGACCTGGGACACCCGTGCTATACCATCACCCTGTCAGTGGAGGCTGCTGAGAGGTCATAAGGGATTAGCGGGGGCAGACTGAGGTGAGTAAGTAGAAGAGGAGGAGGAACAGAATTGCACCCCTTTTGTGTGGCTTGCAGGTGCTCTTGCCAAAGGGCTGAGTGGTGGGAGGTTAAATGCCTTGTCAAGCATGTGGTACCCAAATGGCTGATGTTTTTGCCACGCTGGATGTGCTTGAGACAAAGTTTGCAAACTGCAACAGTGCGATCAGGTGCACACGTGCTAAAAAAGACCCAGACAGCTGAGCTGTGGGAAGTGGACCGGGAGATAACAGCTCCACAATGTGATGGAATAGGGTGGCTGCTCTATACTCTTCCATGATGGCTGCCTCGTTGGGGGTGTGCCTCATCCTCACTTTCCTCCTCTGCTCTATCTGGCACCCAAGTCACGTCAGTGACCTCATCATTATCATCTTCTTCATCCTCATTACCGTTGGAGACAACTTGGCAATACGCTGCTGCTGGGGAAACATGACTGCCAATTTGCGTATCAGTGTTCTATCCTCTCTGTAGGCTCATGTTCCTGCCTTCCTCAACCTCAGAACCCACATCTGAATCAAGTAATGGCTGTGCATTGTCAAGGAGCAAGTGGCTGACGCTGTGTTCAAATAACTCAGCTGATTCCTCCATGCCTGATGCTGGGGCTATGGCAATAGCTGTGGACAAGGAGGCAGGTTTAGCCACTCTGGCAGCTGCGGTGGACTGCGCAATAGTCTCTTGGTTGGGTGACGGAGGATGAGGAGGATGAGGATGGTTTAGTAAGCCAGTCCACCACCTCCTCTGCATGCTGTGGCTGGATAGCATGAGCAACATTAATAAACAGAGGAAATTATGCTTTGCCTGAGGACTGACCATGTCCACCTTTGCCTGTGGACACATACGCTGCTGGCCCCCTCACAGTGCCATGGGAACGTCTGCCTCTCTTTGTTGTCCTCCCGGACATGATGGGGGGGTGCTTGTTAACAAAATGTAATAAAGATGTGGAAATGTTTACGTGGATGCACTTTAATCAATGGAAAGTGGTGTTTGGTGCACTTTAACTTGAGTACTCACTACACAGGCACACTCCACTGATACACTATAAGTTACAGCATTAAAACTGCACTGACACACAGCAATATACTGCGTTAAACTTACAGTAAAGCACTGAAATATACTGCGTTAAATGGCACATAACGCTCTGAAATATACGGTGTTAAACTTGCAGTAACGCACTGA
The DNA here is from genome assembly GCF_042186555.1 of Aquarana catesbeiana. Taxonomy (NCBI): domain Eukaryota; kingdom Metazoa; phylum Chordata; class Amphibia; order Anura; family Ranidae; genus Aquarana; species Aquarana catesbeiana. Next base: position 82,827,255 of record NC_133325.1, on the reverse strand, counting down.
AATATACTGCATTAAACGACATGTACCCAGTGTAATGTGCACTAATGCACTGAAAAATACTGCAGTAAACCTGCCCTGAATAAAGTGACACTAATGTAAAAATGAATGGTCACTACACTCACACTGACTGAACTATCACTAGATTCACACTAAACTGATATTCTACACTGACAATAGAATCACAATAGCACACTATAGTACACTAACTCTCTAGTAGCACTGAACAGAGCCCTGTTCTATCTCTCTCCACGCTGCTATCACACTACAAATAGCTGCTATTGAAAGAATACTTTTATAGTGTGGGGCGGGACTAAGAGCAATGAGCCATGATTAGATAGAGTGACCATGACAGCGTCCAATCATATCTATGACAGTGCTCTGTGCCCTGATTGGGCAAAGCTTTCATTGCTTCAGCCAATCAGGGATTCCAATGCACTGTGTGGTGGCGCAATGAATTGTGGTCATTCGGCGATCTGAACAAACGGTCGCACGCCCCGAAAATTCGGGTGCTCATTGAACCGTTCGCCCATGCCTAGTCTCCAGCTCTCCTTTGGTCCGCCTCCAGACCCTGCACATTTTGCTTTCCAACTTTCCCCCGAGCTTCTTCTCGGCTGCAGCATAAGGTAAGGGGGGTGCACTGTGATGTAAGGGATGGTGGGGGGCTCCTGACATCTTATGTATAGGGGAGTGGGGTGCTTTGGACATATAGTCTTACAGATACAACCGGTCCTTTTAGGGCAACATCAGAAGCAACTGTCCAAAACAAATCATGTTTGATCTTGTTTGCACCTTTGGATAAGGTGCAAACAAGATCAAGGAATAAGATAAGGAATGAAACTGATGTTGAAGTATAGAAGCTGAAGTGGGCAGTAGATAGTAGGAACAGAAGTCTGAGAGATGTATTGAAAAGTGTCCAGGGAAGCAAGGCTGAGTAAAGATGAGAAGAGAACATAAATTAAGTTAAAAGGTAGATGTCATGGCTATGACTAAAGCTACACACTAAAAAGCGTAAGCCCTGTATTATTTTGTACCACACCCGATTTAATAAATGTATTCATTACAGAAGTTCAAGCTGCTGACTTTCCCTTTATCTACACCAAAGGTAGTTGTCACATACCTGGCAGGGAAGCCTGACAAGAGGAGTACGGCCGCTCTTATACCTCCAGCCCTGTGCCTTGATAGGACTGGTAGAGCAAGGGCAAGGAGTGGCATGAATTCCTCGCTGAAGGTAGTGCTGCACTATGAACCTAAATACTGTGCGTAATAAAGTGCAAAGGTGCTCAATGAAAGATATGGTTGAAAGAGGCAATGTTCAAAGGTCAATATATATCCAATCCTAGGCAGTATAAAAACGTGTCGCATGCCCTGCGACTTCTTCGGATAAAACAATAAAAGTGTATCAATAAGACAATAAAAGTATATCAAACACTCAAATGATTCTTCATAGAACAGTGATAGGAAATATATTCATATGGTGTGCAGATGAAGTGAAAAAACAGTGCTCAAAAGAAGGTGCACTACAATTGCAATAAATCCTGAAGGAATAGATAAAATTCTAAACGGCATATAAAAGCATACAAAAAAGTTTCCTTCATATAGGTATATGCTTCAAATGTTCTTATAGGTGAAAGCAAATAAGATAAGTAGTGTCCATATAAGGTGCAAGGTAGGTAAGTGGCTGTATATTAGCAGTGTCAGCATAAAATGGCAAAGTGCTGGTGAAAATCCTCTGGCATAAAGTGCTGATGATAGGTGACTTGCTGGTTCCTGTGCAGAGCAATGTATAGATGTACCCTTACCTTACCGCTGTAAGGTAACAGCATGTGGGTATATCTCAATGTGTTTCTTGGCAGCCTCCCAGTATGGCATATCCGGCTCCACTGGTGTGTGTTTCTAGTCTGGAATCAGAGTCCCCCTATTGTCCCTGGTGTGTCCGCATCCAATGAACCTCGCAATGGGGCATGGAGGGATATAAAGAGGGATGCATGATAATGTAGTATTTCCAAATGTTTATTGAAAAAATGGTAAAAGTAAAATCAAGGTACTCACAATAGGAAGTATCAAACAGGCATATAACAAACGAGCTGCGAGCTCGCCCACGTCACTTCCGGTGCCTCTCAAAAAATGGCCTGGTCATTGAGCAGCCAAATCTTCCGATGCTGAAGTGGTTAACTGACAGGCGCCCCACCGCAGCCAGCGCCTGTTCCACACCACGCTGAAGGCTAAGGTTGAAATGTCTTGGCTACCTGGGCATTAGCCTTCCGATGGAAACGTTCCAAGCAGGGGCCAGGGATGTCCCGGGCCCAAAGCAAGCGAGGTACAATCTCAGACCAAACGAGAACTAAGTTGGTAAAGACTGCATAAAAATGAGCAATGTCTTATTTGATAGCAGAGATGAGGTCCACAGAACGTGTATAACCCACGTCATTCCCCCAGCGTGGAAAATCAAGACAATGGGGCCAGAAACATGAGAACAAAGACATAAACACTCCGGGAGGACCTGAGGCCAGCGTAAACCACGCAGCACGATCCAATGGACTCTGGCGATATCATGGTAGAAACCCAAATTCTTCCTGTAGCACCGAACTCCGGACCGACGAGAGGCCCAGTAAATAAAGGAATCTCCGACGATCCAGCTCAAAGCCGGATAAAAGCTTGGAATCAAAACAACAAGTGTAGGCGGATGTACAAAGAACAACGAGACGATTCCCTCCTACCCAAACGCTGGAGTTCTGAATTAGTAAAAACCCATGCCAGAAGCCGCAGTAGCAGCACCGATGCGGAAAGAAGCCGTTGAAAAGTCATACGAGGGGGGGCCTAAATTGTCGAGGCAACAACGAAACCCGGCAGTAAATGAAACCTGCACAGGGGAGGAAGAATCAGCATGAACGAAGACAAGGTTAACAGGGGGCATGCAGACCTGAAGCGAGGCCAACAAGACTGGGTAAAAAAAGGGGGGGCCCAAAGGATGAAAAAAACAACCCGTCTTCCCATGCCGAAGCTAACCGTTTTAGTGGTACTCAGCAAAACCAACACACAGTCACATCAAAAGACACCTAGAAAAAGGTAACCTGAAAAATAGGGTCTCAAAATAAAGGAACACACAGACGGCAACAGGGAAAGAATATGGAGAGAAAACTAGGCACCGGAAACTTATGATCCAACTAATAACGGCTGCAAAACAAACAGTGGCCAAGGCATGGAAATCTCCTACATTGGTACTAGCAGAAACAATTCACAGAATGAATAATACAATGTCCCATGCTAAGATGGTAGCCATCGATCAAAATCAAATTCCAAAATTTGAAAAACTTTGGCATCCTTGGATAAAACAACAGTTCCTGTCAAACTTCAATGACTCTGTCCTGTTGCCATGGTAACAGATTAAATGACTTACAGAGACACCCATTCTAAGGCTTCAAAGAGAACTTAAAAGAATAATAAACTGAGGAGCGGGACAACCTTGTGGACCATACCTCTACCTTTCAACCCTTTTTCTTCTTTCTCTTTCCTTTTCTCCACCTTACAATTAAAGCTCATTATCAGAATTTATTTGACCTATATACACTCTATACAATATGTATAGTAGGTATAAATCATTTAAATACCTACAAAAGTAACTAAGGAAATGATATATATCTTTAATTTAGGTTTACGTGAACCCAATGTTTAATATTTGAAATTTCATGATATTTACCTATATAAACCCTACTGTAAAACAATGAGCTTACTTTATAGATCCTTGTAAACTTACTTTATGTATCTTTATAACATTGTATACTCAATAAACTTCTTTTGACAAGGAAAACTAGGCGCCGGGAACAGGGGAGCCGCTCACATGAATCCCACAGCCGACTTTAAATCTGCCGCCATTGTAGGTTCGTCGGAAGGTGTAGAGGTCGGAAGGGGGGGGGTCCAGAATCCACGGATGAACCCATACCTCAAGATGAAAGCCTTGCTATTGAGGAGGTACTGGTCTAGACAGCGAAGCATCTCTAAAACACTCATTGGTGTCCTCTGGCCTGGAAAAGTCAGGCTTGGCCCCGGGCCTTGGAGGAGGCTGTTTAGGCTTCTGAAAGCAGCGGGCAGCTGGGTGGGCTCCCCCGCAAAGGAAACAATCGTGCTTAAAATTGGCAGGCGGTGTACCACTTGCAGTGGCTCTCATTAAACAGCTAGCAAACACCTATTTTGGGGGCAGCTGACGCTCCATTGAGGGTGCAGGCCGGAGACTGAAGGGTGACAGCACATGAGTAACAACCACAGGCTCCCATCCTGACAATCAAAACAAAACTCCCTGCGTGCCGCCATTTTTTGTCAAAACTGAGTGTCATTGTGAAACCAGCACTGACCCCCATCTGACCCCTATAGAACTTATAGGCACCCCAGATGAAATCCAGGTAACAAAAGAGGGATGGACCTAAATCAGGGAAACGCTCGCACAGCACCCCAGCATAAGCACAGAAACCCTGCAGCCAGTTCCTGAACGTCCTAGGAAGCTGCTTAAGTTTCTCACTCTGGACCGTAAGGTCAACCTGCCGGGATTTGTTCACAGTTTTCCTGTCTGGAGGGACAAGAGCAAGTCAATAAATTTGCGATGCCATATCCTACCCTTGACCTTTGCGGGTAGATGCATGCCAGTTGGCGAAACTGCCCACAGTGAGCAACCAGCAATGGTACCCGAACTAAACGCAGGCGCTGACACTCCCAAGTGAGACAAAACAGATTTGACAACCGCAAATAAGCGTTGTTCTGACGAGCCCGATCCCTCAGTGTCACGGGATCTACCCCAAACTAAATTACAATCATACTCACTGATGTGTGGAGGCAGAGCCGAAGAAGGACGACCATCAGTAGAACCAGGAGGCCTGGCCGCGGCAGCATCATCCATGGGAGGAGCTGACAGATGCATGGGACATCCAGCGTCAGAAAGAACAGTGGCGTACGGTGATCCAGGTGGAAGTAGCATGGAGAGATCCAGAGGTAGAGGTCCAGCCACCGACATGGATGAGCCCAGGTAGCGGTGAGCAGCCGCTACGCAAGAGCAACCGGACCCTCTAGGAGAACCCCTGGGTGCAGCCAAGCCATCCGGGATAGCTGGAGCAGGCGCAGTAAGGAAACCTCCTGCCCAGCCGGGCGCTGGGAGATGAACAGGTGTAGCAGACACTGTCCGGTCTGGCAAGGGGCATGGAACACTGTAATCTCTCGCCCAGCCGGGCGCTGGGAGATGTGGAGGTGCGGATGGTAGAGTCAGGGCTGCAGGGGCATGTGGGATGTTTGAATCTCCCGCCAAACTGGGCACCGGAAGATGTGAAGAAGCAGAGGATCTGATCAGGCTGGCAAGGAGACCTGACAGCCTCGCTGGAGGACACGCAGAGCGGTGTATAGCTGAGGGAGTAGCCCGAGGATCGCGGCACAGCACATCCCGTCTATGGATTTTTTGTAAGCAGGTTGAAATAAGGGGCAAGGCATGATATCTACTAAGGGAAAATATGGGGAGATGAGGCTGCCAGACAATTTCATAATGCCCCACTGTTTAAGGGAACACCATAAATCTGTAATGCATGAATAAGTATTTGGAGAAATTTATATGAAGCTGTAGATTGGGTAGGGCAGCATTTAACTATATTTACATAGGCCCATAGGAGTAGTTTCATTGGCCATTTAGGGAGGTTAGGGGGGTCTAATTGAAGGGGAAGACACTTACATGAGAAAAGAGGAATGCTGCACACCCTGAGTAATAACAAAAAAGGGAATGTCCCCCAAGAGGGGTTTTCTAGGCAGTGGTTAAGGTAGAAAAATGCTACATGGGATTTAAAATTGCTTGGATTTATTAATGACGATAACGTCAAAGAAAAAATATAATAACAATGACAGTCAAATTATGAGCTATGGTACAGGAGATGTAAAAACAACACAAATGAAGCTAAACACAATGGTACATAACATTGAAATACAAAAATGTTGATAGTATAACACAGTGTGACTGGTAAGTATACAATAAGATGTTTGCTATTGTTTCTATATTTATATCCATGAATTCCAATATATGCAAATTTTTCTACAGCGAACAAATCCTCTGAAGAAGACCGAGTGGGGTTGAAACGCATCAGGCTTCGTGTACTATCAACATTTTTGTGTTTTAATGTTGTGTACCATTGTGTTTAACTTCATTTGTGTTGTTTTTACATCTCCTGTACCATAGCTAATAATTTAACTGTCATTGATATTATATTTTTTCTTTGACGTTATCGTCATTAATAAAATCCAGGGGGGTCTAATTGTGCTTCTCTATAGTATTTTCCAAAGTTTGGAACTCCAAGGCCTTCTATAAGTTTGTGACTGTAGAGGCTATAACTAGCAATTCTTAGTCTAGTCGAATTCTGTATGAATTTTAGCTGTTGTTTTTTGTCTCATGCAAAGGATTTAACTAGGGATACTGACTGGTAAAACTAAAACAGTATACTAGCTTTGGATGTTATCTCATTTTGATTATGTAGATCCAATCAATTCACAAGGGGAAGGCTTTACTTTAAATAGGCCAGCACATGCTAGAGAAGAGCTTCACTAAAGGCGAATATAAATTTTTAGGGAAGAGAGAACTTCCCTTGACAGGATGAAACATATACATATATATAGATCAAAAGAAGCATTGTAATTCCTAGTGCCAAGAAGTCTACAGACTCCCAAAAGGAACTTACTCAGTTTAGCAGTAGATGCTACATAATATGTGTCACCACCAAAAACAAAGATGAAAAACCTGCGGACTATATGTGATCTATCAAGTGACCCACAATATAAAAAAAACAAAAATAAAACAAAACAAAAAAACTAAATTACACAGCACATCAATGAAGACAGTGGTTCTCTCTGAGAAACTAAAAAAAGGCTCACAGATTCACAAAGGGGAACTGCATCTGCAAGAAAAAACAAATCTCTGCTAGCGCAAAGTAAACTGGTAGCTGTACAGAAAATAGTACCGAATCAGCGTGCAAATATCTACATTAAACTACTACAATTAACATTCCAATTTATATAATTAACATGGTTGAATTGATGAAACAAGCTTTAAAAAGTAAAGTTAAAGAATTGTAAAATTATTTTGGCTAGGAACAATGAGGGAGGTTAACAAGACTGAGGGGTTTATTTACTAAAGGCAAATCCATTTTGCACTGAACGCGCACTTGGAAGGGCAGTCGCTGTAGATCTGAGGGGGACATGCAAGGAAAATAACAAACAGCATTTTAGCTTGCACATGATTGAATAATAAAATCAGCAGAGCTTCCCCTCATTTCAGATCTTCCCCTCAGATCTACAGCGACTGCACTTCCACGTGCACTGAAAGTGCACTTGTAGTGCAAAGTGGATTTGCCTTTAGTAAATAACCCCCAAGTCACCTACACCTAGGGGTTGATTTACTAAAAACTGGAGAGTGAAACATCTGGTGCAGCTCTGCATAGAAACCAATCAGCTTCCAGGTTTTGTTGTCAAAGCTTAATTGAACAAGGTGAAGTTAGAAGCCGATTGCCTACAATGCAGAGCTGCACCTGATTTTGCACTCTCCAGTTTTAGTAAATCAACCCCCTTGAGAAAGGGGTTCTTTTATGGCCCTGAAAACGTCAGTGATATTTGTCATTTCTGCAATCTGACCTTACTAAAATTGTAAGGTGTATTGGCTAAGCGCTGGCGCCTTTATCAAATGATTGTTGATGGTGTCATTGTGGGCCGTGCGCTCCCAATTAAAGAAGGAAACATATAGGTCTGGTGCTGGATGGATTTATAACAATGGTGTATTTAACAGACCAAAAGGGAGCATGTAAGAGTTCATTGTTAGAGTTTACATGCACTTTAAATGGAAACACTCTACATAGCATGCTAGTAGACATGTGCAATTCGTTTAGTTCCAAATTCGTTTTTTTAACGAATTTCAACAAATTCGTTAATTCGGAAATATCCGAATTAACGAAAACCAGTTTAATGAATTTTTCCTGAATAATCGTAAATTCGAATATTTGAAAATTAGTAGATTCGTACATTCATAAATTCGTACATTCGCACATTCGTACATTCGTAAATTCTTACATTCGTAAATTCGTACATTCGTAACTTCAGAAATTCGGAAATTTTAAATAATAACTAATAATAACTTAACTATCACTAACTACTAAATTATAGGTATTGTAATTTCTTTTCAAATTTGGCTGTTAGTGAACGTAACAAATACAAATGTATCCGAAGTTACGAATTATCCGAAATAACAAATGCCATATCCAAACGAATGTAACGTAATGAATTAATAATAATAAATAACAATAATAATAATAATAAAAACTTTTTATCATTATTTTATATTCATTTGTTCCGTTCCATTTGTTTAGATGTGGCATTCATTATTTCAAATACGGTAATTCGTAACTTCGGATAAATTCGTATTCGTTACGTTCACCAACAGCCAAATTTGAAAGGAAATTACAATACCAATAATTTAATCGTTAATTTCTATTTCAGATTTTCAAATTTTCTGGTTTTCGGATTTTCGAATTTCCAAATTGTTTAATTTACGAATGTGCAAATGTACGTATTTACGAATGTACGGATTTATGAATGTATGAATTTACGAATGTACAAATGTACGAGTTTACTAATTGTGATCATAACAAATGACCCGAAAAACAAAAAAAAACAAACAAAAACAAATGAAACGAAAACAAAAACGAACACATTTTTTGGCAGTGCCCATGTCTACATGCTGGTTTCATATGAATGTATGATAACTTTAAAAGTTGCGATAAAGGATATCTTTTTGAATAAGGAAAACATTTCCAGCTAATTCTGCAGGTACTTTTTGGAGTGTGTATGTATTGTATGTGTGTGGGCCACATCAGCAGAGATTAGTTTTTTAGGACATAAGACGTTGACTTACTAAAGGCGAACAGGCTGTTCACTTTTCCCCAGAGCTTAGTAAATGAGGTGAAGCTCTACTGATGTCTATCATCTAATCACGTGCAAGCAAAAATTCTGTTTTTTATTTTTCCTTGCACATGATTGGGTATTCTTTACGAAGTGAAATTTTGCTTCATTCACTAAGTTCTAGGGAAAGTTCCCTTGCACATTACAACTTCCCTTGCAAAGTGAACAGCCTCATTTTCCTTAGTAAATCAATCCCAATCAGTTTGGAATTATAGGTGACTTCAGACTTTTGAACATTGGAGCCAACTTAATTCTTATAGGGTTGTAAACCCTGTTACACTACTTTTATCTACAGGTAAGCCTATAATACGGCTTACCTGTAGATACCGTGAATATCTCCTAAACCTGCACAGTTTAGGAGATATTCACTGTATTCGCATGTGCCGGCGTCATCGGCACATGCGCACTTCAGGAGCCGTGCCGTGACTGGCAGCTTCCACGCGCATGCGCGGGAGTGACGTCATCGCGGCACTGAAGCCAGCGAACCCAGAAACAACTCCGGGAGACATGTTGCCGGTCAAAGCGGTGTGCGGGACCACTGCAACAGCTAAGGTAAGTATTTAATAATGCGCTAGTATGCCATGCATACTAGCTCATTATGCCTTTGTCTTGCAGGTACTAATGTCAGATAGTTAGTACAGCGGTTCCTCCTGAGCTGTCAAACAATTGTCTTTGTTTTATTTCTTTAGATTGTTCTAACAAGTTCAACAGCACTTTACATAGTATGTGTAACCATTGAGATCAGTGCTTTGTTGTCTCCAAAAGGAGTATACCATATATGCCTCTAGCACAGCAAGGCCCCTTTCTCACAGGGCGGACTCCACCAGGACTCTGCTTGATCAGTAGGGAGCTGTCTGCTGATCCCCACTGAGCAGGCCGATGGTTGGTCCGTGTTTGCTTCACTCTGCTTATGGAGAGCAGACACAGACACAGCCTACTCTCCTCTATGGGCGGGCGGATGTTAATGGACCACCTCTTTGTTTACACCCAACTGCCATCTGATCAGCTAGACGGAAGGGGAATCGATCTCCATCCGTCTGTTTTTAGGGGATTGAACCGGATTGGATGTAAGCGGGTGTAAACAGACATGTCCGTTGACACCCACCACTCCATAGAGGAGAATGGAGGATCCGCCTGAAAAACAGACAAGGGGACCTGATCGAACGGCTAGTGTAAAAGGGGCCTTATACAAACATGGAGGAAATTGGAAGACAATTCATCTTTTAGGCTGGGTTCACATGCGGTTTGCAGTCTGGTGCGGTTTTGTTCACCGGTTCGGGAGCGATTTAGGTGCTAATTTTTACTTGAATTTGCACCTAAACTGGACCTAAAATCGCACAGGATCCTTTTGAGAAATGGACTGCAGCTGCCCTGGACATGTGTGAACTGGCTCCATTGAGAGCCCTTCTAAGTCACATGTTATGCGAATCAGATGCGGTTAAAAACGCATCCAATGTGCATATATGTGAACTGAGCCTTAAGCAGTATTAAACCCAAAAGCAAACATTTATTTTATTGCAGCTTACCAAATCTTAGATATGATGGCTGCATTTGTTTTCTTTTTTTTTTAGGCTATATTTCTTTTACTTTCACCTGGTTATCTGGCCTGTGTAAGTCTGTTGGTTTTCAACAGAACAAGCTGTCTTGCAGATGTAGCCGTTAAAGGATTAAGACAAACCATTTAACACTGCCTACAATGATTTAATTTATTTATTTAAGAACAAAAAATCGGACGTTGTGTTCACGTGCGATAAAAATTTTATAGCCTGCACAGTTTTTGACGTATGAAAATTCGGAATTGGCTGTTGAAAGCGATGTCCGAAGATCGGCAGATCATTCGCCGGATGAAATTTAACTTACGATTTTCTTATCATGCCTTTACTCTGCACCTGTTTAGAAAAGTTCAAGTTACAGCTAAGCTCTGCTTGATTGATTCCTCTTACCTGTTACATATATTTTTTTATTCTTGCTTGTATGCATACCGAATGACATGTAAGTGTAACACTAGCAGGTATGAATTACATCTTAAAGACATCATGGTACTTCTCCTGACAATGACTCTATGTGCCTTTTTCCCCAGAAGTCTGGCACCATCTTTTTTAGGCATAATCAAGGATTAATAGTAAAGCCAGTGTCCTGACAGCAATTTTCTGTCCCAACCCTTCTAACTGCCTGTCAGCATTAATATATACTGAGCCCCACATGTACAGTCCAGCTTACATTTACGGCATTCCCTCCGGAGCCATAATGATGTGACTCCTGTGCGCATGTGCAAGAGTGATGTCATTGCGCTCCAGCCCATCAAGTGGCAGAAGAGTCTAAACATGCTTAACCGCTTAAGGACCAGCCACCACAGTTGTACTGCTGCAGGTTGGCTCTCCTGGGTAAATCGCCGTCATTAGAGCTCTAGGGGGCACGCGCGCGCCACAGGAGGGGGGGGGGCGCGACGCCGGAGCCGGTGCACGTGACCGGCGGCCGCGATATCCGCTGTCCACCCGCGATCGCTCCACAGAGAGCCAGAATGGGAGCTATCAGTTTTTAACAGAGAGACAGATCTGCTCTTCCTAGTGATTAGGAACAGAGATCTCTCTCCTCCTCCAGTTAGTCCACTACCCCCCACAGTTAGAAACACCTCACAGGGAACACATTTAACCCCTTGATTGCCCCCTTCCCTGCCTAACCCCTTGTGTTAACCCCTTCCCTGCCAGTGACATTTACACAGTAATCAGTGCATTTTTATAGCACTGTTCGCTGTATAGTTATATAGAAGGTGAGGTTGAAAAAAGACACATCAAGTCCATCAAGTCCAACCTATGTATAAATGTCAATGGTCCCAAAAATGTGTCAAAAGTGACGGATCTGTCTGCCTAAAAGTCGCAGATCACCACCATTACTAGTAAAAAAGATAAAATAAAAACTTAAAATGCCATAAAACTATCCCCTATTTTGTAGACGCTATAACTTTTGCGCAAACCAATCAAGATACGCTTATTGCAATTTTTTTACCAAATATATGAAGAAGAAAACATATTGGCCTAAACTGATGAAGAATTTATTTATTTTTTTGGATATTTATTATAGCAAAAAGTTAAAAAAAAAATGTGTTTTTTTTTTTTTTATTTTCAAAATTGTCATTCTTTTTTTGTTTATAGCGCAAAAAATAAAAACCGCAGAGGTGATCAAATACCACCAAAAGAAAGCTCTATTTGTGGGGAAAAAAAGGACATCAATTTCATTTGGGCACAATGTCGCATGACAGCGCAATTGTCAGTTAAAGCGATGCAGTGCCGAATCACAAAAAATGGCCTGATCATTAAGGGGGCAAATCCTTCTGGTCCTTAAGTGGTTAAAAAGACTGAGAGAAGATGGGAGGGCCCATAACAGGGGAAAGCATTGACACCACAGCACTGGAGGGGACTTTTTTTAACAGGTAAGTCTGCCATAATGTGCTAACATACTGTGGTGCATACTAGCACATTATGGCAAAAAGCTCCCAAAGGCCATTTTTTTAAAGATTTTTGTATGCAGAGGTTTAATTCCACATTAAAGCGAAACTCCACCCAAAAGGGGAAGCTCCGCTTGTTTGCACCCTCCCCCCCTCCACTGCCACATTTAGCACTGGTTTTGATAGGTACCCACTCCCACATCCGGGCCAGATTGCTGCAGTGATCTAAGCAGGAAGTCCCCCCCCCCTCCTTCCCCCACAGTCTTCTGGGACATATCACAGGTCCCAGGAGACTACAAAGCCATCCTCTGCTCTTGTTTTAACTTTGGATAGTAAAACATTTTCTGCCAGTAAATACCTTATACAGCCCACTTCCTGTTTCTTGTCTGGTCATTAGCCTAGGCCAGTGACCTCCAAACTGTGGCCCGGGGGCCCTTGGGGCTCTATTCCTCCCACATCTGACACTGACATCAGTAAGGGGTCCCTATTCCTCCCTATGATGACCACGATGGGCCGCATTCCTCCTCCCAATACCAAATATGGTGATATTTACTCCCACTGATGCCTAGAAAATTTTAATCCCACTGGTCAAAGTCCGGCCCTCCTAGAGTCTGAAGGACAATAAACCGGCCCTTTGTTTAGAAATGTTTAGAAAGTTTGGAGACCCCTGGCCTAGGCCAGTGATGGCGAACCTTGGCACCCCAGATGTTTTGGAACTACTACTACTATTTCCCATGATGCTAAACTACACTGCAGAGTGCATGAGCATCATGGGAAATGTAGTTCCAAAACATCTGGGGTGCCAAGGTTCGCCATCACTGGCCTAGGCTTATGACATTATGCACAGCTCTCTCTCTCTTTCACTCTCGTGAGAGTTTGCCAGGAAGGGAGGGGGGGATGAGTCATAAGAGGGCCAGTGAGAGCTGCAAGGCTGCAGAGCTGGAGGTGTGCCTCTGTGTGTCTGTGTAAATCCAGGAAATGAAGAAGCAGCAGCTTCAGTTGCCCACAGTTAAAATGGTTGCAGCCAGACTCAGTGGAGGGAGATTTCTGCAGCATATTTAGCAAGTACAGAATCACAGTATATATAAAATAATATGCAAAGTGGTTAGAGGGAAGCTTCAGAATGGCAAAGATGTTTTTATTGCAAATTATGTGAGCAGACTGCCGTTCCTCTTTAATGGAACAGGTATTATAATGAAGTAAGACAGTATAAAATTGTAGCCATGCTATATTTTATCATAGCAAAGATGTTGAGTAATATTAAAAGCCAACATAAATGATAAAAGCTTCCAGGGTCCTTGAATTTTGCTGCGTGTGTTTTAATTGAGCAGAGTGGATTCATGCCTGGCAGAGATAATACACCAAAATAGAGGAAACGCTTTACCGAGGAGTGCTTATCAAAGACTATCGGGCCAGACTGATCTTCAGTAATGACACACTACTTAAAAATCAAGGGGTCCTTCAAAGCTGCTGATCATTACCCATCCATCTGCAGAGAAAACATTTAGGTAAGCAAAACACAAAAAGACAGCAAGAAAAACTACAAGTCAGCCAGATGCATAGAAAGATACTCGAATGCGAAATGGCAGCAATCCCAAATCAATTAAACCTTATTACTGCGGGGAAGGTTCTATACGTGCTTTTCCAAATCCTCAATATGAAGACAAGTCAGTTTAATATGAGCGGTAAGGAAATGAAAGAAATTATTCACAAGCACACCAAAGAAAGATGCGTACAATGATTAGGAGATAAAGTTGGTAATGATCAAAAGACAGCTGATGTCCCATTAATTTTTTATGGGATCACCGTACACAGCGCAGAAAAAAAAGGGGTCTAAGTGATTTTATCAGCAAACATTAACTATGAACTACATCCAAGTCCAAAACATCTGGTTAGAATTTCCATAAAAGTTTTATGTAAAAATCTATTAAAGATACAAAAAAACTCTATAATTTGATGGTTGATGTCCCCAAGTTTAAAGCCCTTCCCTGGACAAATAATAACCCCCACTTATCACTCCTTGCCACCCTCCTCCCACCTTTTTATCACCAGCAGCACTAGCACTTGGGTAGAGGAGGGTGGGGGAAATGCTTTGGCAAAGAGGGACTGCGTGGGTGGAGCAGAGCAAGCGGATCTAGCATGAGATACAGTGCCTTGAAAAAGTATTCATACCCCATTGGAATTTTCCACATTTTGTCATGTTACAACCAAAAACGTAAATGTATTTTATCGGGATTTTATGTGATAGACCAACACAAAGTGGCACATAATTGTGAATTGGATGGAAAATGGTACATTTTTACAAATAAATATGTGAAAAATGTGGTGTGCATTTGTATTCAGCCCCCCTCCCAAGTCAATACTTTGTAGAACCACCTTTCGCTGCAAGTCTTTTTGGGGATGTCTCTACCAGCTTTCCACATCTAGAGAGGGACATTTTTGCCCATTCTTCTTTGCAAAATAGCTCAATCTCTGTCAGATTGGATGGAGAGCGTCTGTGAACAGCAATTTTTCAAGTCTTACCACAGATTCTCAATTGGATTTTTTTTTGGACTTTGACTGGACCATTCTAACACATGAATATGCTTTGATCTTATCTATTCAATTGTAGCTCTGGCTGTAGGTTTGACGTTGTTGTCCTGCTTGAAGGTGAACCTTAGCCCCAGTCTCAAGTCTTTTGCAGAATCCAACAGGTTTTCTTCTAATGCCGCGTACACACGAGCGGACTTTACGGCAGACTTTGCACGGCGGACTTTTCGACGGACTTTACAAAGGACTTTCTGAATGAACGGACTTGCCTACACACAATCAACCAGTCCGTCGAATTCGTACGTGATGACGTACGACCAGACTAAAATAAGGAAGTTCATATCCAGTAGCCAATAGCTGCCCTAGCATGGCTTTTTGTCCGTCGAACTAGCATACAGACGAGCGGAATTTTCGTCCGGACTCGAGTCCGTCGGATAGATTTGAAACATATTTCAAATCTAAGTCCGTCCAACTTTTGAGAAAACAAAGTCTGCTGGAACCCACACATGATCTAATTGTCCGACGAAATCCCGTTCGCCGGGCAAAATCTGCCGTAAAGTCCGCTTGTGTGTACGCGGCATAAGATCGCCCTCCATCCATCTTCCCATCAACTCTAACCAGCTTCCCTGTCCCTGCTGAAGAAAAGCATCCCTACAAAATAATGCCACCACGTTTCACGGTGGGGATGGTGTGTTCAGGGTAATGTGCAATGTTAGTTTTCCGCCACACATAGCGTTTTGCTTTTAGGCCAAAAAGTTCAAATTTGGTCTCATCTGACCAGAGCACCTTCTTCCACATGTTTGCTGTGTCCCTCACATGGCTTCTCACAAACTGCAAACAGGACTTCTTATGGCTTTTTTTCAACAATGGCTTTCTTCTTGCCACTCTTCCATAAAGGCCAGATTTGTGGAGAGCACGACTAATAATTGTCCTGTGGACAGATTCTCCCACCTGAGCTGTGGATCTCTGCAGCTCCTCCAGAGTTACCATGGGCCTCTTGGCTGCTTCTCTGATTAATGCTCTCCTTGCCCGGCCTGTCAGTTTAGGTGGATGGCCATGTCTTGGTAGGTTTGCAGTTGTGCCATACTCTTTCCATTTTCAGATGATGGATTGAACAGTGCTCTGTGAGATGTTCAAAACTTGGGATATTTTCTTATAATCTAACCCTGCTTTAAACTTCTCCATAACTTTATCCCTGACCTGTCTGATGTGTTCCTTGGCCTTCATGATGCTGTTTGTTCACTAAGGTTTTCTAAAAAACCTCTGAGGGCTTCACAGGACAGCTGTATTTATAGTGAGATTAAATTACACACAGGTGGACTCTATTTACTAATTAGGTGACCTTTAAAGGCAATTGGTTCCACTTGATTTTAGTTAGGGGTATCAGAGTTAAGGGGGCTGAATACAAATGCACGCCACGCTTTTCACATATTTGATTGTAAAAAAATTGGAAAACCATTTATCATTTTCCTTTCACTGCACAATTATGTGCCACTTTGTATTGGTCTATCACATAAAATCCCAATAAAATACATTTACGTTTTTGGTTGTAACATGACAAAATGTGGAAAATTTTAAGGGGTATGAATACTTTTTCATGGCATGGTATATTTAGAGGAGTTCCCCTTGACTCACCATGCTTGGATGCAGGTGCGGGTTCCTTTAACTCCTTTTCTCATATTACCCCATGTTTACTTCAAGCCCCAGGGCTCCTGAACACGTCTGGGGAAAATAAGTCTCTAAATTTCCCACCCTCTGCAGCTGCAAGAAGCTGCACCAGATGAGGCAAGGTGGGTGCGCACGTGATCTGCAGATAGGTGTATAGTCCTTCATTGTGAGTCCCAGGCATGCTGGCAACCAGGAAGCAGCCCAATAGCACACAGCTTCTATGGAAGGCACAGCCACTGCGGAGAGAAATGCCCCAATTGCTGACCGGGTAATGTTTTTTAAGTGGTGTGGCCCTATGTCTCCAGCCGCCAACCTTTGGTACCAGCCTTAGGACTCCTCCAGCTGCTTGCCTCTGGTGCCAGTCCAGAAACTCCTCCACCTGTCCCCCTGTGTACCTAGAGCTACCCTGTTTTTTAACAGCCTCACAAAGGCTAAGTGCAAGTAGCTGTTCATGTACTGTACCTGCCCCCCCATTCACATCGACCCCCCTCCACAGTAGTGTCCTCTGCCCCCCCTTAAAAGCCCCCCCACAGCGATGTCCGCTATCCCCATTTTACCCGCCACGGTGGTCTACTTTACTGCCTCTTCACATCAAAGCCCCGCCCCCCCATTCACATTGCAAGCCCCCTAAGCTCTGCCCTCCATTCACACTGCAGCCCACCATTTACATTGCAGTCCCCCTCAGCTCCGCTCCCCCATTCACATTGCAACCCCCCCTCAACTCTGCTCCCCCCATTCACATTCCAGCCCCCCTCAGCTCTGCTCCCATTCACATTCCAGCCCCCCTCAGCTCTGCTCCCATTCACATTGCAGCCCCTTCAGCACTGCGCCCGATTCATATTGCAGCCCCCTCAGCTCTGGCCCCCATTCACTTTGCAGCCCCCTCAGCTCTGCCCCCCATTCATACTGCAGCCCCCTCAGCTCTGCCCCCCATTCACATTGCAGCCCACTCAGCTCTGCCCCCCCCCCCCATTCACACTGCAGCCTCCTCAGCTCTGCTCCTCCCATTCACATTGTAGTCCCCTCACCTCTTTCCCCCCATTCACATTGCAGCCCCCCTCAGCTTTGCCCCTCATAGCTCTGCCCCCCATTCACATTGTAGTCCCCTCAGCTCAGAGTTGACTTTTCAAGTGCCCCAGCAGGTGATTGGTTGCTAGGATCACCCTACAACCTAACAACCAATTACCTACTAGGACACTTGAAAAGTTACCTCTGGCAGCTCCTACTCTCCATCCAAAGCTGCTTTGTCTCCCGCTCTCTGTCTAGAGTTGGCTGCCTCCCGCTCTCCACTCTGCTGTGCTTTTTTAGTTTTGGATAGAGGTGGGGAAGGTTTGAAAGAACAGTCAGGATTTCATTGCTCTGTCCCCTCTGGGGAGATTATTTTTAACTTCTGTGATAAACAGACAGTAATTTAACCCCTTAGAGGCTCTGTCCCCTTTCCAGTTTGCTGTGTCCCTTACTGAAAAATATTACCTCATTTTCTGCCCCAGAGAAGTGCCACATCCATAGGAACTCCTCTAAACTAATAAACGCACTGCATAGCGTGCTCCCGGCAGAATGAGCGCTTTGCCTCCTGGTTCCTGATCACCAGATCACTGTGATGGCCTCTGATTGGCTATCACAGTGATCAGTCACTGTACAGCCTGCCCCTATGTTGTTTCCTCCTCTTGAATTGAGAAAAAGATACATTATCTTTTACTCCTTGCTAGAGGAGAAAATTGTAAACAAAGAAAGGGGTGTGTAGAAAATAATAAATAAAGATAAAATAGCTATATCAGGGGTTTAATCTAAGTCAGTGTCAGAGTTAGGGTCAAGGTTAGGGTCAAAGGTCAGGGCCAGTGTATTTTAGGTAGGATTTAAAAAAATAAAAAATACAAATTTTAAATTTACTATGAAGTTTTTTGGTAGAATAAAAAAAGGCAAATTCGCACTGTTGCTTTTGGGCCCTACTACAGGTACAAACAACAAAAAACATTATTATTATTATTATTATACAGGATTTATATAGCGCCAACAGTTTGCGCAGCGCAAAATAGACACATATCTGGCATCCCTGCAATCGCCAGGAGCGGGAGAATTTATTTTGGGTTGTTTTTTGGTGGTAGGTTATGGTAATGGCAAGAAATACACAGCTAGTTTTAAAAATGACCTTTTTTAAAAAAATATTTTGTCTATACTTCACCTGGATACACTTAGGTAAGCTTCACACTTGTGAGAGTCGGGAACGCTCACAAAATCGCTTGCGTTTTCCAACCCACAGGCAATGCTGTTCTTTAGCAGAAGCAGGGAGGTGCCATTAATTCTTAAAGTGGTTGTAAACCCTCACATATCCCCAGTGAAGTGACTGGCCTCAGGTGAAGCACAGAGATTAAACAAATCCTCCTACATAAATTGTACCTGTCTATCTGCAGTCTACTTTTCAGGACATTCATTCAAAGTGCAGAATTTATAAAGCTTGTCTGAGCTCTCAGAAAAAAGGGGGCGGAGAGCGGAAGTTCTGCCAAGCTCAGTAAGGGAAGCTCTGAGAGCTGATTGGAGAGAAGAGACACACATCCCCCTTCACGCAGGACATAGGAACAGAGCTAAAGCTGTCAATCACAGGCTGTGTGTTGGAGCTCCCTCCCCTGTCACCTTTTTTCTCTTGATGTAAGGAAAACATGTCAGAAGTGATTCATGCTGATAGCAGAGGAAGGAGGCAGCAGACGGAAATTACACTTAGTACTCTTAATTGAGAGTACTCACTATAGAGGAATATGCTTTGTTCATAATTCATGTCTGAGGTTTACAACCACTTTAACCACTTCAATATCCCCTTCCTGCTCAGGCCAATTTTCAGCTTTCAGCGCTTTCACACTTTTAATGACAATTACGCGGTCATGCTACACTGTACCAAAATAATGTTTTTATCATTTTTTCACACAAATAGAGCTTTCTTTTGGTGGTATTTAACCACTTCCCGTCTGCCATATGGCAATAAGACGTGTGCAAAGTGGTTTCATTATCCTGACTAGACGTCATATGAAGTCCAACAGGATAAGCCACTAGCGCGCTCCCACGGGGGCGCACAGCACGGCGATCGGTGGTGTGTCAAGTCTATAACACCGCATCTCCGATCCCGGTAAAGAGCCTCTGACATAGGCTCTTTACATAGTTACATAGTCGGTAAGGCCGAAAAAAAGACAATAGTCTATCCAGTACAACCTGTGTAGGTGTATATGTATCAATGTCTATAATGATTTCTCATATCCCTGTATGTTGTGTCCTTTAAGATGTACATCCAAGAGACTTTTAAAAATATCCATACTCCCCGCAGCCACCACCAATTGTTGGAGAGAGTTCCACATCCTTATAGACCTAACAGTGATGAACCCCCTATGCAGTTTAAGTTTAAACCGCTTTTCCTCCAGTCTCAATGTGTGGCCCCATGTCCTTTTACACTCCCTTTGTAGATCGCTATCATGTCTCCTCTCAAGCGTTTCATCTCCAGCTAAAATAAATTTAGCGTTTGCAGTCGTTCCTTGTAATTGAGGTCCTCCAGTCCCCTTATTAGTTTCGTTGCCCTTCTTTGGACTCTCTCCAGCTCCAGCACATCCCTTCAGAGGACCGGTGACCAAAACTGAACGGAAAACTCTAGATGTGGCCTAACCAGAGTTTTATAAATTGGCAGAATTATAGTTTTGTCCCTGCCGTATATCCCTTTTTTTATACATGCTAATATTCTGCCTGCTTTGGCAGCTACAGCTTGACACTGCATGCTGTTGCTCAATCTGTCATCTATTAGCACCACTAGATCCTTCTCCATCCTTTATTCTTCCAGAGGTTCTCCACCTAGTGAATATTTAGCATTTATGTTTTTTGCCCCTGAGTACATTACTTTACATTTCTCCACATTAAACCTCATTTGGCATTTGTCTGCCCACTGCTTTATATTATTCAGGTCATTCTGCAAAATTTCTATGTCCTGATGTGGGTCTATTACTCTGCTTCTCTTTGTGTCATCCGCAAAGACTGAGACTGAACTAGTTATCCCATAATCTATATCATTTATGAATATGTTGAATAAAATTGGTCCCAAGACAGAACCTTGGGGTACCCCACTCACCAATCCAGACCAGTCTGAGTACATGTTATTTATCACCACCCTTTGGACCCGTCCCTGTAACCATTTTTTTACCCAAGCACAGACCCTATGGTCCAAGCTTGCAGATCACAGCTTGTAAATTAAGCGTTTATGGGGGACTGAATTAAATGCTTTTGCAAAGTCCAGATAAACCACATCCACAGGTCTCCACCTATATAGATGGCAGCTCATCTCCTCGTAGAATGTTAGCAGGAACGTCCTCTCATAAACCCATGCAGATTACCACTAATGATATTCTTCTCTTCAGTAAATCTTTGGATATAGTCCCTAATCATCCCCTCCAATAATTTACCCACTATTGATGTTAGGTTGACTGGCCTGTAATTCCCAGGAATATGTCTCTACCCTTTTTTGAATGGTACCACATTGGCTTTTCTCCAATCAGCTGGTACTAATCCTGTCATTATGCTGTCCACAAAGATCAGGAATAGTGGCCTGGCTATAACCTGACTGAGTTCTTTGAGGACTCTCGGGTGTAAGCCATCTGGTCCTGGCCTGGTGATTTTTTTTTCAATCACAGCTGATCACAGTGTAAACAGGAAGAGCCGTATATCGGCTTTTTCTCCACTCGCACTGACAGGCGCAAGTAGAGGAGAGCTGATCGGCTGCTCTCCTGACGGGGGGGGTCTACGCTGATAATCAGCGCTTTAATTATCAGTGCAGACCCATTGAGGATGCCCACTTCAGACAACCAGGGATGACCACTTCAGACCACCAGGGATGTCCACTTCAGACTACCAGGTGAGCCCACCAGGAATGCCAATCACTGTCCATTAGGATGGCACTCTGTGCCAATCAGTGATTGGCTGTCAGAGCCTCCTGATTAGTGCTGCCTATTAGTGCCCATCAGTGCCACCCATCAGTGCCCATCAGTGCTGCCTATAAATGCCCACCAGTGCCACCTATCAGTACCACATATGAGTGCGCATCAGTGCCATCTATGAGTGTCCATCAGTGCTACCTATAATTGCCCATCAGTGCTGCCTATCAGTGCCCATCAGTGCTGCATATAAGTGCCTCATCATCAGTACCACCTCATCAGTGCCACTACATAAGTGCCAATCAGTACTGCCTAATCAGTGCCTGTCAGAAAAGCCTCATCAGTGTTCATCAGTGAAGGACAGAACTTACTTATTTACACATTTTTGTAACAGAAACAAAGAAAAACTTTTTTTTTTATTTGGAGCACAAAAAATAAAAACCCCAGTGGTGATCCAATACCACTAAAAGAAAGCTGTATTTGTGTGAAAAAAATGATAAAAATGTTGTTTGGGTACAGTGTTGCATGACCGCGCAATTGTCATTCAAAGTGTGACAGCGCTGAAAGCTGAAAATTGGCCAGGTTGGGGGGGGGGGGGGGGTGCCCAGTATTTAAGTAGTTAACCACCACTGGGTTTTTTTATTTTTTGCTAGGTGCTCCCCCCGACATGCCACATTTGGTACATTTCTCTTTTTTGAGAGTTCCAGCTCCCACTTCCTCCCGGCACACCGCGGCACTGGAAGAGAGATCACCTCTCCCCCCTCCCTCTCAGCACTCATCTGGGACATGTCACAGGTCCCAGATGATTGCCTGACCAGTCACGGCATGCCGCGTGGCTCAGGCATGCGCAGTGCGTGCCTGGCTGTAAAGCCACAGCCGGGCGCCCACAGTGACTATGCCAGAGCCGCAGAGAGGAGGGGGAGATGAGCGGGGCTTCGTTCCCCTCACGTCGCTGGACCCTGGGACAGGTAAGTGTCCAATTATTAAAAGTCAGCAGCTGCAGTATTTGTGCATCAGTGTGAAAGCAGCCCTATACTAAAGGTATTATGCTCAGTGTATTGCTTCACACTGACCTGAAGATCTCTTCTTTCCTGCAGCTGGCACCACTCTGGAGATCGCTAGCTGGGATAAGAGGTGGAGTGCAGTTTGTTTCACTCTGCATGGGACATAAGTCGTGACTACAGAGGAGACATTATGTGGCTCTTGCTCCCTACTACAGCTCCAAATTTACAAGCAGTCCTTCTGAATTGCACTTTGATGTTCTGGCTGGAATGGCTGGTCACAAAACTCAGACCGTGATCTACCAGTCACCCGTGTGCGATCTACTGGTTGCTGACCCCAGGGGTAGAGCCTGCTGGGGCCTCTCCCACAGCTCCACTCCCTGCACATGTACAGCCCAGAGATGATGTCAATGCTGCTTTGCAAGGTAATATCTTGGTTTGTAAAGGCATTGGGTGCACACAAAGTGTACCTTGTGCAGGGCATGGTGTCAGCATAAAGTGTGCAGGGCATGGAGTGTGCAGGGTGGGGGTGTGCAGGGCATGGAGTGTGTAGGGTGGGGGTGTGCAGGCCATGGAGTGTGTAGGGTGGGGGTGTGCAGGCCATGGAGTGTGCAGGGTGGGGGTGTGCAGGCCATGAAGTGTGCAGGGTGGGGGTGTGCAAGGCATGGAGTGTGTAGGGTGGGTATGTGGAGGGCATTGAGTGTGCAGGATGGGTATGTGCAGGGCATGGAGTGTGTAGGCTGGGGTGTGCAGGGCATGGAGTGTGCAGGGTGGGGGTGTTCAGGGCATGGAGTGTGGAGGGCATAGAGTGTGTAGGGTGGGGGTGTGCAGGGCATGGAGTGTGTAGGGTGGGGGTGTGTAGGGTGTGGGTGTGTAGGGCATGGATTGCGTAGCGTGGGGGTGTGCAGGGGATAGGATTGTGTAGGGTGCGGGTGTGCAGGGCATGCAGTGTGTAATGTGGGGGTGTGCACGGTATGGAGTGTGCAGGGTGGGGGTGTACAGGGTATGGAGTGTGTAGGGTGGGGTGTGCAGGGTGGGGGTTTGCAGGGTATGGAGTGTGTAGGGTGGGGGTGTGCAGGCCATAGAGTGTGTAGGGTGGGGGTGTGCAGGACATGGATTGTGTAGGGTGGGGGTGTACAGGGCATGGATTGTGTAGGGTGGGGGTGCGCAGGGCATGGAGCGCGCAGGGTGGGGGTGTGTAGGGCGGGGGTGTGCAGGACATGGAGTGTGTAGGGTGGGGGTATGCAGGACATGGATTGTGCAGGATGTGCCGGGCATGGATTGTGTAGGGTGGGGGTGTGCAGGGTATGGAGTGTGTAGGGTGGGGGTTTGCAGTGCATGGAGTGTGTAGGGTGAGGGTGTGTAGGGTGGGGGTGTGTAGGGCATGGAGTGTGTAGGGGGGTGTAGGGTGGGGGTGTGCAGGGCATGGATTGTGTAGGGTGGGGGTGTGCAGGGTATGGAGTGTGTAGGGTGGGGGAGTGCAGTGCATGGAGTGTGTAGGGTAGGGGTGTGTAGGGTGGGGGTGTGCAGGGCATGGAGTGTGCAGGGTGGGGGTGTGTAGGGTGGGGTGTGCAGGGCATGGATTGTGTAGGGTGGGGGTGTGCAGGGCATGGATTGTGTAGGGTGGGGGTGTGCAGGGTATGGAGTGCGCAGGGTGGGGGTGTGCAGGGCATGGAGTGCACAGGGTGGGGGTGTGCAGGGCATGGAGTGCGCAGGGTGGGGGTGTGCAGGGCTTGGAGTGTGTAGGGTGGGGGTGTGCAGGGTATGGAGTGTGCAGGGTGGGGGTGTGCAGGGTATGGAGTGTGTAGGGTGAGGGTGTGCAGGGTATGAAGTGTGTAGGGTGGGGGTGTGCAGGGTATGGAGTGTGTAGGGTGGGGTGTGCAGGGCATGGATTGTGTAGGGTGGGGGTGTGCAGCGCATGGATTGTGTAGGGTGAGGGTGTGCAGGGCATGGAGTGCGCAGGGTGGGGGTATGCAGGGCATGGAGTGTGTACGGTGGGGGTGTGCAGGACATGTATTGTGCAGGGTGTGTAGGGTGGGGGTGTGTAGGGTGGGGGGTGTGCAGGGCATGGATTGTGTAGGGTGGGAGTGTGCAGGGTGGGGGTGTGCAGGGCATGGAGCGCACAGGGTGGGGGTGTGTGGTGCATGGAGTGTGTAGGGTGGGGGTGTGAAAGGCATGGATTGTGCAGGGTGTGTAGGGAGGGTGGGGGTGTGCAGGGAGGGGGTGTGCAAGGCATGGAGTGTGCAGGGTGGGGGTGTGCAGGGTGTGGAGTGTGCAGGGTGGGGGTTGTAGGGTGGGGGTGTGCAAGGCATGGAGTGTGCAGGGTGGGAGTGTGCAAGGCACGGAGTGTGCAGGGTGGGGGTGTGCAGGGCATGGATTGTGTAGGGCATGGATTGTGCAGGGTGGGGGTGTGCAGGGCATGGATTGTGCAAAGTGGGGGTGTGCAGGGCATAGAGTGTGTAGGGTGGGGGTGTGAAGGGTATGGGGTGTGCAGGGCATGGATTGTGTAGGGTGTGCAGGGTATGGATTGTGTAGGGTGGGGGTGTGTAGGGTATGGGGTGTGCAGGGCATGGATTGTGTAGGGTGTGGGTGTGCAGGGCATGGATTGTGCAAAGTAGGGGTGTGCAGGGCATAGAGTGTGTAGGGTGGGGGTGTGTAGGGTATGGGGTGTGCAGGGCATGGATTGTGTAGGGTGTGCAGGGTATGGATTGTGTAGGGTGGGGGTGTGTAGGGTATGGGGTGTGCAGGGCATGGATTGTGTAGGGTGTGGGTGTGCAGGGTATGGATGGGGGTGCGTAGGGTGGGGGTGCGTAGGGTGGGGGTGTGAAGGACATGGAGTGTGTAGGGTGGGGGTGTGTAGGGTGGGGTGTGAACGATATGGAATGTGTAGGGTGGGAGTGTGTAGGGTGGGGGTGTGCAGGGTATGGAGTGTGCAGGGTGGGGGTGTACAGGGTATGGAGTGTGCAGGGTATGGAGTGTGCAGCGTGGGGGTGTGCAAGGTATGGAGCGTGCAGGGTGGGGGTGTGCAGGGTATGGATTGTGTAGGGTGGGGGTGTGCAGGGTATGGAGTGTGCAGGGTATGGAGCGTGTAGGGTAGGGGTGTGTAGGGTATGGAGTGTGTAGGGTGGGGGTGTGTTAGGGTATGGAGTGTGCAGGGTGGGGATGTGCAGGGTATGGAGTGTGTAGAGTGGGGGTGTGTAGGGTATGGATTGTGCATGGTGGGGGTGTGTTGGGTATGGAGTGTGTAGGGTGGGGGTGTGCAGGGTATGGAGTGTGTAGGGCGGGGGTGTGCAGGGTATGGAGTGTGCAGGGTGGGGGTGTGCAGGGTATGGAGTGTGTAGGGTGGGGGTGTGCAGGGTATGGAGTGTGTAGGGTGGGGGTGTGCAGGGCATGGAGTGTGTAGGGTGGGGGTGTGTAGGGTATGGGGTGTGCAGGGCATGGATTGTGTCGGGTGTGAGTGCGTAGGGTGGGGGTGTGAAGGACATGGAGTGTGTAGGGTGGGGGTGTGTAGGGTGGGGTGTGAAGGGTATGGATTGTGCAGAGTGGGGGTGTGCAGGGTATGGATTGTGTAGGGTGGGGGTGTGTAGGGTATGGAGTGTGTAGGGTGGGGGTGTGCAGGGTATGGAGTGTGTAGGGCGGGGGTGTGCAGGGTATGGAGTGTGCAGGGTGGGGGTGTGCAGGGTATGGAGTGTGTAGGGTGGGGGTGTGCAGGGTATGGAGTGTGTAGGGTGGGGGTGTGCAGGGTATGGAGTGTGCAGGGTGGGGGTGTGCAGGGCATGGAGTGTGTAGGGTGGGGGTGTGTAGGATATGGGGTGTGCAGGGCATGGATTGTGTAGGGTGTGAGTGCGTAGGGTGGGGGTGTGAAGGACATGGAGTGTGTAGGGTGGGGGTGTGTAGGGTGGGGTGTGAAGGGTATGGAATGTGTAGGGTGGGAGTGTGTAGGGTGGGGGTGTTCAGGGTGGGGGTGTTCAGGGTGGGGGTGTGCAGGGTGGGGGTGTGCAGGGTATGGAGTGTGTAGGGTATGGAGTGTTCAGGTGTGCAGGGTATGGAGTGTGTAGGGTGGGGGTGTGCAGGGTATGGAGTGTGTAGGGTGGGGGTGTGCAGGATATGGAGTGTGTAGGGTGGGGGTGTGCAGGGTATGGAGTGTGTAGGGTGGGGGTGTGCAGGGTATGGAGTGTGTAGGGTGGGGGTGTGCAGGGTATGGAGTGTGTAGGGTGGGGGTGTGCAGGGTATGGAGTGTGCAGGGTGGGGGTGTGCAGGGTATGGAGTGTGTAGGGTGGGGGTGTGCAGGGTATGGAGTGTGTAGGGTGGGAGTGTGCAGGGTATGGAGTGTGTAGGGTGGGGGTGTGCAGGGTATGGAGTGCGTAGGGTGGGGGTGTGCAGGGTATGGAGTGTGTAGGGTGGGGGTGTGCAGGGTATGGAGTGTGTAGGGTGGGGGTGTGCAGGGTATGGAGTGTGTAGGGTGGGAGTGTGCAGGGTATGGAGTGTGTAGGGTGGGGGTGTGCAGGGTATGGAGTGTGTAGGGTGGGAGTGTGCAGGGTATGGAGTGTGTAGGGTGGGGGTGTGCAGGGTATGGAGTGTGCAGGGTATGGAGTGTGTAGGGTGGGGGTGTGCAGGGTATAGAGTGTGTAGGGTGGGAGGGTGCAGGGTATGGAGTGTGTAGGGTGGGGGTGTGCAGGGTATGGAGTGTGTAGGGTGGGGGTGTGTAGGGTATGGAGTGTGTAGGGTATGGAGTGTGTAGGGTGGGGGTGTGCAGGGTATAGAGTGTGTAGGGTGGGAGGGTGCAGGGTATGGAGTGTGTAGGGTGGGGGTGTGCAGGGTATGGAGTGTGTAGGGTATGGAGTGTGTAGGGTGGGGGTGTGGAGCGTATGGAGTGTGTAGGGTATGGAGTGTGTAGCGTGGGGGTGTGCAGGGTATGGAGTGTGTAGGGTGGGGGTGTGCAGGGTATGGAGTGTGTAGGGTATGGAGTGTGTACGGTATGGAGTGTGTGAGGTGGGGGTGTGCTGGGTATGGAGTGTGTAGGGTATGGAGTGTGTAGGGTGGGGGTGTGGAGCGTATGGAGTGTGTAGGGTATGGAGTGTGTAGCGTGGGGGTGTGCAGGGTATGGAGTGTGTAGGGTGGGGGTGTGCAGGGTATGGAGTGTGTAGGGTATGGAATGTGTACGGTATGGAGTGTGTGAGGTGGGGGTGTGCTGGGTATGGAGTGTGTAGGGTATGGAGTGTGTAGGGTGGGGGTGTGCAGGGTATGGAGTGTGTAGGGTGGGGGTGTGCAGGGTATGGAGTGTGTAGGGTGGGGGTGTGCAGGGTATGGAGTGTGTAGGGTGGGGGTGTGCAGGGTATGGAGTGTGTAGGGTGGGGGTGTGCAGGGTATGGAGTGTGTAGGGTATGGAGTGTGTAGGGTGGGGGTGTGCAGGGTATAGAGTGTGTAGGGTGGGAGGGTGCAGGGTATGGAGTGTGTAGGGTGGGGGTGTGCAGGGTATGGAGTGTGTAGGGTGGGGGTGTGTAGGATATGGAGTGTGTAGGGTATGGAGTGTGTAGGGTGGGGGTGTGCAGGGTATAGAGTGTGTAGGGTGGGAGGGTGCAGGGTATGGAGTGTGTAGGGTGGGGGTGTGCAGGGTATGGAGTGTGTAGGGTATGGAGTGTGTAGGGTGGGAGTGTGGAGCGTATGGAGTGTGTAGGGTATGGAGTGTGTAGCGTGGGGGTGTGCAGGGTATGGAGTGTGTAGGGTGGGGGTGTGCAGGGTATGGAGTGTGTAGGGTATGGAGTGTGTGAGGTGGGGGTGTGCTGGGTATGGAGTGTGTAGGGTATGGAGTGTGTAGGGTGGGGGTGTGCAGGGTATGGAGTGTGCAGGGGGTGGGGGTGTGCAGGGTATGGAGTGTGTAGGGTGGGGGTGTGCAGGGTATGGAGTGTGTAGGGTGGGGGTGTGCTGGGTATGGAGTGTGTAGGGTATGGAGTGTGTAGGGTGGGGGTGTCCAGGGTATGGAGTGTGCAGGGGGTGGGGGTGTGCAGGGTATGGAGTGTGCAGGGTGGGGGTGTGCAGGGAATGGAGTGTGCAGGGTGGGGGTGTGTAGGGTATGGAGTGTGTAGGGTGGGGGTGTGTATGGTATGGAGTGTGCAGGGTATGGAGTGTGTAGGGTGGGGGTGTGCAGGGTATGGAGTGTGTAGGGTGGTGGTGTGCAGGGTATGGAGTGTGCAGGGGGTGGGGGTGTGCAGGGTATGGAGTGTGTAGGGTGGGGGTGTGCAGGGTATGGAGTGTGTAGGGTGGGGATATGCAGGGTATGGAGTGTGTAGGGTGGAGGTGTGCTGGGTATGGAGTGTGTAGGGTATGGAGTGTGTAGGGTGGGGGTGTGCAGGGTATGGAGTGTGCAGGGTGGGGGTGTGCAGGGTATGGAGTGTGCAGGGGGTGGGGGTGTGCAGGGTATGGAGTGTGCAGGGTGGGGGTGTGTAGGGTATGGAGTGTGCAGGGTATGGAGTGTGCAGGGTGGGGGTGTGTAGGGTATGGAGTGTGTAGGGTATGGAGTTTGCAGGGTGGGGGTGTGTAGGGTAAGGAGTGTGTAGGGTGGGGGTGTGCAGGGTATGGAGTGTGCAGAGTGGGGGTGTGCAGGGTATGGAGTGTGTAGGGTGGGGGTGTGTAGGGTATGGAGTGTGTAGGGTATGGAGTGTGCAGGGTGGGGGTGTGTAGGGTATGGAGTGTGTAGGGTATGGAGTGTGCAGGGTGGGGGTGTGTAGGGTATGGACTTTGTAGGGTATGGAGTGTGTAGGGTGGGGATGTGCAGGGTATGGAGTGTGTAGGGTGGGGGTGTGTAGGGTATGGAGTGTGTAGGGTATGGAGTGTGCAGGGTGGGGGTGTGTAGGGTATGGAGTGTGCAGGGTATGGAGTGTGTAGGGTGGGGGTGTGTAGGGTATGGAGTGTGTAGGGTATGGAGTGTGTAGGGTGGGGGTGTGCAGGGTATGGAGTGTGCAGGGTGGGGGTGTGCAGGGTATGGAGTGTGCAGGGTGGGGGTGTGCAGGGTATGGAGTGTGCAGGGTGGGGGTGTGCAGGGTATGGAGCGTGCAGGGTGGGGATGTGCAGGGTATAGAGTGTGTAGGGTGGGGGTGTGTAGGGTATGGATTGTGCATGGTGGGGGTGTGTTGGGTATGGAGTGTGTAGGGTGGGGGTGTGCAGGGTATGGAGTGTGTTGGGTGGGGGTGTGTAGGGTATGGATTGTGCAGGGTGGGGGTGTGTAGGGTATGGATTGTGTACGGTGAGGGTGTGCAGGGTATGGATTGTGCAGAGTGGGGGTGTGCAGGGTATGGATTGTGTAGGGTGGGGGTGTGTAGGGTATGGAGTGTGTAGGGTGGGGGTGTGCAGGGTATGGAGTGTGTAGGGTGGGGGTGTGCAGGGTATGGAGTGTGCAGGGTGGGGGTGTGCAGGGTATGGAGTGTGTAGGGTGGGGGTGTGCAGGGTATGGAGTGTGTAGGGTGGGGGTGTGTAGGGTGGGGGTGTGCAGGGCATGGATTTGTGTAGGGTGAGGGTGTGCAGGGCATGGAGTACGCAGGGTGGGGTTATGCAGGGCATGGAGTGTGTAGGGTGGGGGTGTGCAGGGCATGGATTGTGCAGGGTGTGTAGGGTGGGGGTGTGTAGGGTGGGGGGGGTGCAGGGCATGGATTGTGTAGGGTGGGGGTGTGCAGGGCATGGAGTGCGCAGGGTGGGGGTGTGTAGTGCATGGAGTGTGTAGGGTGGGGGTGTGAAAGGCATGGATTGTGCAGGGTGTGTAGGGTGGGGGTGTACAGGACATGGAGTGTGCAGGGTGGGGGTGTGTAGGGTGGGGGTGTGCAAGGCATGGAGTGTGCAGGGTTGGGGTGTGCATGGCGTGGAGTGTGCAGGGTGGGGGTGTGCAAGGCATGGAGTGTGCAGGGTGGGGGTGTGCAGGGCATGGAGTGTGTAGGGCATGGATTGTGCAGGGTGGGGGTGTGCAGATGGATTGTGCAAAGTGGGGGTGTGCAGGGCATGGAGTGTGTAGGGTGGGGGTGTGTAGGGTATGGGGTGTGCAGGGCATGGATTGTGTAGGGTGTGGGTGTGCAGGGTATGGATTGTGTAGGGTGGGAGTGTGTAGGGTGGGGGTGTGAAGGACATGGAGTGTGTAGGGTGGGGGGTGTGCAGGGTATGGAGTGTGTAGGGTGGAGGTGTGCAGGGTATGGAGTGTGCAGGGTGGGGGTGTGCAGGGTATGGAGTGTGCAGGGTGGGGGTGTGCAGGGTATGGAGTGTGTAGGGTGTGGGTGTGCAGGGTATGGAGTGTGCAGGGTGGGGGTGTGCAGGGCATGGAGTGTGTAGGGTGGGGGTGTGTAGGGTATGGGGTGTGGAGGGCATGGATTGTGTAGGGTATGGAGTGTGTAGGGTGGGGGTGTGTAGGGTATGGAGTGTGTATGGTATGGAGTGTGTAGGGTGGGGGTGTGCAGGGTATGGAGTGTGCAGGGGGTGGGGGTGTGCAGGGTATGGAGTGTGTAGGGTCGGGGTGTGCAGGGTATGGAGTGTGTAGGGTGGGGGTGTGCTGTGTATGGAGTGTGTAGGGTATGGAGTGTGTAGGGTGGGGGTGTGTAGGGTATGGAGTGTGCAGGGTGGCGGTGTGCAGAGTATGGAGTGTGCAGGGTGGGGGTGTGTAGGGTATGGAGTGTGTAGGGTGGGGGTGTGCAGGGTATGGAGTGTGTAGGGTATGGAGTGTGTAGGGTGGGGGTGTGTAGGGTATGGAGTGTGCAGGGTATGGAGTGTGTAGGGTGGGGGTGTGCAGGGTATGGAGTGTGTAGGGTGGTGGTGTGCAGGGTATGGAGTGTGCAGGGGGTGGGGGTGTGCAGGGTATGGAGTGTGCAGGGAATGGAGTGTGTAGGGTGGGGATATGCAGGGTATGGAGTGTGTAGGGTGGGGGTGTGCTGGGTATGGAGTGTGTAGGGCGGGGGGTGTGCAGGGTACGGAGTGTGCAGGGTGGGGGTGTGCAGGGGGTGGGGGTGTGCAGGGTATGGAGTGTATAGGGTGGGGGTGTGCAGGGTATGGAGTGTGCAGGGTATGGAGTGTGCAGGGTGGGGGTGTGTAGGGTATGGAGTGTGCAGGGTAT
Organism: Aquarana catesbeiana; assembly: GCF_042186555.1. NCBI lineage: Eukaryota > Metazoa > Chordata > Amphibia > Anura > Ranidae > Aquarana > Aquarana catesbeiana. Next base: position 82,795,656 of record NC_133325.1, on the reverse strand, counting down.
GGAGTGTGCAGGGTGGGTGTGTGTAGGGTATGGAGTGTGTAGGGTATGGAGTGTGCAGGGGGTGGGGGTGTGCAGGGTATGGAGTGTGTAGGGTGGGGGTGTGCAGGGTATGGAGTGTGTAGGGTATGGAGTGTGCAGGGTGGGGGTGTGCAGGGTATGTAGTGTGTAAGGAATGGAGTGTGTAGGGTATGGAGTGTGTAGGGTGGGGGTGTGCAGGGTATGGAGTGTGTAGGGTGGGGGTGTGCAGGGTATGGAGTGTGTAGGGTGGGAGTGTGCAGGGTATGGAGTGTGCAGGGTGGGGGTGTGCAGGGTATAGAGTGTGTAGGGTGGGGGTGTGCTGGGTATGGAGTGTGTAGGACGGGGGTGTGCAGGGTATGGAGTGTGTAGGGTGGGGGTGTGCAGGGGGTGGGGGTGTGCAGGGTATGAAGTGTGCAGGGTGGGGGTGTGCAGGGTATGGAGTGTGCAGGGTGGGGGTGTGTAGGGTATGGAGTGTGCAGGGTATGGAGTGTGCAGGGTGGGTGTGTGTAGGGTATGGAGTGTGCAGGGGGTGGGGGTGTGCAGGGTATGGAGTGTGTAGGGTGGGGGTGTGCAGGGTATGGAGTGTGCAGGGTATGGAGTGTGCAGGGTATGGAGTGTGCAGGGTGGGTGTGTGGAGGGTATGGAGTGTGTAGGGTATGGAGTGTGCAGGGGGTGGGGGTGTGCAGGGTATGGAGTGTGTAGGGTGGGGGTGTGCAGGGTATGGAGTGTGTAGGGTGGGGGTGTGCAGGGTATGGAGTGTGCAGGATGGGGGTGTGCAGTGTATGGAGTGTGTAGGGTGGGGGTGTGTAGGGTATGGAGTGTGTAGGGTGGGGGTGTGTAGGGTATGGAGTGTGCAGGGTGGGGGTGTGCAGGGTATGTAGTGTGTAGGGTGGGGGTGTGTAGGGTATGGAGTATGTAGGGTGGGGGTGTGCAGGGTATGGAGTATGTAGGGTGGGGTGTGCAGGGTATGGAGTGTGCAGGGTGGGGGTGTGCAGGGTATGGAGTGTGTAGGGTGGGGGTGTGCAGGGTATGGAGTGTGCAGGGTGGGGGTGTGCAGGGTATGGAGTGTGCAGGATGGGGGTGTGCAGGGTATGGAGTGTGCAGGGTGGGGGTGTGCAGGGTATGTAGTGTGTAGGGTGGGGGTGTGCAGGATATGGAGTGTGTAGGGTGGGGGTGTGCAGGGTATGGAGTGTGTAGGGTGGGGGTGTGCAGGGTATGGAGTGTGTAGGGTGGGGTGTGCAGGGTATGGAGTGTGTAGGGTGGGGGTGTGCAGGGTATGGAGTGTACAGGGTGGGGGTGTGCAGGGTATGGAGTGTGTAGGGTGGGGGTGTGCAGGGTATGGAGTGTGCAGGGTGGGGGTGTGCAGGGTATGGAGTGTGTAGGGTGGGGGTGTGCAGGGTATGGAGTGTGTAGGGTGGGGTGTGCAGGGTATGGAGTGTGCAGGGTGGGGGTGTGCAGGGTATGGAGTGTGCAGGGTGGGGGTGTGCAGGGTATGGAGTGTGTAGGGTGGGGGTGTGTAGGGTATGGAGTGTGCAGGGTATGGAGTGTTCAGGGGGGGGGGGATGTGATTAGTTTTCCTGAGGTTCCTGTTTCCTCCTCTCTCTCTCTTACACACAGTCTGCTCTCTCTCTCGGTGTGTACAGTGGGGGGAACGTTTAGCAGCCAGCAATGTGCTGTGTTGTACAGATATGCAGGCTGTACAGGGGGAGCCTCACCAACTCTAGACACCAGCTGCCTGCAAACTCCTGAGAGATCCGGCTGTCCCCTCCACTGACTTCTCTCCACACTCTGCCTTGCTGAACACCTCCCGCACTCCTTTCCTCCCGCACTCCTTCCTTCCCTCCCGCAGCACAGCTCTCCTCTGACCCGCTCAGCGCTCCAGCGGAGGAGTCGGCTCGTCCCGGGCGCTTTACCTGACTCGCCTCACCCCGGACACCGGAGGAGCTCCAATGCAGTGGCCGTGGCTTTTCACCATCGTCTTTGCAAACTTTTGCAGTCGGGGATTGTCTTCCCAACCTGGAGGTCTGAAGAGCCTGAGAGCGTCCAGCCTGAGAAGAGATGGTAGGTGCCCCGGGGGGACTTTCCTTCTGAGCCGGGAAGTTTGGGATGCTGAGACTTTTAATATTCTATCAGAGAAAGAGAGAGAGATGTACTATGAGCCATTCCATCCCATGCATGCTGTGTGTGATGATGAGGACATGTTGTCCATAGCAACCACATCCCTTGTTTTATTGTCCATAGCAACCAATTCCCTTCTTTTATTATACCTGTTGCCAATAGCAGCCACAACCCTTTGGTCTGATTGGACCTGTTACCCATACTAAGACCCCATACATCACACCATTAGATTTTCTGCAGATTTTTGTCTTCAGATTTATGAAAACCATATAATATGAGGTTAAACCTTAACGTTTTTAATTTGTATGCAATCAGACAGGCCCTTGCACTACATGGTTTTGGTAAATCTAAAGACCAAAAACCTTCAGAAAATCTAATAGTGTGTATGGGGCCATGTATTCCCTGTTTCATTGGACCTTTTGCTGTTAGCAACTGCATCCCTTGTTTTACTGGATCTGTTGCCCATAGCAACCACATCCCTTGTTTCATTAGACCTGTTGCCCATAGCAACCTCATCCCTTGTTTTACTGGACCTGTTGCATCCCACATCCCTTGGTCTCATTGTAAAGTTGGGACTTGATTGCCTGGCATGAACACCAGTCCCAAGGTGCTGTTATTTCCTAATGGCTTACTTGTGCAGGTTGTCTCGTGGAGATTTGTTGCCTATGGCAACCACATCCCTTGTCTCATTAAAAGGTTGAAGCTTGATTGGCTGTTATGGGCCAGAGTCCCAGGTACTGTTATTCCTAAAGCAGCCATTTCCAACCAGGGATCTGTGGAACTCCAGTGTTCCCTGACATGTGTCTAGGGGTTCTTTTAGCTAATTGCCCTCCCATCCGATGTTGTCTGGATAGTTGCAGCTACATCGCCACTTGGGAGAGCCAGCGCCAATGATCAATTTTAGCCCCCTTTAAGGAGGTATTCTTCTGACCATCAATATAAGTGACAGTTTCCCAATGACTTCCGATTCATTTATTCTTAGCAGCAGAAGTTCTCTGAGACCTGGAAATTATTTGAAGGGTTCCTCTAAAAAAAATATTTGCGTAAAGTCTGTCCTAATGGTGGATCTGTGCAGACCAGTGTCGGATGGTCCAAGGGAGCTGCCATCTTAGCTTCTGTTTCATCTGAAGTTTCCATGGTACCAGTTATAACCAAGCCATTTGATGTTTTGACAGCTTGGTGGGGAACGCAAGCAACTGTGACATTTAATGGGTTTAGCTCCACTTTAATGACACAGTCATTCTTATGTGAAGGAATGACATAAAGTTCTCACACACCAGAAGATCCTTCTCCTTCTCCTTCTGCTTCTTCTTCTCCTTCTCCTTCTTCTTCTGCTTCTTCTTCTTCTTCTTCTTCTTCTTCTTCTTCTTCTTCTTCTTCTTCTTCTTCTTCTTCTTCTTCTCCTTCTCCTTCTCCTTCTTCTTCTTCTTCTTCTTCATTTCATGAAAGAGTGGGCAAGAAAGGTGAATGGTGAATTTGCTTTAATTAAATCCACCAGCTTGACATCACCCCACACTCCTTGTATAAAGAATTGCCTCTATTTAATGGGAGCCGTGGAGAGCATTCTTGCATACTGTCAACTTACTTTTAGATTTATACTTTTATTTAGCAATTTCTTTTTCTCAATTCTTCCACACAAGCTTCCCATAAAATAGATTTATGTGCCCCATGCACATTTTATGAGCTTTCGGAAAATGAATGCTGTAGGGCACATGTGTGTATATATCCCACCCCTTTCCCTCAAAATTGTAAACTAACTTTCCTCTCCCAATAGGGACCTGGGGTCTAAAGGTGAGAAAGGACCTCTAAGAGCTCTTACACACAGGGGGCTGAGCCTGTTCAGTGTAATTCCCAACGTGTTTGCTCTGCTTGGTCAACCCCTAGTTTGTAACGCTCGTACGCTGCACTTGTGTTTGGTATAGCACTGCTGTATACATGAGTACAGCTATGCACACTCATATCAGAGAGAGGCTGTACACTTCACCTGGGCTGTCCAGGCTAATAAATACATTTGGGAATTCCGGTGAAGGGACTCAGCCACCCATGTGCAAGAGCATTAGGCCTCATGCACATGGGCATGGTAAAATACTTCTATGTATGCTGGATCTTTCTGCCAGAAACTGTATGGGTCACAGGAGTGCACTTACTTGTGCTCTTCTGTGAACCAGAATCAGCCCGCTGTCGGCTGACATCACAGAGCCACTCTAGCCTCTGGATGTATCCCAACAATAATGTAGGGATTCACCCAGATGCCTAATTGGCAGCTGGCCGAGCCTCTCAGCACGCCACTGAGAGCCTGAGCCAGCTGCTCCCACCCTCGTACCAGTCCTGCACTCCAGTGAGCACTAGAGAGGCAGAGCAGAGAGCGGTAACTGACAGTCACTGTTCTCTGTGAAAACCAAGCAGCTGCAGCATCGGTATGGAAGTAAGTATGTACTGTATGTTTTTTTTTGTTTTGTTTTTTGAACCCCAAACTTCCCCTTTAAAACATGCTTGTTTTGGCTCTTAATTACGCACGTTTAAGCATTTTAACAGGCGTATGGCGTTTAGAAGCATATGCGTGTAAACTCAGTGGGTAAAATATTAATTTATTCTAGCCACTAGAATGCATTCACGTACATTTATGTGTGTTTACTGTATATGTGCGTAAAGTATGCCAGTAAGCATCTCGCCAAACGCAGTTTTGGGGCATTTTTTCATGCCCCTAAACATTGCTCCTAAGTACGAATCTAGATGCCAAAATGTTTATGGAGACATTTGCTAATATAGAGTGGTCTTCAGAGGCATAAGAAAAAAAGAAAAAAGCCTCTAAAAGCAGCATTTCTTCTGCATGAGGCTTTTATAGGGAACAGAGCCGTCTCTACAGGTCACAGTAATGTCAACTCAGCCTAAATTTTACAAAGTCTCACCCTGCAAGATGTACAAATCTCCCTTTATTCCCCTTTATTGACCAGAGATCTTCTCCTTTCAGCATTTTAGGTGTTCCATATTTTGCAAAACAGTTTAACGTGCAGTAAAGGTTTATTTTTCTTATTTTGGTTTGTTTTGCTGTTTTGGTTTCTGTTACTGGAATACTGACAACGTTTATTTACGGAGATTGCAGCATGTCATTTATATACACTGGATATAATTCTCTCTTTTTTGTTTTTTGTATGTAAAAGTGACAAAGTACTGCTTTTTAAGTCCCACCGCTTACATGATATAACCACACCCAGTTTGTGCCGCAGCACGTGCCACTTTCTATTCAACCTATGCACCTGCCTTTCTCATCGAGGATACCGTGGAACATTAGGGTTCCTCCAGATGTTGCTAGGGGTTTCTTGAGAAATCAGAAATGTATGACTCTCAGATAAGTAACTGCTGACCCTTTATATCTTTTTAGCTAATTGTATGAAGAGCATTCCTCCCACTGACCACAAATATAAGGAGCATTCCTCCCACTAACCACAAATGTAAGGAGCATTTCTCCCACTGATCACAAATGTAAGAAGCGTTCCTCCCACTGATCACAAATGTAAGGAGCATTCCTCCCACTGACCACAAATGTAAGGAGCATTCCTCCCACTGACCACAAATGTAAGGAGCATTCCTCCCACTGACCACAAATGTAAGGAGCATTTCTCCCACTGATCACAAATGTAAGGAGCATTCCTCCCACTAACCACAAATGTAAGGAGCATTCCTCCCACTAACCACAAATGTAAGGAGCATTCCTCCCACTGACCACAAATGTAAGGAGCATTCCTCCCACTGACCACAAATGTAAGGAGCATTTCTCCCACTGATCACAAATGTAAGGAGCATTCCTCCCACTAACCACAAATGTAAGGAGCATTTCTCCCACTGATCACAAATGTAAGAAGCATTCCTCCCACTGATCACAAATGTAAGGAGCATTCCTTCCACTGACCACAAATGTAAGAAGCATTCCTCCCACTGATTACAAATGTAAGGAGCATTCCTCCCACTGATCACAAATGTAATAAGCATTCTTCCCACTGACCACAAATGTAAGGAGCATTCCTCCCACTGATCACAAATGTAAGAAACATTCCTCCCACTGATCACAAATGTAAGGAGCATTCCTCCCACTGACCATAAATGTAAGGATCATTCCTCCCACTGGCCATAAATGTAAGAAACATTCCGCCCACTGACCATAAATGTAAGGATCATTCCTCCCACTGGCCATAAATGTAAGAAACATTCCTCCCACTGACCATAAATGTAAGGATCATTCCTCCCACTGATCACAAATGTAAGGAGCATTCCTCCCACTGACCATAAATGTAAGGATCATTCCTCCCACTGACCATAAATGTAATGCCGCGTACACACGACCGGACTTTACGGCATACTTGGTCCGGCGAACCTGAGTCTGTCGGACAATTCCATCGTGTATGGGCTCCAGCGGACTTTTTTTCCCCAAAAGTTTGACGGACCTAGAAATGAAACATGTTTCAAATATTTCCGATGGACTCGAGTCCAGTCGAAAAGTCCACTCGTCTGTATGCTAGTCCGACGGACAAAGGCCGACGCTAGGGCAGCTATTGGCTACTGGCTATGAACTTCCTTGTTTTAGTCCAGTTGTACGTCATCACGTACGAATCCGTCGGACTTTGGTTGATCGTGTGTAGGCAAGTCCGTTCGTTCGGAAAGTCCGTCGTAAAGTCCGTCGAAAAGTCCGCAGGACAAAGTCTGCTGTAAAGTCCGCTCGTGTGTACGCGGCATAAGAAGCATTCCTCCCACTGAGCACAAATGTAAGAAGAATTCCTCCCATTAAGGATGAGCTCTGGCGTGTTTGCATGCTGCACGTGCCGAGCCCGCCAGGAAGTCGGCAATGCGCTGCGCTAATCACAGGCAGTGAGACATTTCCCGATCTCTGCAGTCGCACATCGGGAAATGTCTCACTGCTTGTGATTAGCACTGTGCAGTGCCGAGTTCCTGGCGGGCTCTGCACTTGCAGCATGCGAACACGCTGGAGCTCATCCTTACCTCCCACTGACCATAAATGTAAGAAGCATTCTTCCCACTGACCATAAATTTAGGGATAATTCCTCTCACTGACCATAAATGTAAGGAGCATTCCTCCCACTGACCACAAACGTAAGAAACATTCCCTCCACTGATCACAAATGTAAGGAGCATTCCTTCCACTGACCACAAATGTAAGGAGAATTCCTCCCACTGACCACAAATGTAAGGAGAATTTCTCCCACTGATCACAAATGTAAGGAGCATTCCTCCCACTGACCACAAATGTAAGGAGCATTCCTCCCACTGACCACAAATGTAAGGAGAATTCCTCCCACTGACCACAAATGTAAGGAGAATTCCTCCCACTGACCACAAATGTAAGGAGAATTCCTCCCACTGATCACAAATATAAGGAGCATTCCTCCCACTGGTCACAAATGTAAGGAGAATTCCTCCCACTGATCACAAATATAAGGAGCATTCCTCCCACTGGTCACAAATGTAAGGAGAATTCCTCCCACTGGTCACAAATGTAAGGAGCATTCCTCCCACTGATCACAAATGTAAGGAGTATTCTTCACAAGGAAAAACTGAGCCCAATTACTTTTTTTTAGCTATTTGTATGGGGAACATTTCCCCCACTGACCACAACTGTAAAGAGTAAGGAACATTCTTCCCACTGACCACAAATATAAGCCGCTTTCTTCCCACTGATCACAAATGTAAGGAGAATTCTTCCCACTGATCACAAATGTAAGGAGAATTCTTCCCACTGATCACAAATGTAAGGAGCATTCTTCCCGCTGATCACAAATGTAAGGAGAATTCTTCCCACTGATCACAAATGTAAGGAGAATTCTTCCCACTGATCACAAATGTAAGGAGAATTCTTCCCACTGATCACAAATGTAAGGAGAATTCTTCCCACTGATCACAAATGTAAGGAGAATTCTTCCCACTGATCACAAATGTAGGTAGCTTTTTTCCCACGATCATGTATAGGGGTTCCTTCTCCCACATACTACCAATCTGCGGGAACTTGTCTCCACTGACCATCTAATGGGAACGTCACTGACCACCAGTATAAGGAGGTATATCTTAAAGGAGAACTATAGCCAAAGCTCGTTTGACTGTACATCTCCTATGGATCACAGGAGTGCAGTTCGTTTTGCACCCCTGTGACCCATTTTCAGCAGAGAGCGGACTAAAGTCCGCTCTCTGCTGACATCACAGAAATCAGTCCAGGCCCCGCATCATCCCGACAATGGAAGTCTGGATCCGCCAGGTGCCTGGAATGACACCCGTCTCAGCCTCTCGGCTCACCGCTGAAAGCCTGAGATGGCCGCTCCCCGCCCCTCCACAGCCCAGCGCTCCAGTGAACGAGGAGGAGGCAGAGCGGAGAGCTACTGATTGACAGTCACCTGCTCTCTGCTCGAGGAGCTGTCAGAACCGAGTGATCAGCGATGTTCGATCGCTCGGTTCTCAGTGTAGAGGCACCAGGGGACAGGTGCAATATCGGACCGATGCTGCATCCATCTAGGTAGGTATTATGGGGGGGAAAAGAAAATCCTTTACTTCTCTTATGACTTACTCATGCTAATGTGCCACGAGCTGTAGTTACAGGGGTTCCCCAAGACCTGAAAGTTATTTCAGGGGTTCCTTCATGTTAAAATGGTTGATAAAGGCTGCTATAAATGTATTCCTAGGTTGACATCTCTGAGGTCATCCTTCATCAACCGATGAACTAAAAGTCCCATCATACATCATCGGCCAGCAAGGAATTGTAGGGTCTGGAAAGCTGCAAGACTGGAGGTTACAGCTGCATGAGCACAATAGCGGCCCTTTACAAAGATGCTTTATTTAGTGATTATGAGTGAGGGGAGATAACCTTGGCTTAGGAATCACAGGCACTCTATGGAAATGCTGAAAAGGAGAAACGGTTCCAAAAATGTGAACTATGTGAGGGGGTAACAGAAATGCGCATGGTGCTCAGATTTCACAAGTCGCCAGGTATTTCTGTTAGAAAGTTTGGGATGTGCCAGGAAAATCCTGAGTCACTGTTTATATTGCTGCCTTGCTGGATTTCATTGGACTGAAAGCGCCTAATACTCGTGTAATCACTTAGAACCGTGTTCCAAGATAACTTATCTTATGTGCTGCCTCTATGTTTACTGATTATAAGTTTACTAAGCTTTGCTTAGCTGTCTGATTGTGCTGCCAAAGGGATATGGTAATACACATAATTGGCACTAATTAAGATGCAGTGAGGGCTACTGCAAATAAATATTACTTAAGACCAGGAGATAGACATACAATAAAGTATGAAAGACAGATGCTGAAGAAAAACATAGATAGATAGATAGATAGATAGATAGATAGATAGATAGATAGATAGACACTGTGGAAATAAATGGTTAAAGCCCAACTCCAGGATTAAACCACTTGACCTCCGGAAGATTTACCCGCCTTCATGACCAGGCCATTTTTTGCTTTTTGGCACTGCGTTACTTTAACTGACAATTGCACGGTCATGCAACGCTGTTCCCAAATGAAATTTTACTGTGTAGAATTTTTTTTCATACATATAGAGCTTTATTTTGGTGGTATTTGATCACCACTGGGTTTTTTTTTTTTTATGCACTATAAACGAAAAAAGACTATTTTTTTTTTAAATAAAAACAATATTTTTTACTTTATGCTATAAAACATATCCAATAAAAAAAATGTAAAAAAATTAAATATCTTCATCAATTTAGGCCAATATGTATTCTGCTACATATTTTGGTATAGAAAAAAATCCCAATAAGCGTATATTGATTGGTTTGTGTGAATGTTATAGCATCTACAAACTATGGTATAAATACTAGAATTTTTATTTATTCATTTTTTATACTAGTATTGGCGGTGATCAGCAACTTATAGCGGGACTGTGATAGCATGGCGGGCAATCTGCCACTAACTGTCACACTGTGGGAACCAGTGACACTTATGCCGCGTACACACGAGCGGACTTTACGTCAGACTTTGCCCGGCGGACTTTTCGACGTACTTTACGATGGACTTTCTGAATGAACGGACTTGCCTACACACAATCCACCAAAGATCGACGAATTCGTACGCGATGACGTACGACCGGACTAAAACAAGGAAGTTCATAGCCAGTAGCCAATAGCTGCCCTAGCGTGGCTTTTTGTCCGTCGAATTAGCATACAGACGAGCGGACTTTTCGACTGGACTCGAGTCCATCGGATAGATTTAAAACATGTTTCAAATCTAAGTCCGTCCAACTTTTAAGCAAACAAAGTCCACTGGAGCCCACACACGATCAAATTGTCCGACGAAATCCAGTACGCCGGACCGAGTCTGCCGTAAAGTCCGCTCGTGTGTATGCGGCATAAGGCTTAATGTACATAGGACGTTTTGGAACTTCTCCTGAACGATATACCTTGACAGATAGTAACCGACGTTTAAAAACGTCCATTTTGCCGCGTTTACATGCCACGTTTGCGTTTAGGAAAATATATCATCTAAATATATAAACTCGCGCTGATGGTGTGAGGAAAAAAAATGGGTGATAAAAAAATGAATGAAGCTGCTATACACAAAGTGCTAAACACCTGGACATAGTGATAAAATATAAATACAGCACTCACAAACAAAAACCCATAATAAGTGATAACAAAAACATAAAGTCCATATGAAACTGTGAAGGTGCTTCACGAATAATGTGTAAAAATGCAGGGAATGCTTCACATCTGGTGTGCGGAAAGTACAAAGAAAACGTTGCAGAAACATTTTCAGGTGTACCAAGACACCCCCATATGTGTCCCCACTCACCAAATCACAATGACACCCAGCTTTGCAGTCTGGGAGTCAATATAGGATTATAGCGATATCCGGAGAATGTTGCAGGATGGCAGGTTCACTGATGAGATGATAAACGATCCTTCAACGTTAATACTCAGCCAAACAAAAAACAGTTGCCCAAAAAGGAAGAAAAAATGGGGGACCAATAGTGAAGTATGCTAAGATTGAAAATTTACGCATAAAAGGCTATACTTATAAAAGTAAATTAAAATCAGGCATTGAAATGATCAGAGGATGCGGCAAACACCGTTATTAGCGTTCCCATGAGACCGGAAATGACGTCAGTACCAGAAGTACTAAGTACACATCTAGTACGTGATTCAGTGCAGGAGAGCAGCTTTTCTGCCATATTTCTATGTGAGGTGGCAAAGCAGATAAACAAACTCCTCCACCACCACCATGAACTGCTCATATAAAAAAAAAAAAAAAAAAAAAAAATATATATATATATATATATATATATATATATATATATATATATATATATATATATATATAAAAAACTATCCAAATGCCTATTTTATGTACCTGAAAATGGAACTAAGCCCATCAAATTAATGGTTTCCCTAAACAGGTATATTCAAGGTGTGACATTATTAATAACAGTCACAGTTGATTGCGCTCTCAGCCGAACTGTCAAGCCATCAAATGATGGCTGATGTCATAACAGATCACATGTGCAGCACCGCGGCAGTTACAGATCAAACAGACTAAAGCCCCGTAACACACAATCAGATTTTCCGACGAGAATTATGTGATGACAGGCTGGTGGCGGTAAATCCGACCGCTTGTATGCTCCATCGGACAATTGTTGTTGGAATTTCCGTGGACAAATGTTGGACGGCAGTTTTTAAAATTTTCCGCGGACAAATGTGTGTTGTCGGATTTTCCGAGCGTGTGTACACAAGGCCGTCGGTCAAAAGTCCAAAGTACAAACACGCATGCCCGGAAGCAAGGACGAGCCGGAAGCGGTCGGTCTTGTAAACAAGCGTTCGTAATGGAGAATTAACATTCGTGACGTGGCAAATTATGAAATCTCCAAATGCAGCACACAGTTCTCTTCTTCTTTAATGGGATAATGAAGCTGCTTTGCTGGTGATACTGATGGAGTTATTGCAAACAAATTTTCAAAGGCTTTTTTTTTCTAGTGATATCAAGAATAATATTATTAGGTTGTTTTTTTTTGGGCAAGTTACCACAACACCATTATCCCGTAGTTTATAAGAACAAAGATACAACTATGTTGGTGTCCCTTGTTAATTTTACATTGTATTTTTTTAAATGTAACTGCCTACTCCCAAACTGTCATTTGAAGTAAAACACATAGCCAAGTATTATTCTACACATTTTTATTTTATTGTGCATTAAAAAAAAAAAAATAAATAAAATTAGACATGATATCTCCCAATAGAACTTAACCAAAAAATGCATTCTATGCATCCAAAAATATAGAAAATAACAAATCAAATCATTATTCAACCAAAAAAACAATTTCAAAGCAATAACTCCAAGGCCAATAATAAATAACACGTTATCTCCTCCGATTCTGCAACATGTCTGGTTAATGAACTGAAAAGCACGAACTGAAAATCGCTAAATGAAAAACGCGAAAAGAAAAGCGGGAATCAACACTCATCAAACTTCTACTAACGCGAAATTAGCAGAAGGAGCTCAAAGGGTGGCGCTAAAGAGCTGAAAATCCACGTAGTACGTCTAGTACGTCACTACGTTCATAATGGTTGGCCAACAGTTGCGTGGCCGTGTGTATGCAAGACAAGTTTGGGCCAACGTCCTTTGGACAAAATTCCACGGTTTTGTTGACGAAGAATCCGATCGTGTGTACAAGGCTTAAAATGGCAGCTTCCTTGGTTGAAAAGGATAGGAGGGTTTAGATACGCTTTACGCCATGGTCACATGAAGTTGCAAGCCCGATCCTTCTCTCGCCTACGGTTTATTCAGATGTGCACTCACTGCCTGCATGATGCACACATCCCTTATTGGTGGAGGTGAAACTTTCGGCGACTGGGCCCTCTCTCATAGGCTGCAGAAGCAGGAGAACTCACAGGGGACCAGTAGTGTCTAAGAAGATAACTTGCAGGAAAAAACGTCTGGTCCCAAAGGGAGGAATTTAGCTTGGCTTAGAAGAAAGTGTAAAGAGAAACCAGTATAACTTCTTCACCTGGTTGTTGCAGTAGGACTCATAGGGGGATATCGTTGTACAAAAGGACCTTCGTCAGCCCATATATCCAACAATAAGAACATAAAAACTGGCATATGGTGTTCCTTATCCAAATGCTTTTTTTCCAAATCAGGCAAATACATAAAAAGACATCACCCACCGGCGATATCTTTATATGTATCTGCCTGATATGGAATAAAGCATTTGGATAAGGAACGCTGCATGTGGGTTTTTATGCTGTTATTTATCACGGAAACTGTGACTTTCTTTCATTACATTGCAAGATGGCTTAGAAATACGTGTTTGCAATCAAGATTGAGGAGTAAGGTAATTGATGCACATTGCACTATTTAACCTCCCTGGCGGTATGATTATTTCAGATTTTAGGTGCTGAAAGCAGTACAATTATTTTGCATGGAAATTTGGCGTTTTATATTGTAGGCCTGTAATTCTTAGAAATAACACACTTAAATCTGTCCAAACAAGAGTCTAGTAGACATCCGGGGTATGATGAAGTTTGAAACACAAAAACATAAATTATAATAAATAAATATAAATAATTTAAAAAAAAATAATATAATAATAATAAAATAAATTTCCCCACGATTCACTATCACTCAATTCTGCAAGTGTTCTAATTTACTATCGCTGTTTTCTAGATGGTCTAAAACCACTTTTGACGTAAAAGGACACTTTTTGGTTGCTATGGACAATCTCCAGTTTCCAGGCAGAAAGAACAGTATATATAATATAAAACTGCATGCAGGGCATTGGACAAAGCACTGGGGACAAAAGGGATGTGAAATGATTTCATACAGTACTGTAATCTGTAAGATTACAGTACTGTATGTGTTATGGTTTATATATTTTTTTGAATTTGCCGCTAGGCTCCGCCCCCGTGCGTCACGACGCTCGCAGGGAACGGAGCCTGGCACGGAGAGGCTTCGGAGGAGGACGGAGCCCGCAGACACAGCGGGGGACATCGCAGGATCCTGGGGACAATGTAAGTAACGCCGCACCAGGATCCTGCAATGTAATCCCGAGTGTGGCTCCGGGTTACCGCTAATGGGACTGAAATTTAACCCCGAGCCACACTCGGGAATACCGCCAGGGAGGTTAAAGATGAATTCCGGGTAAGGTTTATTTTATACATACTGTAGTTACATTGGTCCAGCTTGGACCAATGTAACTATGTATATACTATACCTGGCCGATTCCCCTGGAAGCTGGAAATCACTGAAGTAGACACCGCTGTTCCAATGATCTCCATTTGCTTCTGGGTCCTGTGCCGAGGGGCTGCCTTGCTGCGTTCTGAACACAGGAGGTTGTCTGCTCAGCATGGGCGCCATTCATAGAATGCTTTGCATTTTCTGAATGAATGTAATGCATTCTGTGACTGGATGAGGTGGAGAGGCGGGGCGGTGATGTCATGTAATAAGAGTGGCGGTATCTACTTCAGTGATTTCCAGCTTTCAAGGGCATCGACAAGGTATGGTGTATATATGGTTACATTGATCCAAGCTGGACCTGTAACTATGAACAGTATACCATACCTGGAATTCATCTTTAAATTTCATTGTTGACTGGATTTGTGCTTTAATTAAATATAATGATTGGTAGATAGGCTGCAGACAGATAGTCATTGCAGAGACAAGTGGATGGATAGATAGATAGATGGATAGATAGTAGGGGTGCAACGGATCGTCATCGATCCGTGATCCGATCCGCGGAGGTTGATCCGATCCGCGGAGGTTGATCCGATCCGCGGAGGTTGATCCGTACGGGACACCCACGATCCACGGAGCGCTCTGTGGCCTCGGCCATAGGAAAGGCCGCTGCTTCGGCCTAGCTCCGGAGCGGCAGCCATCTTGGTACACCCGGCGGCCGTTTAGCACGTGATCGCTCCGACATGTCATGACGCCGGTTCCTCTCTCCCCTCTGTGTACTGATCTGTAGAGTGGAGGGGAGAGATCGGATGGCAGCAGTGCCAATACTCTGCAATGCCCTGCCAATACTCTGCAATGCCCTGCCAATACTCTGCAATGCCCTGCCAATACTCTGCAATGCCCTGCTGCAATGCCCTGACAATACTCTGCAATGCCCTGACAATAGTCTGCCAATACCCTGCCAATAGTCTGCCAATACTCTGCCAATATACCCGCCAATACCCTGCAATACTCTGCCACACCCTGCCAATAGGGAGATTGTGGATATTACAGTGGGGGAGATTTTTTTTTGTTGATCCGAAAATGATCCGAACCGTGACTCCTAATCCGAGGAACGATCCGAACCGTGAGTTTTTTGATCCGTTGCACCCCTAATAGATAGATAGATAGACACATAGACACATAGACACATAGACAGATAGACAGATAGACAGATAGACAGATAGATAGATAGATGGATAGACGGATAGACGGATAGACAGATAGATGCTGCTTGCAGGACTTTTTCTAATGTCCTGCAAGCGCACCGCTCCAGTGTAAAAGCACTCGGACTTTCACATTCAGGCAGCATGGGAGGCCGTTTTCAGGCGCTTTACAGATGCTATTTCTAGCGATAAACTGCCTGAAAACTGCCTCAGTGTGAAAGGGGTCTAAGATAAAACTATGTGTGTACAGCTAGCCTTAGACATCTGCTCTGCGGAGCTGGGGCTGGGGCCCTTTACAATTAAAAAAACCCCATGTAGAAGGCCCTCTGGTGTCCATGTACTACCAACTCCTGTATTCTCACAATGCAATGCTTGGTCAGCACTGATCACAGCGTAAAGTAGCAGAGAAAGAAGTAAAGGCATTGTAGGATGTCCATAGGGGTTTATTTACTAACGCTGGAGAGTGCAAAATCAGTCTCACTTCTGCATAGAAACCAATCAGCTTCAAACCTCAGCTTGTTCAATTAAGCTTTGACAATAAAACCTGGAAGCTGATTGCTTTCTATGCAGAAGTGAGACTGATTTTGCACTCTCCAGCTTTAGTAAATAAACCCCATAGTATGTTTCTTTTAATAATCGTTTAGATTCCCTTTACACCGTACAGGTGCGACAGAGCATGCATGCCTTTCTGTGCTTTTTCCAAGCGTTCCCACTGTAGGGCAGCCCATTCATTTCAGCGGGCTGCCCTATGTGTGGGAAACTCACTAAAAATGTCCCCAACCCTGTTGCAAAATTGTGCAGCAATGAACCTCATGATGCTGTGGCACCATGCGTTTTGTCGTGCACGAACCTGCGTGTGTTAGCAGATGCATGGGGATGCCATTAAGAAATGATGGCACCGCTGCATGTCTGCTGAAGGGCAGCACTTTTCTGTGCGTGTCAAGAAAGCAAGCGAATTTGTATGCGTTCCCGAGTAAATGTGATGTAAATGTCGGCATCTGTTACACTGTAAATAGATGCCATCAAATTTTTTTTAATGAGACAATTGTGTCCGGTTATTATTAGGCATTCATCCACTTACAATGGGTTCTTGGACAGAGGACAGGGCTCTGCTGAGAGTAGACTGCGCACAGCTGTCCTCCTGTACAACACCCAAATCCCATTAGATCCATGATCATATCAGTTTCCAGCCTTCTCTTTCACACGGGACCCAGTACACCCAGGTGCAAACACAGCTCAGTTATTGTTAGTGATAAATATTGTTGTTCTGTC
The DNA here is from genome assembly GCF_042186555.1 of Aquarana catesbeiana. NCBI lineage: Eukaryota > Metazoa > Chordata > Amphibia > Anura > Ranidae > Aquarana > Aquarana catesbeiana. Next base: position 82,778,854 of record NC_133325.1, on the reverse strand, counting down.
CTCTTCCTGTATGAGATATTCAGCTCTGGATCATTCCTGCTCCTCTGAGCCTAAACAAATGTGGGATGATATGATTTTACCAGGGTGGATAAAAATTGATGATTTTTTATTTTATTTTTTTTTTTAATTTAAATCAGATTTTTTTTTATTTAAATCGGATTTTTAATTTTGATAAAATGTTTTTGGAGTAAAAATCTATCTAAAGATAGTTTTCTATTTAAGATACATTAATAGTTTTGTTTATTCGGCCTGAAATGGAGCTTCGTTGTGTAGCATGAGGCTGTATATTCTGCAATATTTAAATTTTTGGTAAACTCATTCAATGAATCCAAGCTCTGCAAGCTGAGATAACATGCACTGCATTGATGCATTCACACGATTTCACAGTAACCATGAGATTAAACAAAGTTCAGGAATATTCCTTTATCCCATTGTTTTGCAAATCTATGTACACTACAAATTGTATGATTGTTTGAAGAGAAATACTGTACCAGGCGTGAGGAGGAAGGGCAAGCAGTAAAAATGAAAGTGAAACCTTCCCAGCAGCTGATAAACCTTGTGATGTTTCTGCACATATCTTGAAGTGCTTTATTCCTCCCTTCAGGACCAAAATGGCAGTAGGCCATAAAAGAGACCCAGTTTGGGAATATTTTGAAGTTCCTCTACCTATGGGTAAAGCAGGTAATAGAATGTTATTGTTTTAATTAAATAAAAGAATTTTAGTAGTTCTCCAACTATGTGTGATTAACCTAAAATCGGTTCTGCTATCGGTTCTGCTTTACTAACCTGACAGCTTATTATTCTAAATAGGAAACCTTCATTTTGTTTGCAAATATTAAAGAATGTACCAGAACTACCAGCAAGAATATGTCCTTACATTTAACCTCTTCCCATCCCAGCCATCGTCAAATGACGTCCGCAGGAGGGATCTCCCATCCTGGGTGGGCGTCATATGATGTCCTCGGCTTCCCGGCTGTCTAGGGGGCACCCGTGCGCCGCCGCTTCACTAGGGAGCCGATGTGCGGCCGCGGTGTCCGCCGGGCACCCGCGATTGCACGATAACAGAGCAGGAACTTGGATCTGTTTTAAACACACAGATCTACGTCCTGTCAGGGGAGAGGAGACCGATCATGTGTTCCCAGTACACAGGAACACCGATCGGTCTCCTCCTCTTGTGAGTTCCCTCCCCTCTCTTTACAATTAGAATCACTCCCTAGGTAACACAGTTAACCCCTTGATCGCCCCCTAGTGTTAACCCCTTCCCTGCCAGTGACATTTATACAGTAATCAGTGCATTTTTATAGCACTAGTAAAGTACTGCAGGACCTTTATTTCATTATATGTGTGTGAATTGGGCATGGGGGGGGATTGGGGATATGATTCGTCTGGTTTCATCTGGGCTTTGAGGGAACTTCCCAGACACAAGAACCTTATTAAAGAATTATGGGTACTTTTCAGACACTTTGTTAGTATATTAGGTTGATTAGTACTTGCATGCCTCTCAACTTTTTGAGATGGTAACGAGGGACACCTATTATCAAAAGTATGTAAGTATAGGGCACACCCCCTGTCATGCCCCTTAACCACTTCAATACCAGGCACTTTCGTCCCTTCCTGCCCTAGGACAATTTTGAGCTTTCAGTGCTGTCGCACTTTGAATGACAATTGCGCGGTCATACAACACTGCACCCAAACTAAATTTTTATAATTTTCTTCATACAAATAGAGCTTTTTTTGGTGGTATTTGATCACCTCTGCGGTTTTTATTTGTTGCTAAACAAACTAAAAAATACCCACATTTTTGAAAAAAAAAAGTTTTTCTTCGTTTCTGTTATAAAATTTTGTTTTCTCCTTCACTGACGGGCACTGATGAGTTGGCACTGATGAGGCAGCTCCGATGGGCACTGATGAGTTGGCACTGATGGGCACTGATAAGGAGGCACTGTTATGTAGAATTGACGGGCACTGATAGGTGGCACTTATATGCAGCACTGATGGGCACGGATAGGTGGCACTCATATGCAGCACTGATGGGCACTGACTGGTGGAACTGATGGGCACTGACAGGCGGCACTGATGGGCACTGACAGGCGGCACTGATGGGCACTGACCAGTGGCACTGATTGGCACTGATAGGCGGCACTGATTGGCACTGACAGGTAGCATTGATGGGCACTGACAAGCGGCACTGATTGGCACTGATAGGCGGCACTGATTGGCCCTTACAGGTGGCATTGATGGACACTAATAGATGGCACTGATGGGCAGCACTTATTGGGCAGGTACTGACAGGTATTAATGCTGGGCACTGATTGGCACTGTGGTGGGCAATGATTGGCACTGTGGTGGGCACTGGCAGACTTTATTATTGGGGCACTGCTGGGCACTGATTGCCACATCTGATGGGGCTGTGCTGATAATCAGTGTGCTGATTATCAGCACAGACCCCCCCCCCGACAGGGAGAGCCGCCATTCGGCTCTCCCTGTCAGCGCGAACCAAAGAATGCCATTTACCGGCACTTCCTGGTTCTCGCAATGATCAGCTACGATTGGTCACAGCTGATCACGTGGTAAGAACCCTCTGTCAGAGGCTTCTTATCACGATCGGAGATGCAGCGTGTCAGACTGACACGCTGCACTCGCAATCGCCGTGCTGCGCGCCCCTGCGGGTGCGCACTGGCATGTTGTCCTGCTGGACGTCATAAGATGCCCAGTCAGGATAACAGAACCACTTCCTGGCCGTCATTCTGTTATAGGCCAGCGGGAAGTGGTTAAAGGAGAATGAAAATGAAAAATGATTGGTTAAACCCAGAAGTACTTTTTTTTTTACCACTACTATTCCTTTATATTGGCTTTTGAAATCTACAAATGCAGCATTTTAGAAATTGGATGAATGGTTTAGCACTGGGAAACACTTTTTGAATGATAAAAAATCATTTTGAATAGAGCAAAAAAAGATTTGGTCAGAGACTGCAGACTGCATTTTTCTTGAGCTTTCCTTGCACTAAAGGTGCCAATAATGGCCAAAAATAAGTTCATATTCATTTAAATTGATGATATTAATTAGAAACTCGAATATAATACAATTATATATAAAAATATAAATATTTTTAAAAAACTGTCATTTTCGAGTAAATGCATTCTGTATTTTCGTTTTTGGCACCATTTCCATTCGGTGCACCCCTAACTAAAACAACCCATTCACTTTGTATCAAATCAGAAAGGCCCTTGTACTACATAATGTAGGTGATGGTAGATGGATGTCTGGACAGCTTTAGTCCTCACCCCAATGTACAGTATATAAGTCTATTGATCAATATTGATTTGATGTGTCATTATTCCAGATAGAGGAATTTGTTTATGCAGACTAGTACAGTTATTGCAAGGTCCATCCCAATCCTAGCCCTCTATGCTTTTCTGAATAATTGTTCATCCTCCACTCCTCTCACCTATGTAGATCAGTGGGAATGAGACTTGGCAACCAAGATCGACTTAGCAGAGTGGAGCGAGGCTTGGTCTTCTGTGGCCTAATGCTGATTTAATACAGCCACCTTGGAGGCACTATATAATCTGCTTCTACGTTGGTATTGGGTCCCTGCCCATATTGCCCATGCCAACCCATCCTACAGCGACTGCTGTTTCTGGGGTTGTGGCCATCGAGGTGATGTTGTACACATATGGTGGAAGTACCCTAGATTAATTGGCTTTTGGTCCCATGTATTTGGCCTCCTAATCACGTTGTTTCATCTGACCATACAAAAAGAAACCAAGTTTGCCTTATTACATTGTCCAATTCTGGGCCTGTTCGCTTCTCAGCAGAAGGTCGCTTCTTATGTATTTTTGTCAGCCAAAAGAACAATTGCCCAAGCCTGGAAAAAACCATCTATCCCCTTCGAGGGGGATGAGAGATTGTATGACTGCGTTGATGCTCAACAAAAAGATGTCAAGCAGCGCAATGACTCTCGTTCCAAATTCCTTAAAATCTGCGAACCATGGCTACCATATGCCTTTCTTACTTTCCCCCCCAGCCAGCTTGGGCCTACTGTGACAGATGGTCCCGATGCTCCTGAGCCCTTATCTCCTCCCCTTCTCTGGGCCTCGAACCTTCTGCCCCCCCTTCTCCCCTAGACTCCTTTATCTTTTCTCTGGCTCCCTACTCTGTAGGTGCACAAGCTCCTTTTCTTTAGCTTCACCTGTCTAACCCTAACTTTCTTCTGGTTTCCGCTCTTTTTTTCTTTTTTAGATCTGTATACTGTATAGGTATGGGTATTGACGAGCCATGGGGATGCCCCATTGTTGTGGGAAACCTCTCCAGGTCTCCTTGGTCCTGATGGCTTCATGAACAAGCCTATTTACTGCTGTTGTGTTATCTCTTGTTTTTCTTGCTTTTTTAAACTGCCTTATTTTTGCCTTCCTTTGTGAGCTAACTTCTGTTACAACCATCAATTCTAGCCCCTGCATGAGCAGAACTTTTGCATTCTAACTACTTGTTACAACCGAATAAAACGATTGAAACAGAAAGGTCCATCTCAAACTCATACGTCCTAACTCTAAAGAAGACACAATCTGCAGTATATTTACCATGTCCTGCACCTGAAATATAAACAATATAATAAAATATAAAATATAAAAATATAATAAAATATAAAAGTCCTGTGCCATAAAATTCTCTAGTTTCTAAAACTACTCATCCTGCACTCTGCTGTGGTACCTACTTTCATGTCCTTTGGTTAGGTAGATATTGTAGTCTGGTTTGACTTCATGCAGCCATTGCAGGTCCGGGGCAAAATAACCTATGCGGTCCTGAGATGCAGCAATTTATCAGATTGAAAGCTAGCAGTGGTGCTTTTTCACCTGGACTACTAATGCTACACTGTCCCCTTTAAGCAGTATTTGTTTTGCACATGCTGGTCATTGTTTTTTTTCTTGAGGATCTGCGCAGTGTCACCACTTCCACTCCTGGGCCGCTCCTGAAGAATAGACATTGCTGGCCGCATACAGGTGTTGCCTAGCAATCGGAGATGTTGCTGAAGAATTCTGAAGATGTGGGTGAGAGGGAAACAGCCAGTGCACAAGCATATTATTCATTAATACTTTCATATACATTTTGCTTGATAGCAGCAAAGGGAGTGCTTGTTTTGTAATGTAATTCATAATTAAATGTATTAAAATGCACAACTGGCTGTTGATTTTTAAAGAGAAAGCAGAATGCATTTTTTAGTCGGCACCTATTTTAAGTCATTAACCCCTTCACGGCGACGTAACGCAAATATGCAGCCTCGGCTTCAAGGGGTCAGCTTTCTAGTAATACCTAGCCGCTTGGCTGTTATTACAAGCAGCGGGAGGGGACTACCCCTCCCACCACCACTCACCCGCGCTCTCACGTCCCACTGGGAGGCCGGAATGACCAGCATGTCCGCTGGCTGGCAGGAGATCCGAACAATGCCAGAATCGGCATTGATCTGGTCTCGGATCTAGTAACCCGGAAGTGATGTCATGACATCACTTCCGGTTTATGGAAGCCTTAAGGGCGCCAAATTAAAAAAAAAAATTACAGTATTCAAAACAGCCAAACTTGGCTATTTGAATGCTTTTAAGTGCAAAGGAGGGATTTGGGGTCTTGTAGACCCTAGATCCCTCCATAAAGAGTACCTGTCACTGCCTAATACTGTCACAAGGGATGTTTACGTTCTTTGTGATAGCAATAAAAGTGTTAAAAAAAAGTAAAATAATTAAAGGGACAGTCGGCACCTATTTTAAGTCATTAACCCCTTCACGGCGACGTAACGCAAATATGCAGCCTCGGCTTCAAGGGGTCAGCTTTCTAGTAATACCTAGCCGCTTGGCTGTTATTACAAGTAGCGGGAGGGGACTCCCCCTCCCACCACCACTCACCCGCGCTCTCACGTCCCACTGGGAGGCCGGAATGACCAGCATGTCCACCGGCTGGCCGGAGATCCGAACAATGCCAGAATCGGCATTGATCTGGTCTCGGATCTAGTAACCCGGAAGTGATGTCATGACATCACTTCCGGTTTATGGAAGCCTTAAGGGTGCCAAATTAAAAAAAAAATTACAGTATTCAAAACAGCCAAACTTGGCTATTTGAATGCTTTTAAGTGCAAAGGAGGGATTTGGGGTCTTGTAGACCCTAGATCCCTCCATAAAGAGTACCTGTCACTGCCTAATACTGTCACAAGGGATGTTTACGTTCTTTGTGATAGCAATAAACGTGTTAAAAAAAAAGTAAGGTGATTAAAGGGACAGTGTAAAAAAGAAATAAATAAGATAAATAAGAAAAAAAAATGTTTTTAAGCGCCCCCATCCCTCCGTGCTCGCATACATAAATCGCTCCCGTAAAAATGTAAACCACATATCTGTAACTCTAAACTGGTAAACCGTAGACATTTTTAAAGCATCTGCTATGGAGATTTTTAAGTAAAGTAGTTTTTTTGCCATTCCACAAGTGTGTGCAATTTTAAAGCAATTTTAAAGCATGACACGTTGGGTATCTATTTACTCGGCGTAACATCATCTTTCAGATTTTACAAAAAGAAATCGAGCTAACAAAAGTTAAAAATAATTTCTGAATGTGTATTTCTTCCAAAAAAATTGCATTTGAAAGATCACTGTGCAAATACAGTGTGACATAAAATATTGCAAGGACCTCTAGGGTCGCTGCTAAAAAAAAATATATTCTAAGTCATTTTCTAGCAAAAAAATACTGATTTTAACTTGTAAGCAACAAGTGTCAGAAAAAGGCTTAGGCATGAAGGGGTTAAAGAAATATGATATTTTCACATTTTTTTATTTGTCTTTCACATTTTTAATTGCTTACTTTTCCATAATTGTATTACTGTTTTAATTAAACAGATATTTGTAGAATAACAAATAGATGGAGCTCTGAACTATATGCTGCCTCATCCAACCTACCTGCTTAACAGCTGTTGAAATAAGGCATCTGCTACACAAGACATGCATTATTCTCAATAACAAAATCTGACTCATAGTCCAGCATACTTGCCACCTTTTTCATTCCAGTCCTTGGGACACTGATACCCCCACCCATGGCCCATGCATATCACGCTCCTTTTTTCTGCCCAGATCATGCCCATTTCCTGGCCAGTTACACCCCTAATTATGCAGAAACCATCCACTCACTGCCACAATACACTCGGTAATACCCTAAAGTACATGCTCAGTAACTCAAATAAGGGGTATACTGTGACCCTGCGGCACAGCCCAAGATGCAGCACTATTGTGACAGAGCACATAATATGTGGTACTGTTGCGGCAAAGCAAACCTAGAACAGTTGGCATCTGTGGATTGTATTGTAGGACTAGGCAGTAAAAAACAACCACCATGTAGTAATACAAAGCAAAACATGTATGTTATTATTATTATTATACAGGATTTATATAGCGCCAACAGTTTACGTAGCGCTTTACAACTTGAGTGTAAACAGTACAAATACAATACACTTTAATACAGTAGGAATCAGAGGGCTCTGCTCCTTAGAGCTTACAATCTAAGAGGAAAGGTCAAGAGATACAAGAGGTAATAACTGTGGGTGATGTGCTGATTGAGAAGATAAATGTACAGTTGTTAGGTGGGGGCCCAGATAGGCTTCTCTGAAGAGATGAGTTTTCATGTCTGAACGTGGATAAAGTAGGAGAAAATTGGACGGATTGGGGTAGAGCATTCCAGAGGATGGGAGAGGCTCTGGAGAAGTCCTGAAGGTGAGCATGGGATGAGGTGACAAGGGAGTTGAGCAGGAGGTCTTGGGAGCAGCGAAGAGAACGATTAGGTTGGTATTTTGAGACTAGGTTAGAGATGTAACTGGGGGCCAGGTTGTGGATGGCTTTGTAAGTTATAGTTAGTATCTTGAATTTAATTCGGTGACTGAGTGGCAGCCAGTGGAGGGATTGGCAGAGGGGTATAGCAGACGCTGAGCAGTTTGTGAGGTGGATGAGCCTGGCAGCAGTGTTCACGATGGACTGAAGTGGAGATAGCCTATTTAGAGGTAAGCCAATGAGGAGGGAGTTGCAGTAGTCAAGGCAAGAGATGACCAGGGAGTGGATTAGAAGCTTTGTGGTGACATTGGTTAGGAAGGGGCGTATCTTGGAGATGTTGCGGAGATTGAGACGGCAAATTTTGAATAGTGATAGAATGTTGGGTCAAAAGGTTAGTTCAGAGTCCAGGATTACACCTAGGACCTTGGCGTGGGGAGATGGGTTGATAGTTGAGCCGTTGATATTGACAGAGAAATCAGGAGAAGTGGCACCTGAGGGAGGAAATATGAGCTCGTTTTTGGATAGGTTGCGTTTGAGGAAGTGATGTGACATCCAGGCTAATATGTCTGCTAGTAAGTTGGTAATGCGTGAGGAGACAGATGGAGAGAGCTGGGGAGTGGAGAGATAGATTTGGGTGTCATCAGCGTAGAGATGATATTTAAAGCCGTGGGAGGCAATCAACTGACCCAGGGAGGTGGTGTAGATTGAGAAAAGGAGAGGTCCAAGAACAGAACCTTGGGAAACCCCAACGTAGAAAGGAAGAGGAGAGGAGAAGTAGAATTATAAGACACTGAAGGAGTGGTGGGATAGGTAGGATGAGAACCAGCAAAGAGTACAGTCACAGAGACCAAAAGAGTGGAGTTTATTGAGGAGGAGGGGGTGGTCCACTGTGTCAAAGGCAGCAGAGAGATCCAGGAGAAATAGTACAAAATAGTGTCCACTGGTTTTAGTTGTTAGGTCATTTGAGGGTTTAAGGAGAGCAGTTTCCGTGGAGTGTTGAGGGCGAAATCCGGACTGAAGGGGATCAATAAGTTTATTCATGGTCAGATGGTCGCTTAGTTGGTTGTAGACCAGTCTTTCAAGAAGTTTGGGGGAGAAGGCGAGTAAGGAAATGGGACGTAGGTTGTTGAGAGATTGGTGGGGTCCAGTGAGGGCTTTTTAAGTATGGGGGTGACTAGCGCAGTATGGGGGTGACTAGCGCTATTATATGTTATGGGAAAATGTGACTGCATTTATACATGTATGTAATAAAAACTATACATAGCTATAGTTTAGCATTAGACACAAAAGAAAGGGCATTCTGGGGCTTAATAGACCAGCACATGTAAATTTGTTACAAAAATAGAAAATCTTTTTTTTTTTTTTTTTTTTACACAAATTCCAAATACTTTTCATGTGACAACACTAAAGAAATGACACTTTGCTACAATGTAAAGTAATGAGTGTAAAGCTTGTATAACAGTGTACATTTGCGGCCCCCTCAAAATAACTCCACACACAGCCATTAATGTCTAAACCGCTGGCAACAATAGTGAGTACACCCCTAGGTGAAAATGTCCAAATTGGGCCCAAAGTGTCAATATTTTGTGTGGCCACCATTATTTTCCAGCGCTGCCTTAAACCTCTTGGGCATGGAGTTCACCAGAGCTTCACAGGTTGCTACTGGAGTCCTCTTCCATTCCTCCATGATGACATCTGTCAGAGGGTTAACACAGTCAGAGCCTGTCAGTATCGGCGCGTCCCGGTGCGCCTGCGCGGTAGAGCCTCACATCAGCACGTACGGGCACACAATCGGCGGGTACGAGCGCGTGATCCGAACGGGTTAGCACACGTGGGCACACGAACGCATGCACGTACAGCGGGACGTCCCCTTGGCGGGCCTATATAAAGGCAGCTATGCCTTGTGCTCATTGCTGGTTTGTCTTCTCAGCTTCCAGTGTTCCGTTTATCCTTTGCATACCTGTTCCTGCCTGTTGTGACCCGGACCGTTGACTACCTTGCTGATCCTCTCTCCAGTGTTTGACCCTCGGCTTGATTACGACTCTTCTACTGATCCTCTCTCCAGTGTTTGACCCTCGGCTTGATTACGACTCTTCTACTGATCCTCTCTCCAGTGTTTGACCCTCTGCCTGCTCAACAGACTTGCCTTGCCTCAACCTGTGTTTGTTACCACGCTCTCCAGTGTTTGACCCTCTGCCTGCTCAACGGACTTGCCTTGCCTCAACCTGTGCTTGTTACCACGCTCTCCAGTGTTTGACTCTCGGCCTGCTTAACGGACTTGTTCTGCTTAACCCTGTGTTTCTCCTCAGCTCTGTTCCTGGTTCCAGGTTAGGTGTTGGAGTCCCTGCCAGTCTTCTCTCCAGCTTAGCAACCAGTCCATGCTACACGGGTTCTACACATCTGGTGAAACCTTGGTGACCTGCACACCTGCTGGCAACCCGTGCCTCTCCGTGCCTGATTCCCTCTGTACCACCTTCAGGGGTATCTCGCACCTAGTTGCTAGGGGAGCCGCTCTCAGCATTCCGGCCTTGGTGAGTACCTGACAGTACAAACCAGCCATGTCAGAGGCCGACAGAGCCGGCTCTCCCCTCGAGGCCCTCTGCCAGCAGGTTACAGCCCTTACACAGGCTGTCCAGAGACTTCAGGATGGATATTTCCAAATTGAGGGTCGCCTTCAACATCTAACAACTTCCTCAGCTCCCCCGGAAGCACCGTCAGCTTCATCCAGTGGGATTTCTTCTTCACAGAACCAAGTCAACCCAGTCATGTTGGCCATCCCTGAACCTAGGGTTTCCAGTCCAGAACGGTTTTCCGGAATTCGAAAGAAGTTCAGAGCCTTCAAGAACGCTTGTCAGCTCTACTTGGCCCTTCAACCCAGGACTTTTCATTCTGAAGCTGTAAAGGTGGGGTTTGTCATTTCGCTTCTGTCAGAAGAACCCCAAGCTTGGGCCCATAACCTCTTAGAACAGAAAAGCCCCCTGTTGGATACGGTAGAAACCTTTTTCAATGCTATGGCACAGCTGTATGACGACCCACAACGCACTGCCACAGCTGAATCCATCCTACACACCCTAACCCAGGGAAAGAGACCAGTGGAAGACTACACCGTTGAATTCCGGAAATGGTCTGGGGACACCAACTGGAATGAGGCCGCTTTAAAGTACCAGTATCGCCAAGGTCTATCGGAAAATTTAAAAGATGAATTAGCTCGGATGGATACTCCTTCTTCCCTGGAAGAATTAATACAACTAGCAATCAAGCTTGACAGACGCCTGCGTGAACGCCGCTCCGAACGCTTCCAGTCCTCACGACCCACCTGGATGTTACCTCGCATTCCTCCTGTTCCAGCACCTTCTGCCGTACCTTCCTCGGACCACGAACCTATGCAGTTGGGATTGGTACGTTCTCCACTCACCCCTGATGAAAGACTCCGTCGACGCCAAGCCAACCTTTGCCTTTATTGTGGGGAGGCCGGTCATTTCTTACGCAACTGCCCCGTGAGACCCAGTAAGTGCCAGCGACAGTACACTGTGAACTTTCAAGTTACCGGCTCTACCCAATCTCACTTTGTCCTTCCGGTCTCATTACAGGTGGCGGAAGAGGAAGCTCGGCTGCTGGCCATCATTGACTCCGGAGCATGCAGTTGTTTCCTGGATGCATCTCTGGCTCACACCCTGCATATTCCCCTCCAAGATAAGAAGCAACCTCTGCAGATACACCTAGCCGATGGATCCCTACCATGTTCGGGACTTGTTACTCAAGAAACCAAACCTATTCTCACCTCCACAGACTCTGGCCACCAAGAATTCCTTTGCTTTAACATCATCAGTTCACCTATGTTTCCTGTTATCCTGGGTTTCCCCTGGTTACAAGTTCATGACCCTCAAATTAGTTGGTCCAAGAAAGAAATCCTCTTCCCATCTATGTACTGCTCTCAACATTGTTTCGTGCCTACCACCAGCACACCGGCCTCTTGTTTGACCCTTCAGTCAATACCAGATAATCTTCAGCATGTCCCTGCAGTATACCACGAATTTCTGGATATTTTTGATAAAAAAAAGGCCGACAGCTTACCACCTCATCGCTCCTATGATTGCCCCATTGACCTTTTACCTGGATCCGAGATTCCCTTTGGTCGCATATTTCCACTATCTGAGACTGAGTTAGAAGCGCTTCGTTCCTATATTGACGAAAACCTGGAGAAGAAGTTCATCGGCCCTTCCTCTTCTCCAGCTGGGGCGGGTATCTTCTTTGTCGAAAAGAAGGATGGATCTTTAAGGCCCTGTGTGGACTATAGAGAACTTAATAAGATCACTGTGAAGAATAGATACCCGTTGCCTCTCATCTCTGAACTATTCCAGCGCTTCAGAACTGCCCAAGTGTTTACCAAACTAGACCTACGGGGAGCATACAATCTCGTTCGGATACGTGCCGGGGATGAGTGGAAAACAGCCTTTAGATCCAGGTTTGGGCACTTTGAATATCTTGTGATGCCTTTCGGACTCTGCAACGCCCCGGCCACGTTCCAACACCTGGTCAACGACATTTTCCGTGAGTACCTTGATAACTTTGTGATTGTATATCTGGATGATATTTTGATTTTCTCCACCTCACTAGAAGTACATCGCACCCATGTAAAAAAGGTACTCTCGGTTCTCAGGAAACATGGTCTATTCTTGAAAGGGGAGAAATGTGAATTTGAAAAGACCACCATCCAGTTCCTTGGGTTCATCATCTCCACAGAAGGGGTTGCAATGGACCCACAAAAGGTTAGAACCATCCAGGAGTGGCCAGCTCCTTCAGATAAAAAGGGGATCCAGCGGTTTGTTGGCTTTGCCAATTTTTACCGCAGGTTCATTAGAGGATTCTCTTCAATCATTTCTCCCATTACTCGACTCACCCGCCAGCAAGCTAAGTTTCAATGGCCCCAAGAAGCACAGGAAGCCTTTAATAAATTGAAAGATCTTTTTACATCGGCTCCTATTCTACAACACCCAGATCCAGCCTTATATGTACTAGAAGTAGATGCCTCCGAATCAGCAACAGGTGCAATCCTGTCCCAACGGAGTGGTCCAAAGGCCCTTCTTCATCCAGTCGCCTTTGCTTCTCACAAATTAAGCCCACCTGAAAGGAACTATGATGTCGCTGACCGAGAATTACTGGCTATAAAATTTGCTCTGGAGGAGTGGAGGTACCTGCTGGAGGGTGCGTCCCAACCCATAATGATCTTTACTGATCATCGGAATCTGGAATATCTCCGAACGGCCAAGCGACTCCGACCCCGACAAGCCCGATGGGCATTATTTTTCTCCAGATTTAATTTTCACATCTCCTACCGACCGGGTTCCAAGAACGGAAAAGCGGATGCACTCTCCCGAATGTTTCCAGAAGTCAATGAAGCAACTGAGCCTGGAACTATCTTATCCCCACATAACTTCCTTCTTATCCAGCCTGATCTCAAGACTGCCATTAAAGAGGCATCCAGCCAATGTACAGAACCTGAAGTACCTTCATTAAGGAAGAGGGATGGCTTACTGTGGGCCCAAAATAAAATATTTGTTCCTTCTCCAGTAAGACTGCAAGTATTACAGAAATTCCATGATCATAAGTTGGCAGGGCACTTTGGAATCCGGAAAACCTCAGAATTAGTTCATCGCTCCTACTGGTGGCCGGGTTGGAGTCAGGACTGTAAAAACTATGTCCAATCCTGTATTACGTGTCAACGTAACAAAGGGTCGAACACTAAGGCTTGGGGGCTTCTGAGACCTTTGCCTGTCCCTGAACGTCCATGGAAGGAAGTCTCTATGGACTTCATTGTAGAACTTCCCCCCTCTGAAAAATTCACTACCATCTTAGTGGTGGTTGACCGCCTCTCTAAGATGGCACACTTCCTGCCCATGATGGGCACCCCTTCTGCTCTGGCTACAGCAAACATTTTTATCAAAGAAATTGTGAGGCTTCATGGTGTTCCCCACAACATCGTATCAGACAGAGGTATCCAATTTACCTCAAAATTTTGGAAGGACCTCTGCAGATCCCTTGAAATAAAGACTTCGCTCTCCTCAGCATACCATCCGCAAAGCAACGGTCAAACAGAAAGAACAAATCAAACTCTGGAACAATATCTCCGTTGTTTCTGCTCTGGTTCCCAAGATAACTGGTCCACCCTCCTTCCGTGTGCGGAATTTGCTTACAACAATTCCACTCATTCCGCCATCAACCAAACACCTTTTTGGGCTAATTACGGCTTCCATCCCTCCTTCTTGCCAGATTCTTTTCCTGAAGTGTCAACCCCTGCAGTACAATACCGGATTAACTTTATCCAAACCAATTTTTTACAGATCCAGGAAACCATGAAAAAGGCTCAAGACAGTTACGAGAAGTACTATAATAGAGGGAGAAGGCCAAACCCAAATTTCAAGATCGGGGACAAGGTATGGCTATCTGCTATTAATCTTAGACTGCCCTGTCCATCCCGCAAGTTAGGTCCAAGGTTCATTGGCCCTTTTGAAATTAAGAAAGTGGTGAACCCCGTGGCTTTCGAATTAGCCCTTCCGGTCACATACAAGATACATCCAGTATTTCATGCATCTTTATTGAAGCCAGTGGTCCCTAGCCCTTTTTCTGGAAGACAGGAACCACCACCTCCTCCCATTGAAATTGAAGGTGAAATAGAATATGAAGTGGAGGCAATAATGGACTGTAGAAAAAGGGGGGGACAGATCCAATATCTTGTCAAATGGAAAGGATACCCTCCAGAAGATAACTCCTGGGAACCATCCAGCAACTTACATGCCCCTCGTTTAGTACGTAATTTCCACAGAAGACAACCTGGAATCTTGCCCAGATTGGGCATCCGGAGGCTGCCCCTTGGGAGGGGGCACTGTCAGAGGGTTAACACAGTCAGAGCCTGTCAGTATCGGCGCGTCCCGGTGCGCCTGCGCGGTAGAGCCTCACATCAGTACGTACGGGCACACAATCGGCGGGTACGAGCGCGTGATCCGAACGGGTTAGCACACGTGGGCACACGAACGCATGCACGTACAGCGGGACGTCCCCTTGGCGGGCCTATATAAAGGCAGCTATGCCTTGTGCTCATTGCTGGTTTGTCTTCTCAGCTTCCAGTGTTCCGTTTATCCTTTGCATACCTGTTCCTGCCTGTTGTGACCCGGACCGTTGACTACCTTGCTGATCCTCTCTCCAGTGTTTGACCCTCGGCTTGATTACGACTCTTCTACTGATCCTCTCTCCAGTGTTTGACCCTCGGCTTGATTACGACTCTTCTACTGATCCTCTCTCCAGTGTTTGACCCTCTGCCTGCTCAACAGACTTGCCTTGCCTCAACCTGTGTTTGTTACCACGCTCTCCAGTGTTTGACCCTCTGCCTGCTCAACGGACTTGCCTTGCCTCAACCTGTGCTTGTTACCACGCTCTCCAGTGTTTGACTCTCGGCCTGCTTAACGGACTTGTTCTGCTTAACCCTGTGTTTCTCCTCAGCTCTGTTCCTGGTTCCAGGTTAGGTGTTGGAGTCCCTGCCAGTCTTCTCTCCAGCTTAGCAACCAGTCCATGCTACACGGGTTCTACACATCTGGTGAAACCTTGGTGACCTGCACACCTGCTGGCAACCCGTGCCTCTCCGTGCCTGATTCCCTCTGTACCACCTTCAGGGGTATCTCGCACCTAGTTGCTAGGGGAGCCGCTCTCAGCATTCCGGCCTTGGTGAGTACCTGACAACATCACGGAGCTGGTGGATGTTAGAGACCTTGAGCTCCTCCACCTTCCATTTGAGGATGCCCCACAGATGCTCAATAGGGTTTAGGTCTGGAGACATGCTTGGTCAGTCCATCACCTTTACCCTCAGCTTCTTTAGCAAGGCAGTGGTCATCTTGGAGGTGTGTTTTGGGTCGTTATCATGTTGGAATACTGCCTTGTGGCCCCGTCTCTGAAGGCAGGGGATCATGCTCTGCTCTTCAGTATGTCACAGTACATGTTGGCATTCATGGTTCCCTCAATGAACTGTAGCTCCCCACCATGCTTGACTGTAGGCAAGACACACTTGTCTTTGTACTCATCACCTGGTTGCTGCCATACACGCTGGACACCATCTGAACCAATAAGTTTATCTTGGTCTCATCAGACCACAGGACATGGTTCCAGTAATCCATGTCCTTAGTCTGCTTGTCTTCAGCAAACTGTTTGTGGGCTTTCTTGTGCATCATCTTTAACAGAGGCTTCCTTCTGGAACGACAGCCATGCAGACCAATTTGATGCAGTGTGCGGCGTATTTTCTGAGCACTGACAGGCTGACCCCCCACCCCTTCAACCTTTGCAGCAATGCTGGCAGCAATCGTACGTTTCCCAAAAGGCAACCTCTGGATATGATGCTGAGCACGTGCACTCAACTTCTTTGGTTGACCATGGCAAGGCCTGTTCTGAGTGGAACCTTTCAGGGTCTTGGCAATCTTCTTATAGCCTAGGTCATGTTTATGTAGAGCAACAATTCTTTTATTTAGATCCTCAGAGAGTTCTTTGCCATGAGATGTCATTTTGAACTTCCAGTATGAGAGAGATAACACTAAATTTAACACACCTTCTTTCCATTCACACCTGAGACCTTGTAACACTAATGAGTCACATGACACTAGGGAGGGAAACTGGCAAATTCGACACAATTTTGACATTTTCACTTAGGGGTGTACTCAGTTTTGTTGCCAGTGGTTTAGAAATTAATGGCTGTGTGTTGAGTTATTTTGAGGGGTCAGAAAATTTGCACTGTTATACAAGCTGTACACTCACTACTTTACATTGTAGCAAAGTAAGTAACTTCTTCAGTGGTCCATCTAGTGGTCTCCAAGCATTAAACTTCCATCACCTGCCTTTTTACACCTTCTCCTTTTCTGATCCCTTCCAATCTCACCCTGGAATAATGTCATTTCTAGTTCTGGAAATGGGCGCATGTTGTGATGTAACCTCGTCACTTCCTGATGTTACCAAGAACAAAGAAGGAAGTGCCGTGATGTCACACATGATGTCACTTGACTTCAAATGTAAACATAATGCAGACTCCACCTTTTCCGTGCAAGACCCACCTTTCATCACTGCTCAGTGTTTGAGCGCTGAAGATATTTCTGTCACTGGCATGGTTTTATGTGTCCAGGGAACACTGGGGAATTGGGTCCCCTGACATTACGTGACATCATGACATCATATGACATCAGCACTGCGCATAAAAGCAGTTTCAGCACCATGGAAAGCATGCCGGAAAATGAACGAAAAAAACATTCCTGCTATTTAACAAGAATTGCCCAAAATATCTTCACAAGAGATTTGTCCAAAAGTTAAGATTAGGTACTACTGTACTACAAAGATTCACCGTGGCAAGATCTGGAATAACAAGATTCACCCAAAGAATATAGGGGATTTATCCTGAGAAAATGCTTGGCAAATGGAAGCATATCTTATTTGGGTGAATTTATATATTTTTTCACTTAGCAAATTTTGCCAGGGGATCATGATAACTCCACCCCTCCGCGAAACTTGTCAGCCAGCAGCGGTTCCTATGTCCTCTCTCTAGGACCCGGAGACTGCTATCAGTGGACAGACTGCCATATGTCAAAGACTGTTATAAGCGTGATTTTCTTTCTACCTTTGTGAGTAGTTTTTAACTAAGTTTTTTGAATAAATGAACTAAAGGATAATGCACTAGGCTGGTGCACCCTCTCTTTTTTCTGTTTTTTGATTCAATGTATGTCACCTGCCTGACTTGACACACTAATCCCTCAAAAGATAATCAGAAGATAGTGTCAGGTCAGGCAATTGTGAGGGCGGGGACTGTCAGGGTGGGTTCACACTACCCGCAGAGAAAAATGTTCTGATTTTCTCTACGGGTAGTGATTGTGCTGGGCAGGCTTTGAGGGATGGTGCCTTGCATTTTTACAACACAAGGCACAGTTTCCCCCCATTTTTTGTTAATGTTATAGGAATGTCACAAAGGAATTGATTTGCTAAAACTGGAGAATGCAAAATTTGGTGCAGCTGTGCATGGTAGCCAATCAGCTTCTAACTTCAGTTTGTTCAATTCAGCGTTGAAAAAAAACAGTACATGGAAGCGGATTGGTTTCTATGCAGAGCTGCACCAGATTTTGCACTCTCCAGTTTTAGTAAATCAACCCCAAAGTGACACTCTTTTCATTTCTATGCACTGCAGCTCAGCTAAAAATGCAGGGTGACGCTGATAGGAAAAATGCAGACATCTTGTTGCAGTTTTCCGGACTGCTCTGCAGCACAGTTGACAGCCTGGTATAAGTGCAAACAATTGTTTTCTGTGTGCTTTTGCAGAGATCTGCATTTTATTTCTGCAGAAAAATGCGTCTCTCCACAAGTGGGAACTGGCCCTCAAACCTCATTTAACCTTTGACTTCTGATTTAAGCTGAAGAGTGATACAAAGGCTTTATACCTTGATTAGATCAAGACCAAAGAACTGTCCAAGGATGTCAGGGACAAGATTGTAGACCCACACGAGGCTGGAATGGTCTACAAGACCATCGCCAGGCGCGAGCGCGCGGGCAGGGGCGTCTCGGGGGGGGGGGGGGGGGGTTAATATTTAGGCCTGAGCCCTGCAATGTAAGCAAGAGAGTGACCTTGTCAATGTAAGTTTTAAGAGAATGACCTTGTCAATGTAAGCTCTAAAATCATCTGAAAGAACTCTCAAACCCTACATAGGGTTTGACTTGCAAAGGAAGTTTGGAGGGAGAGGGAGGGGGAGTGGCAAAGCACATGAAAGGTGGGTTGGTTGAAAATATTGAAAGTAAAAGGCAACAGTCAAACCAGGGACCTAGCATTTTAATATTCCAGCAGTAGCACCCCGGTAATTTCCTTTTTGCAAAAGCTTTACTGTAGAAGATCTCTCACTGGTTACTATGGGTTACTGAACTTTGCACAGTATTGCTTTTTTTTTTTTTTTTTCGGTCTCATTGAATAAGAGCCTTTTGTTTTTTTTTTTTTTTTTGCTGCATTGGAATTTATTTGACAAAGAATGCTCTGCCAAATAGCAGAGACTTTCTGTAGCTGCAGAGTACAGTTCGCACATCATAAAGAAGATATATGGAAAGTGGTCCTCTGTACTTATCCAAATGACACCATGGAGAATACACCATGACTCAGTGCTGCAGAGCCTTCTCATAGGATCCAAGTGGAAAAATGTATATTACATTCTACCTATCTTTATATTTAAAATTTTTTGGGGTTTGAGAGTTAATTTTAGACACATTCAAAACACAAAATGTATTAGTAAATTTGCTATGAGACGCAGTGCATGGCAATTTTGCTAATGAGTTTTGCAATTTGAAAGTTTAAAAGCTCCAACTTCTTATGACTTTTGTTGTGGATCCAATCTGTTCTGTTTAAAGAGCACCTGTAGTATTGGGGAAAATGATTTTCTGTGAAGGAGAGTAAGCACAGTCCTTGTTTTTTGTTAGATATGAGCATTTTATGGCATTTTGGAGCGTGTGAAGGTCATTAAAACGTTTGGTGTTGCAGGCATATTCTAAAACATTCTAGACCTGTCAAAGTGCGTCCAACCAATCCAAGCTTTGCTTCGTTGATGCCAGCAAGGTGACATACATGTAATAGGCCTGTGAAAACAATGAGTTTCTTTAATTAACTTTTCCTTTTGGTCTGCTAAATACACAATTGAAAGTGTTTAGTTATATCTGTTTGATGCCTGTTGATCTAGCCAAAAATTGCAGACACCACATCTAAAGCCTAGTAAGTGGCAATGCATTACATTTATTTATTTTTTATTTAGTATTGGACAAATTGGAGAATGGTTTGATCCTCTGTTAGTTTTCTTTGCTGCTTATTAGCTTATTGGAAAAAAAGGTGTAAAAAAATTAAAAATAAAGCTACGCCCAAATTTTGAGTCACCCCACATATGAACGTAGGAGCACCTACATATTTTACATATTGGGTCGCACACCAGAGTGAGAGCACCAATTATAGGACCATTGTTTACTGTTAACTCTAAACTGATAGCCTGTTGCAATTGTGTGCTCTAAAATTAACTTTAGTGTATTTTTTTCTGAATTTTTGTGCATGAAAAACCATTGCACTAATATTGTGTAACATAAAAAAATGGAACTACCACTATTTTATTGTCCAGGGTCTCTGCTTTCAGAACAAAAAAAAAAAAAGAAAAACATATGTATGTATAGTATTTCGGGTGTTTAAGTAATCTTTAGACCTAAAATGTTTTTTTTAAACACGTGTGCAAAAAACATGAAAATGGCTCTGGCAGCAAAAGAATTAAGAAAGCAAGAATCTACCAATGGGGACATCTGATCTAGTGGAATTTATCCTTTTTTTTTTTTTTTGGAGATTTTTTTTTTTTTTAACCTACTGTTGTCTGGGAAAACCAGTGGAGACACAACCATAAAAACCCTGATGATTATTCTGTCTTGTCCTCACTCTAACCAAGACTAAAAAAAGGTTTGGAGTACCACTTCAAAGTACCACTTTTCTTTTGCCAATGTGTACAGAAATTGCTGCTAAATATGAGCCACCGATCTTATGAACGATTCAGGGCTGCAAAATCCATGAACAAAGACTCTGGTCCTATTTATTCCATGAGCCAAAATAGAATTGTAGCAGGATGTCAAATTAAATTGCATATTAAAGACCATTCATTGTTTCAAGTGACAGTCTTGTGTCACTCTCTTTGCATATGTCAGCGACCAGGGAGAGTGGTCAAAAATGGCTGATTTAGCTTGTGAATTTTAAAGCTGAACTCTAGGCTCTGGGTTTATTAAGACACCATTAAATTATTTTTTTTAATGCAAGCACTGTAAGTAGCTGAATTTTACATGGTATCAACATCTTGTCGTACAGCAGAGCACAAAAGGAGAGGAAGAAGCAGCCCAAGTAGCTAGTCAGGTGTTCTGCAGTGCAGGAGGTATGCGAATTGGAGGAGAGTGGAATGCCAGAGATGAGCTAATTAGTGGGCTGCTTCTCCTTTCACTGTCCAATCACAGGGTGGGGAAGGGTCCTATAAGTGAAAGCAAAACTGCAGTAGAGAAAGTTTAGGTCTTGTCCCCTGCTAGAGGGGGCTGTGCTAGGGACACTGCAATTGTAGCTCTACTGCCAGAGGAGCCACTGAATTGTCTGGATCCACCTGCCCTGCTCTCGTGATGACCTGCTCTGTACCTGGACCCAAGAAACACTGACACACCTGGAACAGTTGGAATGGACTTTATCAACAGGAAAAGCCCTGTAAGGAAAGGTTGGGTTCCACAAAGAAATGCAACAACAAAACATACAAAGATGTCAAATACAATCTGCACAGGCGAATAAACCGGTACTATAATGTACAAGGTAATGGCAGTGTTAAGGCCTTTCTACAGGACAGAGGCCCTAACTAGACCATAGGCCAATGGGATTCACAACTTAGTCTTACCAGCATTGAGGCGCATAACTCTTGGTGGAGCTCTCACCGCCAACTAGGAGATCTGTAATACATGGAGCAAAGTGAACAAGAACCCTTTGGCAAAACTTCCTGCAGGCAGCATAAAGGGCATTTTTAGCCTATAGCCTTCTCACCATTCATGTGCTAAGTCGAAGTCCTCCATGACACAGCCCATTCTGCCAATGGCCACTCCCATGCTCAGGGTAGATGAAGATCAAAGATAGACCATAGCTCCTGAGTGCGTTCAGAGAAAAGGTAGCCCCCTAGGCTACCTTTTAAGTCTGCACTTCCTGGTCTCTCTGCCATCACTCGGCATACAGCACATAGTCCTCATACTCTGCATGGCACAGCTGACCCACCATGTGGTGCTCAGCAGCAGAGTCCCATGGTTTTTGACACATACCCTAGCAGTTTTCCCTGCTCTTAGCAGTAAACAGTCTCCGGACAGCTTTTCAGAGCCTCAGCAGCTCTCCCCGAAAGCCCATGCCTTCTCCCCAGGTTCTGGGTGCACACTGCTTTCCAGCAGCCACAGAATCCTTCCATGTGGATTCCCAACTACTCAGCCTTAACTTCTCAGCCTGTTTCCCCTGGGCAGTTAACGTCTGGTGGGTGGGCACACGTGGTGCCTATTGGAATCCTTAATTTGCTTTGTTAGAGGCAGGCTTGAAAATTCAGCCACAGTGGCCATTCACTCCAGTCCAAGACTGCAGCTGCAGCCAATCAAAGACCTTGTCTATGCTCTTCTCTTCCTGCACTGTATGCAAAGCCAGAGAGAGTGGTCTGAGCATGTTTAAATGTGTGGAGAAAAGATGAGGAAGATGCATAGCCATTAGTGTCAGTCACTCATATGGCAGTGGTGACTTTTCCTAAAGCTGCCCAATCAAAATCTACTCCAAACTAAACTTAACCTTTAAAAAAGAAGATGACGAAAATCTACTTTCTTGGTTGCACCAGTTAAATTTGGAGAACTTTAGAGAACTTACTCACAGAGTCACCTAAATCACAATGGGAAACAGCAATCTGGATAGGAACTTAAAATGGGGCACTCTCTATGTGTTCTTTTGCTTACAAAGTACTCTTTGATCCCGAAAATAATGTATATCAAGCCAAATGAACAAGAGCAATGTGAAGCATTTACTGCATGTCATGCTGTATCTTGTCAATGAATGCAGACGCATTTAAAGCTGCAATACTGTACATGCTTGTATCAGATATTATCTCACGAGCAACAGTACCTTCCTCTTGCAATAACATAAAACTGAAGCCGCGGTCACGTTTACATACTTGGTGGTCACGTCCAGATATTCAGCCCTTCTGAAAAGAGCTCCATTGCCTCATTTCCACTATCACAACATACACGCCGGACTACAACCCTGCTCAATTCCTTCTGCACCACACATCCTTATCTCACTCCATTTATAATCGATCGCTGATAGGCGAAAATGTGTATACCTGTACTGTGGCGCAAACAGTCCCCTCTGACTATGGTCAATTGGTTTTAAGGTATTAAGAATGTCGCGGAAATGGAGGATCTTGTATACCAAACCAGAGAGACCCCTTCTGAATTCTAGAATACCTGGGCCTATTGGCTGGAATTCGTAGATTCTACGGAATCATAAGCGCCCATACCGGTGACCCTTGAAGCCGATAATAGCCGGAGAGGAAGGGTGAGACACCCCTCACCCCCTGACCCCTTGCTCTCTAATACTCTCCTCCTTCTTTTCCATTCCCTTATTACTTCCTACCCCATAACCACCCTATTCATCTCACCTTACTCCCCCATCCCCTAAGAAATCCTGACCCATATTAGGGGCAGACTGGATGCCCTTATCTGATATGTACTGATTACACATCCTACATCCTAAATGTATATGTAAAATTACAGATATTGTGTAGATATACCATTTACGCTAATGTAGGACTTGACATTCACAACCCTATTCCTTTTGGGTCCAACAGGATCAGAGCATCCTGATTTGATGATATACGTGTACACAACATGTTTGTTGTTCATTGTTCTCTGTGAAAACTCAATAAAATACTTTGAAACTAAAACTGAAGTCGCAGCATCTTTATGCCCTACTGTACCTATTATGACATACCAGAAGTACAGGACAGGCTGATCTTAACCACTTAAGGATGGAGCCTCTTTTTCAGATGTGTTGTTTACAAGTTAAAAACATTTTTTTTTGCTAGAAAATTGCTTAGAACCCCCAAACATTATACATTTTTTTTCTAACACCCTAGAGAATAAAATGGAGGTCGTTGCAATACTTTCTGTCACATCGTATTTGCGCAGCGGTCTTACAAATGCACTTTTTTTGGAAAAAATACATTTTTTTAATTAAAAAAGAAGACAACAGTAAAGTTAGCCCAATTTTTGTTTATATTGTGAAAGATAAGTTACGCTGAGTAAATTGATACGCAACATGTCACGCTTCAAAATTGCACCCGCTCATGGAATGGCAACAAACTTTTACCCTTAAAAATCTCCATAGGCAACATTTAAAAAATTCTACAGGTTGCATGTTTTAAGTTACAGAGGAGGTCTAGTGCAAGAATTATTGCTCTCGCTTTACCGATCGCGGCAAAAGCTCACATGTTGAACTATTTCATATGCGGGCGCTACTCACATATCTTCGCTTCTGCACGTGAGCTTGGCGGGATGGGGCACGTTTAAAAAAATGGTATTTTTTATTTCTACACTGTTTTTAAAAAAAAGAAAAATAGTAAACATCCCTTGTAATAGAAAAAAAGCATGACAGGACCTCTTAAATATGAGATCTGGGGTCAAAAAGACCTCAGATCTCATATTTACACTTAAATGCAATAAAAAAAAATTAAATTATTATTTAAAAAAAAAAAAAAAAAAAATGGCCCTTTAAGAGCTATGGGCGGAAGTGACATTTTGCCGTCCCTTCCGCCCTGCATTGTTATGGAGACGGGTGGGGGCCATCTTCCCCTCACTCGTCTCCATGCCCAGAAGGGTGAAGATTTGATTGCCTCCACTGCTGCCAACAGCTCTGGTAAGCGGCGGAGGGCAGCGGAGCGTGGCGGGGGGTTCCGATAAAAGTGATCTTGTGGCGAATCCGCTGCAGAGACCACTCTTATCGGAAACTGGACCGCCGGCTGAAGAAGAGGATACCGGGGTTATGGCAGCTAGCTGCTGCCATAACAACGATATCCCCCTTCAAAGTAAGGATGTACATTGTCGTGCGGCGGTCTGGAAGTGGTTAATGGTAACTGTGGCCACACTGTAAGTCAACTTTGGCTCATACTTTACAATGCTTTATGCTCATACTTTACATACTTTACAAAGTTTACGTACTATTAAGACCTTAATCAGAATACTCCAGATGGTTACAAATTCACATATACAGTATGTGTTTTTATGATTGAGATATATATATATATATATATATATATATATATATATATATACAGTATCTTACAAAAGTGAGGAGTACACCCGTCACATTTTTGTAAATATTAATAAAAACATTTTATAATAATAAAAACAGTGTAAATTTGCTGTCCTCTCAAAATAACTGAACACACAGCAATTGATGTCTAAACCGCTGACAATAAAAGTGAGTACCCCCCCTAAGTGAAAATGTCCAAATTGGGCCCAATTAGCCATTTTTCCTCCCCGGTGTCATGTGACTCGTTAGTGTTACAAGGTCTCAGGTGTGAATGGGAAGCAGGTGTGTTAAAATTTGGTGTTATCTCTCTCATACTGGTCACTCTCTCATTTTGGAAGTTCAACATGACATCTCATGGCAAAGAACTCTCTGAGGATCTGAAAAAAAGAATTGTTCCTCTAAATAAACATGACCTAGGCTATAAGAAGATTGCTAAGACCCTAAACCTGAGCTGCAGCACGGTGGCCAAGACCATACAGCAGTTTAACAGGACAGATTCCACTCAGAACAGGCCTCGCCATGGTCAACCAAAGAAGTTGAGTGCACATGCCCAGCATCATATCCAGAGGTCGTCTTTGGGAAATAGACGTATGAGTGCTGCCAGCATTGCTGCAGAGGTTGAAGGAGTGGGGGGTCAGCCTATCTGTGTTCAGACCATACGCCACACACTGCTTCAAATTGGTCTGCATGGCTGTCATCCCAGAAGGAAGCCTCTTCTAAAGATGATGCCCAAAAAAGCCTGTAGCCTGTTTGCTGAAGATGAGCAGACTAAGGACATGGATTATTGGAACCGTGTCCTGTGGTCTGATGAGACCAAGATAAACTTATTTGGTTCAGATGGTGTCAAGTGTGTTCGGCGGTAACTGCATCCTACAGATGCTCAATAGGGTTTAGGTCTGGAGACATGCTTGGCCAGTCCATCACCTTTACCCTCAGCTTCTTTAGCAAGGCAGTGGTCATCTTGGAGGTGTGTTTGGGGTCATTATCATGTTGGAATACTGTCCTGCGCCCAGTCTCCGAAGGGAGGGGATCATGCTCTGCTTTACACTGTGGTATCACGCTGATTGTTTGAAGAACACGGAGTTGTTGTATACAGTTAGCTGGATAATATCCCTCTCACACCGTAAAGATAACATGGGAAGCACAAAATAACTAGAAATCCTTAAAGGCCAGACATGGGAAATAATGTCTGCTTTATTCTCATGGGAAGACAGCACAGAAAACAGGGATGTTTTTTTTCCTGTTTTCGCATCTTGTGTTATTATAATATCATTAATAGCTGGTGTTTCTAATCAAAGGTATATGTACAAAGGCAAGCAGATGTCCCATAATGAGAGAACTTCCTCCCCAGTGTCCTGTCACACTTACAGAGAGAAATCAATGTGTTTTTAGTGCTTAACAGCAGAGGGATTCAGCTGTGCTTTCCTCAATCAGCTGTATGACTTCATTGTTGCAACTTGAATTTATTATTTTCATCATCTTTGTGAAATGTATCAAAAAACACGGACAGGGAAGGCCGTCTTGTCCACTAGCTCTCCTGTCAACTGTGTGAAGTGCGATAGAGCGCTCTCTCCCTAGTCAATAGCATGTGTTAAAAAGTCCATAATCTGGGACCTCATGTCTCTTTATCTTTATTAAACAATATTACAACTGTCTAGTGAATTGTTGATCAACTTTATTGCTATAGGGGGCCTTAAATGCAGAGCTGACATCACCAAAGGGAAAATCATAATATACAGTATAAAATACAGTGAATGTAATGCTATAGAAAGCTGTCAGAAACTGCACACATGCAGTAGTATTTGGTTAATGACTATGGTCATGCTACAAAAGATGGTCAAAGACTACTGACATGCCACAAGAAATGTTCAAAGACTACAGACATGCCACAAGAGATGGTCAAAGACTACGGACATGCCACAAGAGATGGTCAAACACTACAGGCATGCCACAAGAGATGGTCAAAGACTACGGACATGCCACAAGAGATGGTCAAAGACTACGGACATGCCACAAGAGATGGTCAAAGACTACGGACATGCCACAAGAGATGGTCAAAGACTACAGGCATGCCACAAGAGATGGTCAAAGACTACAGGCATGCCACAAGAGATGGTCAAAGACTACAGGCATGCCACAAGAGATGGACAAAGACTACGGACATGCCACAAGAGATGGTCAAAGACTACGGACATGCCACAATAGATGGTCAAAGACTACAGGCATGCCACAAGAGATGGTCAAAAACTACAAGCATGCCACAAGAGATGTCAAAGACTACAGGCATGCCACAAGAGATGGTCAAAAACTACAGGCATGCCACAAGAGATGGTCAAAGACTACAGGCATGCCACAAGAGATGGTCAAAGACTACAAGCAATATAACAAGAAATGGTCAAAGACTACGAGTATGCTGTAAGAGAAGGTCAAAGACTACAGGCATGCCACAAAGATGGTCAAAGACTACGGGAATGCCACAAGAGATGGTCAAAGACTAGGGGCATGCCACAAGAGATGGTCAAAGACTACTGGCAAGCTACATGAGATGGTCAAAGACTATGTGGTGTTTCCAGCCCACCAGGCTAAATCAGGCAATTTTATTTAACAAACTTCAGCCCCGGAAGGATTTGCACCCCTTAATGACCAGGCCATTTTTTGCGATACGGCACTGCGTCAATTTAACTCACAATTGCGCGGTTGTGCGACGCTGTACCCAAACAAAATTAACATCCTTTTTTTCCCATAAATAGAGCTTTCTTTTGGTGGTATTTGATCACCTCTGCGATTTTTAGTGGGACATTGTGGCGGACAGATCGGACACTTTTGACACATTTTTGGAACCATTGACGTTTATACAAAGATCAGTGCTATAAAAATGGACTGATTACTGTGTAAATGTCACTGGTAGGGAAGGGGTTAACACTAGGGGGCGATCAAGGGGTTAAATGTGTTCCCTCGTGAGTGTTTCTAACTGTATGGGGATGTGACTGACTAGAGGAGGAGCCAGATCACTGTTCCTAGCTAGTAGGAATAGGCCAATCTGTCTCTCCTCTCCTGTCAGAACAGGGATGTGTGTGTTTACCCACACACATCCCCGTTCTGGCTGTCATGCCCACGATCGTGTGTGGCAGGCAGAAATCGCGCGGCGCGCCTGCTATAGCTGTTTATAAGGGCAGACGTACAGCTACATTGATTTGCCCAGGATAGCCATCCTGCCGTAGTATAATGATGGCGCCTGGTCGGCTACTGGTTAATGTTCCCCCAAAAGCCACACAAGCGCTGTTTCCCTGCGGACTGCTCTCTCACAGTAAGGGTCAGGGTGCCGTCATCGTCCTCACCCCTCCCCTACGTGTGTCGGCACAGGGTCACGTGTCTTACTCCTGATTTAGCCTGGTGCACTGGAAGCGCCAGGAATATGTGAGTACTCAATTTTTGTACATGTTTTAATAAAGCCTTGGAAAGGCTTACAAGTGCCGTGTGACCAAACTTAATGAGGTCACACACCTTGAGGTGAGGATACACCTAAGAGGGGGGAGCATGCATGTAGTGGCACATCGTTTTTTGACTTTGGAGCACCTATAAATTTAGTAATTAGATAAGGACATTTTTTAATGTGATTTGTTGATAGGTTCACGTCACATAAGATACATATGAATTGCACTTCAGAGGACTTTATATAAGCACCAATAATCACATGTAATTTTTTTAATATGGTGATATTGTATTGTTATCATATGAGTTGACACTTATTGATTTTGCACGTAGTAATTATTTATGTTAGTATAGGTTAGAGGTCGACCGATATATCGGCCGATATTTGGCTTTTTTTTACTTAATCGGCATCGGCCGAACTTCTGTAATAGAAGTCAATGCAAGTTGCCTGAAAGTTATCTGTGGAAAGACTTCTCTCCTCCCTGGGCAGCCTGCCAAATCTGATAAGAAGAAACATTTTATCAGTGAGCTGAACGCCGTGTGGCGGAGTTCTCAGTTTAACTATTTAAAGACTAAATCTTTTCTGACATTTGTTGCTTACAAGTAAAAATCCTGTATTTTCTGCTAGAAAATCACTTAGAACCCCAAACATTATATATATATATATTTTTTTAGCAGAGACCCTAGGGAATAAAATAGCGGTTGTTGCAATATTTTATGTCACACGGTATTTGCACAGCGGTCTTTCAAACGCAATTTAAAAAAAAAAAAAAATACACTAATGAAATAAAAAAAAAATAAGCAGTAAAGTTAGCCCATTTTTTTTTCGTCCAAAAGTTTTGATTACCTGTTTTTGTGTATTTAATATTTAAGATATAGTTATTTTTTTTTTAATCTAAATTATACATACAAGTGAACTGATTGGAGGTTTTGTTTAATAAATGTTTAAATGTAAAAAATTTTCTGTATTACTTAAGGCTGCTTTCACACTGGAGCGGGCATGCGTTGACGGTAAAACGCTGTTAGTTTTAGCGGCGCTTTACCGTCATTTTAGCGGCGCTATTCAGCTGCTAGCGGGGTGCTTATAACCCAGCTAGCGGCCGAGGAAGGGGTTAAATGCACCCCTGAAGCGCTGCTACCGAAACGCTTTGCAGGAGCATCGGCAGCGGTGCGCATTCATTTCAATGGGCAGGAGTGGTGGAGGAGAGGTATATACCGCTCCAAAGATGCTGCTTGCAGGACTTCTTTTAAACATCCTGCCAGCGCATCGCCTCAGTGTGAAAGCACTCTGGCTTTCACACAGACTGCAGGGGAGCCGTTTTACAGGCACTTTACAGGCGCTATTTTTGGCCCAAAAGCGCCTGAAAAATGCCCCAGTGTGAAAGGGGTCTAACTGTTAGATTTTATGAGATGAAAGGAAAAAAAAAAAACAAAAGAAAAGAAAAAAAATCGGCCTAATATATTGGCCCAAAAAAAAATCGGCATCATATATCGGCCATCGGCCACCGTGATTTCTAAATATCGGCATCGGCCAGAGAAAAACCCATATCAGTCGACCCCTAGTATAGGTATGCACAGCGTGGCACATATATTGAAGTGATTTTATTTTTCAAACTACAAGCATGCCATAAAAGATGGTCAGAGACTGCAGACATGTTTATATGAGTTTTTGGAGACTGTGAACAATCTTCAGGACACTGTCAGAGACAGGAAACATATTACATGAGACAGCTAGGGATCACAGCTATTCCAATCCATTTACAAATCAATGTTCCTACAGTTTCCTTAAAATGACTTCTGCAAAAGGAGAGAGGAAAATGTAATTTAATGGAAAATGTAATTTAACTACTAGAACCCAGTTTATAGAATATAATCCTTTACTAGCCTGGCTAAGCACCAAGGTAATGAAAACACATAATACTGTCTGCAAAATCCCTGAAGGCTGCATAATCAGTGCCCGAGGGTTAAATATGCCTCCTGGGCTGCAGCTTGGGTACCATAGGTCTAGGCTCTTTCACATTCAACTTTTCTTTCAGAGTCAAAGTATCCCATCTAAACCCAGGAACAAATATTCATTCTTACCAGTCCTTTTTTCAGACATTTTTCTTCAAGCTCAAAAAAAACCTGTTGATCTTGCCAGAATTCCAAACCTCTTGTAAATTTGCTTTGCGCTAAACTGATGTTTTAAATCAGTGGTCATCAACCCTGTCCTCAGGGCCCACTAACAGGCCAGGTTTTATGTATTACCACCTTGGGGAGATGCAGACTAGAATACTGCAATCACTGAGCAGCAAATGATATCACCTGTGATGTATTTCAGTTATCTTGCAAATCTGGCCTGTTAGTGGGCCCTGAGGACAGGAGTTGATGACCACTGCTTTAAATGATGTTGTCAGCTTTCCCAACTATCTCATGGGAAGTACCTACCAAACACCTCCACCCTATGTATTGGAGATGATGATAGAAGGAGATGTTTGTAGTCCTGATAAGAAGCTCAGTCTAGGGCAGTGATGGCGAACCTTGGCACTCCAGATGTTTTGGAACTACATTTCCCATGATTCTCAACTACACTGTAGAGTGCATGAGCATCATGGGAAATGTAGTCCCAAAACATCTGGGGTGCCAAGGTTCGCCATCACTGGTCTAGGGTAATACAATTCAATACAATACAATGAGTGAGCGTTGTCACTCTAGCACAGGAAGTGTGATGCTGTGTTAAAATACAGAAACACAGAAAGTGTGTTAGAAAAAGGACAGAAATAAGATGAAAACTAACATGAAAAAGAAAACAAATGTAGCTGCCACAGTTGACTGATGAACTGTAAAATATTAAACTTTTTGGTTCAGACACACATTCAATAACCTATTAACCAGCATCTACTTATACGTGAGATATTTGTTTTGGGTAGACTGACAATTTTAAAGTACAACTCCAGGTAAAAACTGTGATCAAGAAATCGCTAATGCTACATTAGTACTCTATTTAAATTGATAAATCCATTCATTAACGTTTTATATATCCCACTTTGGTCAGATTCCGCAGTCTGTGCTTCTAGGAATGATTTTATTTTGTGCAGGTTTGCTCATGAGAAAAAGTCTACAGTGGTCTGAGAACATCTGGTCTACACATTCTTTCATTAGGAACTGGTGTTTCCAGATCATAAGATTATCAGCAGCAAAGGGGTTACATTTAGGGAGGCCTGACTCAACTACAGGTATGCCAGATGCTAGAATGAAAGCCAGAAGCATAGAACACTACAGCAGTACCTTGATAGACAACAGATGCCCGAGGGGATCTGACCCCTGTGTGAATTTTGAAAATAATCTTCCATGTAGACTGGAATATTCCTTTTAACCACGTGCCTACTGGGCACTTAAACCCCACACTTTGACAATTGCGCGGTCATGCAACATTTTTCCAATTTCACATAAATAGAGCTTTCTTTTGGTGATATTTAATCACTGCTGTTTTTTTTAATTTTTTGCTAAAAAAAAAAAAAAAAAAACAATAAAAAAAACCTGTTTTCATAGTTTGTTAAAATTTTTTGAAAACATGTAATTTTTCTCCTTCATTGATATGTGCTGATGAGGCTGCATTGATGGGCACTGATAGGCTGCATTGATGGGCACTGATAGGCTGCATTGATGGGCACTAATAGGCTGCACTGATAGGCACTGATAAGGCGCCACTAATGGGCACTGATAGTTGGCACTGATAAGCACTGATGAGGCGGCACTGATAGGTGACATTAAGAGGTGGCACTGATGGTTGGCACTGATAGGTACTGATTGTTGGCACTGATGGGTGGCACTGAGAGGCACGGATAGGTGGTACTGATGGGCACTGGTAGGTGACACTGATAGGCAGCAATGATCGTGGCACTGGTGGGCAAAGGTAGGTGGCACTGTGGGCACTGATAGGTGACACTGTGTGCACTGGTAGGTGGCACTGGTGGCTACTGATAGGTGGCACTGGCAGGTGGCACTGGTAGGCACTGATGAGGCAGCCGTGACCGATGTCCCTCTGACAGAAGCCGGTGATCATCTTTTTTT
Organism: Aquarana catesbeiana; assembly: GCF_042186555.1. Taxonomy (NCBI): domain Eukaryota; kingdom Metazoa; phylum Chordata; class Amphibia; order Anura; family Ranidae; genus Aquarana; species Aquarana catesbeiana. The sequence goes on along the minus strand of NC_133325.1, from coordinate 82,746,693 downwards.
TTTCCCTCACGCTGATAGAAGAGGGAAAAAAATACAGATTACCGATCTTCTGTTTACATCACATGATCATCTGCCAGTGGCTGACAGCTGATCAGGTGGTAAGGGGCCGAGATCTCATAGACTCGGTGATCACAGAGCGCGACACACACTACCCGCAGGGACGCACAGGCAGCTCATACACGGGAGGACGTCCATGGACACCCTCCCGGTAATTAAGGCCCGCGCTGTAGTCGTCTTTCGGCTATAGCGTGGGGGGCAAGTAGTTAAGGTACACTCCAACCAAAAATAAATATTTACCATTTAAAGCGGAATTGAACTAAAAAAAAAAGTAAAAAACTGGTAGTTTTTTTTTTTTAATTACAGAAGAGTTGTCTCCTCTTTTATACTATAAATGCTTCTCATTTTTTATAGCACTGATCACTGTATAAATGCCAATGGTCCCAAAAATGTGTCAAAAATGTCCAATCTGTCCGCCATAACGTCGCAGTCCCGATAAAAATCGCTGATCACTGCCATTACTAGTAAAAAAAATAATAATAAAAATGCCATAAATCTTTCCCTTATTTTGTAGATGATATAACTTTTGTGAAAACCAATCAATATACGCTTATTGCGATTTTTATTACCAAAAATATGTAGAAGAATAAATATCGGCCTAAACTGAGGAAAAAAGTTGCTTTTTAAAAAAAATTGGGGATATTTAATATAGCAAATAGTACAAAATATTGATTTTTTTTCAAAATTGACACTCTTTTTTGTTTATAGCGCATAAAAAAAAAAGCACAGAGATGTTCAAATATAACCAAAAGAAAGCTGTATTTGTGGGAAAAAAAGGACGTCAATTTTGTTTGGGTACAACGTCGCACGACCACGCAATTATCAGTTAAAGTGGCGCAGTGCCGAATCACAAAAAATGGCCTGGTCATTGAGCAGCCAAATCTTCCGGGGCTGAAGTGGTGAAGCAAGTGCAGAGCTGTCAAAAGTAAAAAAAATAAAAAATAAAAAACTCAGTCTGGAAATGTTTATCAACAGCGATAAAAAGAAACAATGTAGCTTTCGGTTCTTTAAGATCAAAGGAATGAACTTTAAATTCGAATTGAATTTTAAAATTGAATTTTAACCACTTAAAGACTAAACCTTTTTCTGACACTTGTTGCTTACAAGTTCAAAATCTGTATTTTGTGAAAATGACTTAGAACCCCGAAACATTATATAAATTGTTTAGCAGAGACCGTAGAGAATAAAATGGAGATCGTAGCAATATTTTATGTCACACTGTATTTGTGCAGTGGTCTTTCAAATTTTTTAGGAAAAAATATACTTCAATGAATTAAAAAAAAAACTAAACAGTAAAGTTAGCCCAATTTTTTGTATATTGTGAAAGATGATGTGAGAATCGTGATCTTTATTCTAAGCAAAAAAAATTGCGATTCTCATTTTATCCAGAATTGTGCAGCTCTATTACTAGCACCTTATGACTAATAGCTCCTAGAGGCTCATTTATTAGAAATAAATAGTGGCGTTTAATTCCGGTTTAAACTAAATTAGGTGGCATAGTCTGCCTGCCAAACGACCATGATTTTTCACCTTGATGTTCATCTTGTGCGGATGACTTCCTTACTACCTATCGCTTTACAGTTGCTCAAACCCCCCATCTTTTCCATTGGCTTCATTCTAAGCCTGTGAAAATACAGTCCAGTGCGTTCTTTTGTGTTCTCCATCTTTTCATTGTCATCTTACTCATTCACAATGGAACATCTGTGGGAAGGTTGCCCTGCACAGAATCACATTAAAGAGACCCTGTTACCAACTTAAAAAACTGCAGGTTACTTACTTACTTGCAGCTTTTTTTCTGTCCATAAACAATTTTGAATTCACTTGCAATGTGCCTTTTAATTGGACCTTTGACTACAGCAGAAAGTGTCAGTTCCCAAGCAAAGCCTTCTTCCTCCTTTTATAAATATAAGAGTATGCTGTTACTGTTAGTAAAGGTTGATGATTTGGAGGCGAGCTGATACATTAAACCACATACGTCAAACACAACCTGGTCATGTGGCCCTTCCACCCGGTTTTGCAGCTGGAACGTGGCAGAACTCCATTCTGCTACCTCACTTGTAAACACAGAAGCCTTCTGTGTTCACCAGGGACAACTTTGCTTTCAGTGGCTTCCAGATGTAACAGATCCCTCATGGCTGAGCATGGCAGGGACCGCTCCCCAGAATGTGAGAGCCAGAACAATCTTCCTGCAAGATGAGGCAGTGCCACCTACACGGGGAGGTATAACAGAGCCAAATACACAAGTAGTAGAGAGAGCCACCCATAGGGCAGTACTAGAGCCCTCTACATAGGGAGTTACTAGAGCCGGGGGGAGGGTTGGTATTGCACACTGTTCATAGCGCATCCCCAAACCCTGCACTCTGTACATAGCGTACCCCTAAACAATACACTCTGTATGTAGCACACCCCTGAACTCTGCACTCTGTATGTAGCGTACTCCTGAACTCTGAAGTCTGTGCATTGAGCACATCTGAACCCTGCACTCTTTATGTAACCCACTCCTGAACTCTACACTCTGTACATGACACACTCCTGAACTATACACTCTGTACATGACACACTCCTGAACTCTGCACTGTGTACATGACACACTTCTGAACTCTACACTCTGTACATGACACACTCCTGAACTCTGCACTCTGTACCTGACACACTCCTTAACTCTGCACTCTGTACATGACACACTCCTGAATGCTGTACTTTGTACATGACACACTCCTGAACTCTGCACTCTGTACATGACACACTCCTGAACTATACGCTCTGTACATGACACACTCCTGAACTCTGCACTCTGTACATGACACACTCCTGAACTCTGCACTCTGTACATGACACACTCCTGAACTCTACAGTCTGTACATGACACATTCATGAACTCTGCACTCTGTACATGACACACTCCTGAACTCTGCACTCTGTACATGACACACTCCTGAACTCTGCACTCTGTACATGACACACTCCTGAACTCTACACTCTGTACATGACACATTCCTGAACTCTGCACTCTGTACATGACACACTCCTGAACTCTGCACTCTGTACACGATACACTCCTGAATTCTGCACTCTGTACATGGCACACTACTGAATTCTGCACTCTGGACATAGCGCAATTCTGAACTTTTCACTCTGTACTTAATGCACTCCTGAACCCTGTATGTAGCATAATCCTGAACCCTGCACTCTGTACATGACACACTCCTGAACTGTACACTCTGTACATGATACACTCCTGAACTCTGCACTCTGTACATTACATACTCCTGAACTCTGCACTCTGTACATGACACACTCCTGAACTCTGCACTCTGTACATGACACACTCCTGAACTCTGCACTCTGTACAAGACACACTCCTGAACTCTGCACTCTGTACATGACATACTCCTGAACTCTGCACTCTGTACATGACACACTCCTGAACTCTACACTCTGTACATCTTGTTACACTGGGAGCTGGTCACCCTTCCTACCCTAAATGCCTGGAAAACCACCATTGTGTCTCCCACCTGTACAAATTGACTTATGAGAGTAGGAATTGCCCAAGAGGTGTAGCCTCTGGGATGTCAATTGGCCTTCTTTTCCTTGGACTCCAGTTGATTAATTTGGACTCTGATGAATGGATCCCCCCCCCCCCGTTTTTTTGGACTGTGCCTCCCCTGCTCCTCAATTTCTCTCTCCATTAAGCCCCATCTTTTTCTTTTCCTCTTCTGTCCCTTTCTCTCTATGTGTGCCTCTACCTGCTTGGCAGAAGGCTTACTATCCGGAGGCGAATGTTCTTTACCTCGAAACTGTGAATTACAATAGTAAATATTTATCTCTTTAAATGCTTGAAGCCTTCTTTATAATGCTGTGATCAACCACTTAGGAATATTTTTCGTTATGTATTGTGTATTATGTACAATCCTATGGCCTACACCAGTTCCTTTACTAAGCTCTGTGCCTAGAGGTAAGTTTTGCCAACCTAGCACCCCACTATCCAGTAAGAGCATTTCATGGTTTGCTTTCACTGGACAGCCAGATGGGCTAACTTTCATCTGTGGGGTTTTGCCCCAATGTTGAAGTCCAGGCCTCAGTAAAAAACATGATGCCTGCATCAGGGGATGCACAGAGACGACATTTCTAGCTAGTGATCTGCTACCAGGCAGGACTTTTTTTAAATTACCTGACATACTCATTAAACATTATAGGTTCAAAACATTCACCTTTTGCTTTTAATCTTTCCATCCTGGAGGCTTACCTCTGTTTCTGTTGAATATAGCTGTAGGCTTGTAGATGCCAAAATCTCTCCGGGTCTTTAATAGAGGTCCTGTTCTTGTGGGGATTTCTGTGGGATGGTGTTTGTTTATACAATGACTAAGCCAGATTGACTGTTATAACACTTTTCAGAGACCTACTGAATTATCTTAGTGGGAAACATAACACATGGAAGAATATTAAATAGCAAAAGTCTACAAATCATTTTGAGGACAAAGTCGCTTTCACTATACAGAACCTAACTTTTAGAACAATTTTAAAGCAAAATTTCATTCTCTCAACCAACATTGACTATTTTTAATCCTTATTTTGCTGTAAATGTCTACAGTATATCAATTTAATTTGTATACAGCATTGCGTGACCAAACAATTACCAGCTAAAGTAGCACAGTGCCGGACAGCAAAAAATGGCCTGGTCACGAAGGGGGTAAAATCTTCCGGAGATCAAGTGGTTAAAAGAGGCCCTGACTACCATTGTAGCTTTCATCCTCAAAGTTCAACATACATGGAGTGAAGTCATTCAAGTTACGGTATGTATCATCACGAAGGGAGGGGGAGCTGACCTGGAGAGAGAGAGAGAGAGAGAGAGAGAGAGAGAGAGAGAGAGAGAGAGAGAGAACGTAAAACTGAGAAGCTTCTTTTGCAAACTTTGAGAATGCATTACTCCACAATGTCTGCATCATTAAGGGCTTGTTTTAAAGGCTTTTTTTACTGCATACACTCATTAATCATGTGGACTGTTGCTAGTTACATTATTTTTGTGGTTTTGCATTGTTTATGTGACATGCTAGGTCCCTGCTAGCACCAAGATAAATAAGCATTTTGGCTTACAAGTATACAGTGCCTTGCAAAAGTATTCACCCCCCTTGGCTTTTTACCTATTTTGTTATATTACAGCCTTTAGTTCAATGTTTTTTTAATCTGAATTATATGTGATGGATCAGAACACAATAGTCTAAGTTGGTGAAGTAAAATTAGAAAAATATATACATAAAACTATTTTTCAGAAATAAAAAACGGATAATTGGCATTTGCGTATGTATTCACCCCCTTTGTTATGAAGCCCATAAAAAGCTCTGGTGCAACCAATTACCTTCAGAAGTCACATAATTAGTGAAATGATGTCCACCTGTGTGCAATCTAAGTGTCACATGATCTGTCATTACATATACACACCTTTTTGAAAGGCCCCAGAGGCTGCAACACCTAAGCAAGAGGCACCACTAACCAAACACTGCCATGAAGATCAAGGAACTCTCCAAACAAGTAAGGGATAATGTTGTTGAGAAGTACAAGTCAGGGTTAGGTTATAAAAAAATCTAAATCTTTGATGATCCCTAGGAGCACCATCAAATCTATCATAACCAAATGGAAAGAACATGGCACAACAGCAAACCTGCTAAGAGACGGCCGCACACCAAAACCCACGGACCGGGCAAGGAGGGCATTAATCAGAGAGGCAGCACAGAGATCTAAGGTAACCCTGGAGGAGCTGCAGAGTTCCATAGCAGAGACTGGAGTATCTGTACATAGGAGTACAATAAGCCGTACACTCCATAGAGTTGGGCTTTATGGCAGAGTACCCAGAAGAAAACCATTACTTTCAGCAGAAAACAAAATGGCATGTTTTGAGTTTGCGAAAAGGCATGTAGGAGACTCCCAAAATATATGGAGGAAGGTGCTCTGGTCTGATGAGACTAAAATTTAACTTTTTGGCCATCAAAGAAAACGCTATGTCTGGCGCAAACCTAACACATCATCCAAAGAACACCATCCCTAGAGTGTAACATGGTGGTGACAGCATCATGCTGTGGGGATGTTTTTCAGCAGTCGGGACTGGGAAACTGGTCAGCGTTGAGGGAAAGATGAATGGTGCTAAATACAGGGATATCCTTGAGTAAAACCTGTACCCCTCTGTGTGTGATTTGAGGCTAGGACGGAGATTGGCCTTCCAGCAGGACAATGACCCCAAACACACTGCTAAAGCAACACTTGAGTGGTTTAAAGGGAAACATGTAAATGTGTTGGAATGGCCTAGACAAAGCCCAGACCTCAATCCAATAGAAAATCTGTAGTCAGACTTAAAGATTGCTGTTCACAAGCACAAACCATCCAACTCGAAGGAGCTGGAGCACTTTTGCAAGGAGGAATGGGCAAAAATCCCAGTGGTAAGATGTGGCAAGCTCATAGAGACTTACCCAAAGTGACTTGGAGCTGTGATAGCCACAAAAGGTGGCTCTACAAAGTATTGACTTTAGGGGGGTGAAAAGTTATGCACATTGACTTTTTCTGTTATTTTGTCCTATTTGTTGTTTGCTTCACAATAATAAAAAAAAAAATCTTCAAAGTTGTGGGCATGTTCTGTAAATTAAATGATGCAAATCCTCAAACAATCAAATCCTCAAACAATCCATGTTAATTCCAGGTTGTGAGGCAACAAAACACGAAAAATGGCAAGGGGGTGAATACTTTTGCAAGGCACTGTAAAGTACACTCACCAGCCACTTTACTAGCAACACCTTGCTTGTACCATGTTGGACCCCCTTCTGCCTTCAGAACTGCTTTAATTCTTCGTGGCATAGACTCAACAAGGTGTTGGAAACATTCCCCAGAGATTTTGGTCCATAGTGACATAAAAGCATCACACTGATGCACATCCATGGTGCGAATCTCCCGCCACACCCCAAAGGTGCTCTATTGGATGAGATCTGGTGACTGTGGAGACCATTGGAGTACAGTGACCTCATTGTCATGTTCAAGAAATCAGTGGTGAGATGATTTGAGCTTTGTGACATGGTGGATTATCCTGCTGGAAGTAGTCATCAGAAGTTTGGTACACTGTAGTCTTAAAGGAATGGACATGGTCAGCAACAATATTCAGGTAGGCCGTGGTGTTTAAACAATGCTTAATCAGTACTAAGGGGTCCAAAGTGTGCCAAGAAAATATCCCCCACACCATTACATCACCACCACCAGCCTGATACAAGGCAGGATGGATCCATGCTTGCATGTTGTTTATGCCAAATTCTGACCCTACCATCTGAATGTCGCAGCTGAAATCGAGGCTCATCAGACCAGGCAACATTTTTCCAATCTTCTATTGTCCAATTTTGGTGAGCCTACGTGAAATGTAGCCCCAGTTTCCTGTTCTTAGCTGCCAGAAGGGGCACACGGTGTGGTCTTCTGCTACTGTAGCCCATCTGCTTTAAGGTTCAATGTGTTGTGCATTCAGAGATGGTATTCTGCATACTTTGGCTGTACCAAATGGTTATTTAAGTTACTGTTGCCTTTCTATCATCTCTAATCAGTCTGTCCATTATCCTTTAACCTCTGACATCAACAAGGGATTTTGGAAATTTGTCCAGTTGTATGTATACTAATCATATACATTGCATAAATAAGTATGTATACATTTAATTGCAAAATGTAATTTCTATGCTTGTTTTAACATGATGTTGCCATGAATATATATATATATATATACATAGTTACATAGTTACATAGTTACATAGTTACATAGTAGGTGAGGTTGAAAAAAGACACAAGTCCATCAAGTCCAACCTATGTGTGTGATTATGTGTCAGTATTGCATTGTATATCCCTGTATGTTGTGGTCATTCAGGTGCTCATCTAATAGTTTCTTGAAGCTATCAATGCTCCCCGCTGAGACCACCGCCTGTGGAAGGGAATTCCACATCCTTGCCGCTCTTACAGTAAAGAACCCTCTACGTAGTTTAAGATTAAACCTCTTTTCTTCTAATTTTAATGAGTGGCCACGAGTCTTGGTAAACTCTCTTCTGCGAAAAAGTTTTATCCCTATTGAGGGGTCACCAGTCCGGTATTTGTAAATTGAAATCATATCCCCTCTCAAGCGTCTCTTCTCCAGAGAGAATAAGTTCAGTACTCGCAACCTTTCCTCATAACTAAGATCCTCCAGACCCTTTATTAGCTTTGTTGCCCTTCTTTGTACTCGCTCCATTTCCAGTACATCCTTCCTGAGGACTGGTGCCCAGAACTGGACCGCATACTCTAGGTGCGGCCGGACCAGAGTCTTATAGAGCGGGAGAATTATCGTTTTATCTCTGGAGTTGATCCCCCTTTTAATGCATGCCAATATTCTGTTTGCTTTGTTAGCAGCAGCTTGGCATTGCCTGCCATTGCTGAGCCTATCATCCACTAGGACCCCCAGGTCCTTTTCCATCCTAGATTCCCCCAGAGGTTCTCCCCCCAGTGTATAGATTGCATTCATATTTTTGCCACCCAAATGCATTATTTTACATTTTTCTACATTGAACCTCATTTGCCATGTAGTCGCCCACCCCATTAATTTGTTCAGGTCTTTTTGCAAGGTTTCCACGTCCTGCGGAGAAGTTATTGCCCTGCTTAGCTTAGTATCGTCTGCAAATACAGAGATTGAACTGTTTATCCCATCTTCCAGATCGTTTATGAACAAATTAAATAGGATTGGTCCCAGCACAGAACCCATCTTCCAGATCGTTTATGAACAAATTAAATAGGATTGGTCCCAGCACAGAACCCTGGGGCACCCCACTACCCACCCCTGACCATTCTGAGTACTCCCCATTTATATACACCCTTACATATCCTCCTCTACTAATTATAGACGTATTCACGTCCCGTTGTAACCTCCTACCCCTGAAGAAGAGAACCAATATCGTAGACTCGAAACGCGTTGGTATCCCTGTTGTCTTCATCATTTTTGCAACAGATTAATGGTGGTTGTTAACTGTTGCTATCAAATTGCATATATTGGTATCTGCATCCAGTATATATATTGTATGTATTGTACATGTAATCACCTATTTTAACTTTGACCAATTAAAACTTTATATTTTTGTACTCCCTTGACCTCATAGTTATTCACTGCCCTTTTAAAGTCCCATTTAGAGGAAATTTGTCGCTTAATTATCCAATTTTAGGGATGTGGGTCAGTGTAGCTTTTGTTCTGTGACAATCCAGCACCATTTAAAGAATTCAACAAGGGATTTTTGTCCACACAACTAACTGCCGCTCACTGGATATTTTCTCTTTTTCAAACCATTCTCTGTAAACCCGAGAGATGGTTGTGTGTGAAAATCCTAGTAGAACAGCAGTTTATGAAATACTCAGACCAGCCCGTCTGGCACCAACCACCATACCACGTTCAAAGTCACTTAAATCCCCTTTCTTCCCCATTCTGATGCTCGGTTTGAACTTCAGCAATTCGTCTTCACCACGTCTAGATGCCTAAATGCATTGAGTTGCTGCCATGTGATTGGCTAATTAGCAATTTATGTTACCAAGCAATTGAACAGGTGTACCTAATAAAGTGGCTGATGAGTGTATGTAGCAATTCAGAGACAAAAAAACAAAATCAAACAAAGCATGAAGACGTTATACATTACGCTATACATTTTTATTGATACGATACGAAGAAGAAAGTAGTTAGCATACCAATGAAAATAGATGATGTTTGACTTGAAATATTTGTGCCAAACTTACTGCAGTTATTTCATCAACACAAATGTATCCCAGCAAGACACAAGGTTGTGACTCAATGTCTTAATTTAGCTCAAATCAATATTTCATAATATAGGGCTTTGGAAACATCTTTGTTGCTAGAGATATAGGTCTGTTGTCTGCATTATGGGCCTTAAGACTGTCAAAAGGCATTATCTTATCTTTGAATGCATCTCAAAGTGACCTACAAAACCTTAAAGTGCATCAAATGTATTTTTAAACTCTGAAGTTTGTGTTGGAAGGTTGTAGTGTAGAGCAGACATATGAGAAAGAAATGTATTATATTTAATAGTTTATATATATTCAACATTAATTTATAGTTTGAGTGTTTTTAAAAACTCCTAAATGATAAAGTTACGTAAATCAGATAATGTGCATCCTGGATTTTTTCAAATTTGCTTCCTACTTACAAGAATAACAGACAAAATGGTCATTAAAGGAGGAGTCCAGCTAAACAAATGTATAGCCATTTAACAATAAATATAAAAAGTACTCCCTTTTGTTCTTGGGCCACAGTAATTATTTTCTGGCTCTAGATGTCTTGACTATGACCAAAATTGCTTAAAAACTGGACATGTCCACTAGGTATACGTAAATGGGCAGGTATCACTGGCGGGGTCCCACAAGGATTGGCTTTATCTCCGATCCTTTTTAACATCTATATGAGGCCGCTACTGTACATCATTCGCCGTCACAATTTCCCGTTCCATGTCTATGCTGACGACACCCAGATCTACTTCAAATTATCCAAGAAAGGATCAGGATCAGGTCATGCTGGCCTCCTGTCTGGAGGAAATCCAATCCTGGATGGGTGCCAATTATCTAAAGCTAAATGGTACCAAAGCTGAATGTATCATGTTCAGTAACCAGGTGTATTCCAACTTGTTTTTGTCATCGCCGGAATCTTTCAAACCTTTTCCGATTCCGGCCACTCAGGTCAGGGACCTGGATGTCATCTTTGACTCTAAGTTGAACCTGCGCCCTCAGGTAAATCAGGTGGTGAGTTCATGTCACTTCTACCTGAGACTCCTGAGGTCGACTTTTCGCTATATCGCAGACTCTGACAAGATTGCCATGGTAAATGCCATTATCAGCAGTTAAGTGGACTACTGTAATGCCCTGTATTTGGGTTTGCCTGCTTGCACCATCTACAAGCTCCAGTTGATTCAGAATACCGCAGCAAGGTTATTGACAGGTGTTGGTCACCGTGACCACATCACTCAATCCCTTAGAGCCCTGCATTGGCTGCCCGTGAAAGAATGGGTTCTCTTTAAAACTGCATGTCAAGTCCATAAGGCGCTGCATGGATATGGCCCAGAATATCTGAAGGAAAAATTTGTCAAGTATGTGCCTATCCAATCCTTGAGATCGGCAAACTTGGCCATACTGAAGATTCCAAAATTTAAAAAGAAAACATGCGGAGGGAGAACGAGTGAAGTACAGGGGGTCCCTGGGTTACAAACAAGATAGGGACTTTAGGTTTGTTCTTAAATTGAATCTGTTTGTAAGTCGGAACAGGTACATTTTTTAAGTGTAGCTCCAGCCAAAAAATCTATTTTTAAGTTTTTTGGATAGCCTAGGGAAGGGTTATCACCCCTGTAACATGTGTTTTGCTGTCTGTGCCCCTGTTCAGAAGATTTCACATCACTTTCTGTCCCAATGACAATTGGATTTTGAAAATTTGGGGTTATTAGGGAAACAAGGATTGGTGATAAAGCATCAGTGGAGACACCTTTTTGGCCATATTAACTCTTACAGGAGTGAATTTCCCTTCCTAGGGGTAGATTTCCTCTCACTTCCTGTTGCCTCCCTCCGTTTGTAAGTAGGAGTCGTTTGTAAGTCGGATGTTTGTAAGTAGGGGACCCCCTGTACAAGGAGCTGAATTTTGGAACTCCTTGCCTCTGAAACTGAGACTTGAGAATGCATTTTTGAAGTTTCGAAAGAAATTGAAAACCGTACTTTTTGTACAAGCTTTTGGAGTCACCTAATTTTTAATTGGGGTGTGATGGACAGACTCCCTGGCTTTTATTCTGTATCTTGCTATGCTGGTTTGTTGGTTCTCTTAAGGTTTTTTTAATGTCAATGTCCTTTTGTTTTTGCGCATCAAGGCCTTCGGGTAAGACTGCGTAGGTTAAGCATTTTAATAAATAAATAAAATACTCATGCACAAATGGCCTATAGGTATGGGAGGAGCATAAATGCATATTTTTAAAAATCAGATTAATTTAGAATTATGGAATGGGGTTTGTGGGCTGCATAGAGTATTTTTTTTTAATTTTTTATGAACTAACCCTTTAAATCTGAACTCCAAGTTCCCCTACCCCCTCTTCTCATCACATATAAAAATAAAAAAACCCTACTTAAATGCCACCTTTATTCACGTACATCCCATTCATGTGATGTTTAGGTCCCGAGTCTTCTCTCTTCATCTGTTCACAGGAGGTTTTGTCTTTCTTCAGGTGTCTACATCACCAGACACCTGTATGTACCTGGTGATGTATGAAAATGTCATATTGGCTGCCTAGCTCCAGGATCCTCTTAGGATTCAGAAAAGACCTTGCAAGCAGTGTTGCCAACCTACCAGATTGAAATTTACTGCCACGACACCCAAAATTTACTGGCACAGCCAAGTTTTTAAAGGCATTTCCAAAAATTACAATATTGCAGTTTTAGGTGCACATTTCTGTATTTAGGCTACAAACAAGTACAATATGCAATTAGCAATATGATTTAAGATAGATATCTAAGGCAAAAAACATAGTTATTATTTTATTTCTGATATAGTAGGTAAGTAGTTAAGGACATGATCCCCAGCTTGCCTTGCTCCTGTCCTGCAGACCCGCACACGAGTGTCCGCCCACTCCACTCCGTTCCCTTACACCATGACATCACACGACACGCTCAGGCACTGCCTCCGCCAGACCCACCTCCCCCCGCCAGCGATACCCGAACACACTGTAACAGGCACTCAGATGATCCCAGACGGCTCTGGACCAGAACTGTGTATGTACAGTTCCAAGCCGAGTGTCACAGCCATATTTTTTTTACTGGCAACCTTTTCCTGTCACAGGCATTTACTGGCAGGAGAAAAGTGCCTGTTTTTTATTGGCTGCCAGTAAAAATACTGACGGTTAGCAACACTGCTTGCAGGTGATGACATCAGCATGAGTAAGCACATCTACAGCACTGGATTACCTGTCCTCTGCACCAAAAATGGGTCAAGGGACATGGATGATGGACTTTACCCACTTAGGTGGGTAAAACACTGCTTTATCAAGTATTAAAAAAAACACAGGTGGTGTCATTTTTGCCAGAAGATTGGCATTAGGCATGTATACAAGGGAGTAAACATTTTACATTGCACCTGTGGTCAGTAGGAGGAATAGTGCCCTATTGTTGGTGTTAGTGGGAGGAATAGTGTTTAATCATTTATATACATTGGAAGAGTAATGCCCCATCATTGGTGTCAGTGGAAAGAATAGTGTCCTATTTTTAATGTCAGTAGGAGGAATTATGACCCATAGTTGGTGTCAGTGTGAGGATTAGTGCTCAATCCTTTATATCCATGGGAGGAATAGCGCCCCATCGTTAGTGTCAGTAGAAGGAATAGTGTCCCATTGCTGGTGTCAGTGGAAGGAATAGTGCCCCATCAATGATGTCAGTTGAAGGAATAGTGTCCCATTGTTGGTGTCAGTGGAAGGAGTGGTGTCCCATCGTTGGTGTCAGTGGAAGGAATAGTGTCCCTTTGTTGGTGTCAGTGGAAGGAATAGTGCCCCATCGTTGGTGTCAGTTGAAGGAATAGTGTCCCATCGTTGGTGTCAGTGGAAGGAGTGGTGTCCCATCTTTGGTGTCAGTGGAAGGAATAGTGTCCCATTGTTGGTGTCAGTGGAAGGAATAGTGCCCCATCATTGGTGTCAGTTGAAGGAATAGTGCCCCATCGTTGGTGTCAGCAGAAAGGAACAGTGTCCCATTTTTGGTGTCAGTGGAAGGAATAGTGTCCCATCGTTGGTGTCAGTTGAAGGGAGTGTCCCATTGTTGGTGTCAGTGGAAGGAATAGTGTCCCATCGTTGGTATCAGTTGAAGGAATAGTGTCCCATCGTTGGTGTCAGTTGAAGGAATAGTGTCTCATTGTTAGTGTCAGTGGGAGTAATTATTCCCCATCTTTGGTGTTATTGGGAGGAATAATGCCCTAATCTTGGTATCAGTGGAAATAATGGTTCCTCATCCTTGGTGTCAATGGGAGGAATTGTGCCTCATATCAGTGGGAGGAATAGTGCCCCAAGGGCTGAATAAAGTCAAGCAAAGGACTGCATTCAGGCCATGGGCTGCAGCTTGGAGACCACTGTCCTACACAATGCCAGGTGCTGTCCAAACCTTAATCTACACTCACATTTGGACAGCACTATGCTTGGCTGCAAGCCATCAAACGGTGCTGTTACTGACAGCTCTGGTCCCCACAAAGTCCTGGGAACCAGTCAGGGTGGTATGACATAGCGATAACATGCAGGCTAGAGATTTAATTCACATAACACAAAAAAATTTCTGGCTGCAGATGCCACTGCAGCGCCACTGCAGCATAAAGATGACAATGTGCCTTTGCTTTATATTGGAATTGTCAGAAACAATTCAGATGACAATGTATTTAAATAATAATTCAATGAATTAATAATATTTAAAACATTTGTTTTTACATTTGTATCCAATTATCAGCTTACACTAAAGCAAGACTTCTATTAAAACTATTTCTATTTATTTCCTTGAAATGTAAAAATTATTTAGGCAGGCAAATTAGTTATAGTCAAATTAAATGATGCATAATAGCACTGCTAAATTTAACCTGGGCATCTAGGCTTCAAGGGCAAAATCATTTGAAGGAATGCTAGAGTGCCTTTGTTAATATATTGTGGAAAGCATTGAAGGCTTTTCCTTTTGCACACGCTTCCAGGTATTTCACCTAGGCAGGTGCTGTACAGAAATGATTATTTCTATGACTTCTGGCATTTATTTAATGGAAGATGGAAAAACATAGCAGGTGCAATGTACACTGCCTTGAAAAAGTATTCACCCCCCTTGGCTTTTTACCTATTTTGTTACATTACAGCCTCTAGTTCAATTTATTTTAATCTGAATTATATGTGATGAATCAGAACACAATAGTCTAAGTTGGTGAAGTAAAATTAGAAAAATATATATATTTTTCAGAAATAAAAAAATGATAATTGGCATGTGCGTATGTATTCACCCCCTTTTGTTATGAAGCCCATAAAAAGCTCTGGTGTAACCAATTACCTTCAGAAGTCACATAATTAATGAAATGATGTCCACCTGTGTGCAATCTAAGTGTCACATGATCTGTTATCACATATACGCACCTTTTTGAAAGGCCCCAGAGGCTGCAACACCTAAGCACGAGGCACCACTAACCAAACACTGACATAAAGACCAAGGAACTCTCCAAACAAGTAAGGGACAATGTTGTTGAGAAGTACAAGTCAGAGTTAGGTTATAAAAAAATATCCAAATCTTTAATGATCCTTAGGAGCACCATCAAATCTATCATAACCAAATGGAAAGAACATGGCACAACAGCAAACCTGCCAAGAGATGGCCACACACCAAAACTCACGGACCGGGCAAGGAGGGCATTAATCAGAGAGGCAGCACAGAGACCTAAGGTAACCCTGGAGGAGCTGCAGAGTTCCACAGCAGAGACTGGAGTATCTGTACATAGGACGACAATAAGCCATACGCTCCATAGAGTTGGGCTTTATGGCAGTGGCCAGAAGAAAGCCATTACTTTCAACAGAAAACAAAATGGCACGTTTTGAGTTTGCGAAAAGGCATGTGGGAGGCTCCCAAAATATATGGAGGAAGGTGCTCTGGTCTGATGAGACTAAAATTGAACTTTTTGGCCATCAAAGAAAACGCTATGTCTCTCAATCCAATAGAAAATCTGTGGTCAGACTTAAAGATTGCTGTTCACAAGCACAAACCATCCAACTTGAAGGAACTGGAGCAGTTTTGCAAGGAGGAAAAGGCAAAAATCCCAGTGGTAAGATGTGGCAAGCTCATAGAGACTTATCCAAAGTGACTTGGAGCTGTGATAGCCGCAAAAGGTGGCTCTACAAAGTATTGACTTTAGGGGGGTGAATAGTTATGCACATTGACTTTTTCTGTTATTTTGTCCTATTTGTTGTTTGCTTAACAATAAAAAAAAAAAAAAAAAAAAAACATCTTCAAAGTTGTGGGCATGTTCTGTAAATTAAATGATGGAAATCCTCAAACAATCCATGTTAATTCCAGGTTGTGAGGCAACAAAACATGAAAAATGCCAAGGGGGTGAATACTTTTGCAAGGCACTGTATCTAAACAAAAATTAGATGTAATGCAGCTTACTAGTCCTTAGATGTGGTGGCTGCATTAGGTTTCTTTTATAAGGCTTTTTTTCTCTTTATTTTTACCTGGTAATTCTGAAAATTACACATATCCTGTCTTTTTATGTCTACACATATTTCTTAATTGAATCGGAGGCAGCCATGGTTGTCATACAGGCTGGATTTCAAACATGCCTGCCTTTGTTCATCTCCATTACATGGTGGATTGATGGGACTTGTATTTTATTAATATTTCAGTAAGTATCTCTCAAAACACAGATTTGTGCCATTTTTTATGCCCCTGAACATTGCTCTATAATATATGGCTACAGCACGGCTCTGTTGTTCCAGGAGGGCGCTCATGAATGTCCTCCCGCACTCAGCTGACCACTGATCATGGTAAAGGGCCAATCACAGCTTTTCACAGTGTAAATAGACTTGCCGGTTATCTGCAATCCTGACAGGGGACATGTACACAAATAATCAAGGCACTGATCATCAGTGCAGCCCCATCAGTGCCCATCAATGCTGCCCATCAGTGTTGCCTTTCCATGCTGCCCATCAGTGCCACCTATCAGTGCCTCCTCATCAGTGCAGCCTATCAGTGCCAATCAGTGCAGCCTCATCGGTGCTGCCTGTTAGTGCCCATCAGTGCAGCCTCATCAGCACACATCAGTGAAGGAGAAAAAGTACTTATTTGCAACAGAAACTAATGCCGCGTACACACGGTCGGACTTTTCGTCTACAAAAGTCCGACAGCCTGTCCGACAGACTTCCGGCGGACTTCCGGCGGACTTTCGGCGGACTTGCAGCAGACTTTCTAACGAACGGACTTGCCTACACACGACCACACAAAAGTCCGACGGATTCGTACGTGATGACGTACACCGGACTAAAATAAGGAAGTTCATAGCCAGTAGCCAATAGCTGCCCTAGCATGGGTTTTTGTCCGTCGGACTAGCACACAGACGAGCGGATTTCGGGGTCCGTCGTACTTACGACGTAAAGATTTGAAGCATGCTTCAAATCTAAAGTCCGTCGGATTTGAGGCTAAAAAAGTCCGTTGAAAGTCCGGAGAAGCCCACACACGATCGGATTACCAGCCAGCTTTAGTCCGTCAGCGTCCGTTGGACTTTTGTAGACGAAAAGTCCGACCGTGTGTACGCGGCATAAGAAAAGGTTTTTTTTTCGGGTTTTTTTTTTGTTTGTTTAGCAAAAAATAAAAACCCAGTTGTGATTCAATACCCCCAAAGGAAAGCTTTATTTGTCTCGAAGT
The DNA here is from genome assembly GCF_042186555.1 of Aquarana catesbeiana. Taxonomy (NCBI): domain Eukaryota; kingdom Metazoa; phylum Chordata; class Amphibia; order Anura; family Ranidae; genus Aquarana; species Aquarana catesbeiana. Next base: position 82,729,203 of record NC_133325.1, on the reverse strand, counting down.
AAATGATAAAAATTTTGTATAAGTACAGTGTTGCATGACCGTGCAATTGTCATTCAAAGTGTGACAGCGCTGAAAGCTGAAAATTGGCCTGGGCAGGAAGGGGATATAAGTGGTTATACCCCCCTTCAAGTGGTTAATAAATACCTCTAAAGACAATGTTTTTTCTGCTCTATCTGAAAAGTGAAAAATAATGCAGACACCACATCTAAGGGGACTGCTAAGCTGCAAAAAATAGCTGTTTGTTATTTGGGTTTAGATGCGCTTTGACTGCACTTATTGTCAAAGTTCATTTGGTGCAAATCACTGTACTGTTTACACACTAGTGTTACTCTCTGCACTATATTAGAGGATAGTACTGTTGAAGTAAGCTTAATTATCACCAGACATATACTGACAACAGACTGGTGTGGCATTGTATTGTGCGATTTTCCTTGCTGATAACACAGGCAAAGCCAGTAAGTAGATTGTGCTAACAGCCTGATTCACATAGAAGTCAATAATGGGAAGTGTGAGTGTAATTGATAAAGCGATGAATAATAAACAGAGATAAAGTGAACTGCAGAATGTAGAGGACGATGAACAAAAAACATAACATTTTAATGATAAAATCATTGTAGAATTATAAAATATGTAATTATACAGTCATAAAAATATCTTTATGAAATTATAACATTTAGGTCACTTTCACACTAAGGCACTTTACAGGCGCTATAGCACTAAAAATACCCCCTTTAAAGTGCCTCTCCTGTCACTCCAGTGTGAAATCCCGAGTGCTTTCACACTGGAACGGTGCGCTTGCGGGGCGCATCTTTGCACCGCTTTGGGAGCAGTGTATGCACCGCTCCTAAACCCCCCTGCCCATCTAAATCAATGGGCAGCTCTGACGAAGCACCTACCCGCTTTACCGACGACGCCCCCAACACCCCAGTGTGAAAGTGCCCTTAAAATTATAACATTAAAAAATGTATAAACAAAACATTATAATTATAAAATTATAAACAAAACATTGCAAAAAACGGAGATAAAGAAGGTGTTTCCCAGTGCATACAACATCCTTTAACCACTTCCATACCAGGCACTTAGACACCTTCCCGCCCAGGCCAATTTTCAGCTTTCAGCGCTGTCGCAATTTAAATGACAATTGCGCGGTCATGTAACACTGTACTCAAACAAATTTTTTATTATTTTGTTCCCACAAATAGAGCTTTCTTTTGGCGGTATTTGATCACCTCTGCGGTTTTTATTTTTTGCGCAACAAAAAAAAAATAAAAAAGTTTTTCTTTGTTTCTGTTAAACATTTTTGTAAATAAGTACGTTTTCTCCTTCAATGACGGGCACTGATATGGCTGCACTGACGGGCACTGATACGGCGGCACTGATGGGCACTGATGAGGTGGCACTGACGGGCACTGATGATGGGCACTGATAGGCGGCACTGATGGGCACTGATAGGCGGCACTGGTAAGCGGCACTGATGGGCACTCATAGGCGGCACTGATGGGCACTCGTAGGTGGCATTGATGGGCACTCGTAGGTGGCATTGATGGGTAGTTATGGGTGGCACTGATAGTTGGCACAGATGGGCACTGATAGGTGGGCACAGATGGGCACTGACAGGTGGCACAGATGGACACTGATGGGTGGCACTGATGACACTGATTGTTTGCAGTGATGCCCCTAAGGGTGGCATTGCTGGGCATCACTGCAACATAATGGTGCCAATCAGTGCCCATTTGTGGCGGCATGTTATCCTACTGGACGTCATATGACGCCCAGTCAGGATAACTGAACCACCGCCCGGCCGTCATCTGCTATGGGCCGGGCGGGAAGTGGTTAATAAGGTTATATGTTCATTCAAAAATCTGTTCAGGTATGTTTAACCTTTGACTGCTGAGGATGAAATCTGTACTCAATGACTATCAGGGTAGCCAATGACATAAGGAATAATTCATGGCCGCCCCTCTTCTAAAGTGGAAGTGAACTCAGAAAGTGAACATTTGCTATGTTATTGGGAACATCAACACATGTTAAAGGCTCTCTTTTTTTTAAAATAACAAACATGTCATATTTACCTGCTCTGTGCAGTGGTTTTGCACTCCTTGCTTCTTCTGCTTGCTCTGGGGGCACTGGTGATGTTTGATCCTGAGCCCCACTCTATGCAAGACATATAGAGCCATAGATCCCCCCCACCCCCTCCGTGCTTGCTTCTCAATGGCTCACTGGCTGTGATTGACAGTAGCAGGAGCCAATGGCTCCCGCTGCTGTCTCAGAGAGACCCAGGTGAAGCTTGGCTCTCGTGCACATCGCTGGATCAAGTGGGAGCTCAGGTAGGTGTTGGGGGGCTGGGGGAGCTGCTGCACCCAGAACATTTTTCTGAAGGTAAGAAACCTTGAGCCCTTAAAACCCACTAACTTTGCCTAAGCAATACCCTTTTTTCCCCTTGAATTTCCCTTTGAAAAAATAGCAGTGCACTTCCTGATATGTGAGGGTACATAGGTGCTCTTGTGCCTACAGGCAGCCTCAGACGTATGTCTGCTATATGAGATCTGAGGTACTCCTATAGATCAGAAGTCACTTCTTGTGACTGGTTCTTTGCCCGCAACCTGCTATTTTTTTGGGGGGTGGCACAACTTCCACAGTTAATTTCCTCTTCACCGGTTAAAGCTTAAAGTGATTGTAAAGATTTTTTTTTTTATAGCAAACATGTAATACTTACCTGCTCTGTGCAAGGGTTTTGCACAGAGTGGCCCCGATCCTCCTTTTCTGGGGTCCCCCAGCAGTACTCCTGGCCCCTCCTCTTCATTGGGTGCCCCCACGGGGAGAGCGCTTTCCATGGGGGCACCCGTGCAGGCATGCTCCCGAGTCCTGCTGCTGCGTCCATTGACACAGACAGCAGGATTCGGCCCCTCCCTTGGCTCCTGTATCACTGGATTTGATTGACAGCAACGGGAGCCAATGGCTCCTGCTGCTATCAATCTATCCAATGAGGACCCGAGACAGCCGCTGGAGCTGCTGGGCTCGTGTTCGTCGCTGCAAGGATCGGGCTCAGGTAAGAAAAAAGGGGGGCTCTGGGGGGAGCTGCAGCACAGAAGGTTTTTCACCTTAATGCATTAAGGTGAAAAACCATGAGACTTTACAACTCCTTTAAGATTAGAAAACAAAAATCAGCACAAGGGACATAAATTACTATAAATGTGATGTGACCCTTGTGCATCTTGCTCCTTGTTTAGTTGAAATCCTCCTCCTTTAAGACCCCCACCCCTGCCGACATTAGATTAGAGCTGAGTGACCTGCCATTTGAATTGATTAAAAGTGACGACTATACCTGTCCTTTCCACCCCCCTCCTCCATTCATAGAAGCTGTACTATAGCTTCTATAAATTAAAAGCAAACTATGAATGGAAGATGGGTGGATGAATAAAAGTTCTGCCCCTACTTTGTATAAAGGAACACAGGGGCCCCTCTGGGCAGCAGCATTGTCAGTCTGGGGGGAGGGGAGGGGAGTGTACTAGCAGATTTAGAAAAAAAAATGTAAGCCAAACTCCAGCTCACACTTTATAGGCGGTTACAGCAACAGTTTTTTTTTCCTTTTGGGACATAGGTTTTATTTAGATAAATAAAAGCTGATAAGCACCCCAGTCAGTGGTAAATTGTTTGTTTCATCCCTATAACTGCTACATCTGCAGGACAGCTGGTTTAAAAAAAAAAAAAAACAGATTTACTGCCCAGATTGCCAGGTGAAATTAAGGGAAATAAAACCTAAAAAAAGAAAACAAATGCAGCCCCCACATCTGAGAATTGGTAAGCTGCAATATAATGCTTGCTTTTGGGTTTAATACAGCTTTAATATGCTAATAGGCAGTTAATTAGGAAATGCATAAAAGAGCTACCATTCTGCTATTGTAAGGTTAGCTTCTGCATCTGCTGTCTAAGAAAAAAATAGATACATTTTAACTAGATTCTCATACAGACTATTGCCAGTAGCCATCTAGCCTACTTATGTGTTTTTGGATTGCCGAGTAAACTAAAGCAGTCACAGGAGATCCACACAAGTAAGATCATACCAACTTGCTGTTCCTTGTGGGATTTTATCTCAGAACCTCAGGGCTGCAAGATAGCAGTATGTACTCATTGCACAGCAGAGGCAGGGGATACAATTACTTCTGAGCACATCAGGTTTCACATGTTTGAAATTCATATTATTCATGTTATGTAATAATTATACTGTGCACACAAAGGCATCAAATCACCAGCACTATCCTAAAAACTCATGGGAGTCTCCCCTAATTTGAATTAAGTCAAGCTGGCTTATTCAAAACGGAATGCTGGCCCATAACCACGTAACATTCTCAATGAGAAATGTAGAAATAAAACGGTTGGGAGCCTGGTCCCCAGCCAGGTCTCACCAAAGAAAATAGGGGGCAAATGGACTATCTCAGTACAATACAATGAAGGTACATTCAGGTATATAAACAATCGCGTAAAATAGTACAAAAGCTTATTAATACATAACACGTGACAGAAATATCAATAGTAAATTAAAAAGTAGAAGAGAAAGTTCAAAGAGAAATGTGGTGGTACACATGGGCCAACACCCGGTATATCAAAAGTTAATTCTTTATTATACCAAAATATAATAATAACAACATTTATAAATAAAAATCCACCAAACCACCATCATCAGAAATGCGTTTTCAGGGATCCCTGAAAGTGGACGGAGTAGGAAATAGTTGGACAGATTGGGGTGGGGAGTTCCAGAAGATGGGAGAGACCCTGGAGAAGTCCTGGAGGCGAACATGGGATGAGGTCTTGGGAGGAACTAAGCAAACGATTTGGTTGGTATTTTAAGACTATGTTAATGATGTAGTGGGGGCCGAGTTGTGAATGTCTTTGTAAGTTGTTGTTAGTATCTTGAATTTAATTTGTTGGGTGAGCGGAAGCCAGTAGAGGGATTGACAGAGAGGAGTAGCAGGCATAGAGGTTTTGTAAGGTGGATGAGCTTGGCAGCAGCATTCATGACGGACTGAGGGGAGGATATCCTATGTAAAGGTAAGCCAATGAGGAGGGAGTTGCAGTAGTCGAGGTGAGAGATGACCAGGGAGTGAATTAGAAGCTTTGTGGTATCATTGGTTAGGAAGGGGCTTATCTTGGAGATGTCGCGTAGGTTGAGGCGGCAAGCTTTGGACAGTAATTGGATGTGGGTCCGAAAGGATAGTTCAGAGTCAAGAATTACACCTAGAACCTTGGTGTGTGGGGAGCGTTGATTATGACAGAGAAGTCAGGGGAAGAGGCACGTGGGGGAGGAAATATTATGAGCTGAGTTTTGGATAGATTGAGTTTGAGGAAGTGGTGTGACATCCAGGCTGATATGTTTGCTAGTAAATTAGTGATGTGTGAGGAGACAAGCCGAGGGGTAGAGAGATATATTTGGGTGTCATCGGCAAAGAAATAGTATTGAAAGCCATGGGAGGCAATCAACTGACCCAGGGAGAAGGTGTAGATTGAGAATAGGAGAGGTCCAAGATGGAGAAAGATCCTGATGGAGAAAGATAGAGGAGAGGAGGGAGTAGAATTGGGAGTAGAACTAGATAGTGTGTATGTAGGAGTGAGAGTGTGCTTTTTTAATCTTTCCATAGAAGTATTAATGCATACACTGGCCCTATTATCTTACCTTCTAAGACAGTGGTTCTCAACCTGGGGGTCGGGACCCCCACGGGGTCAAATGATGATTTGTCAGGGGCCACCGAATCCTGAGCTGTTCCTGAACCCCACGCTGCTCTCCCAGCCTTTTCGCGGCCGCCCAGCAGGGCTGTCCTTGTAGCCTGCGGCCACCCACTTAGCCTCTTCGCAACTGCCCATTCAGTTCACGGCACGGCTGGGGTGCAGAGACTAGAGGTCAGCTGACTGGTGAGGAATGTGAAGTGGGAGGGGCTGGAGGAGACCCTATCTCCTGATTTTGGCATAGGTGTCACTGCTACGAGACACCACAAAGTCGTAATTATAGTTGCCATTAAAAGTCCCCACAACAGTTCTCAGATCAGCAGATGACCTTGATCAAGAGCACCTAACTTGGCTGATCAGAGCTCACCCCAGCACTGCCACTCATCCCAACTTCCCGCCACCAGCACTGCCACTGATCCCACCCCCACCAGCACTGCCACTGACCCCACCCCCCACCAGCACTGCCACTCATCCCACCCCCACCAGCACTGCCACTGATCCCATCCCCCACCAGCACTGCCACTCATCCCACCCCCCACCAGCACTGCCATTCCTCCCATTCCCTCCCACCCCCCACCAAGAAGTAAGAGATGGAATAAAAATAGAGAATACATGGAAGGGAGAGGAAAAGAGGAGGGAGAGAAAGAATAAGAGAAAGAACAAGAACGACAGCTAGAGAGAGGGATGGGGGGAAAAAACAAGAAATTAGGATAGAGAGAAATAGAACGAGAACAAAGAGAAAGAGTGGTACATCCTAAAATGTACAATAAGGGGTTTTAATACTTTATGAGTGTTAGGGACTCAGGGAGCGCTAAATGTCCCTGGGTTAGGGGCACAAATTACTTGTCTTTCCTTGGGTGCTGACAACCCGCGCTACGAAAATAATTTTACTCTTAGGGCTCCCCACAACTTGGGAAACTTTATCAAGGGGTAACAGCACTAGAATGGTTGAGAACCACTGTTCTAACACATTGTGGTGGGTACCAATCCCTCGTTCCATTTCCTACTACAGGAATAAACACTGGCACATCTGATGTTTCTGATGTATTGTAAGTATAGGGATTAATCAGCAAAAACAATACCTAAGGAAATAAGGGGTCATACTGAAAGGGTTTGGAAAGCCTTATAAGGACATCTCAAGACTTTGGGATGGGGACTGAAGCGGAACTGCAAAATAATTGGTTAGAGGTAAAGGAAGCAACATGTAATAGGCATCAGTGCAATCCATTGCATCAGTGAGTAGAGGCCATGTACAGCATGTTGTTTTATAGCTGCAGAATAGTTCCTACCTTGTCTTTGATGCAGACAACAAATTCCTGAGAAAACGGAAACAGGAAACCAAGCACAGACACAGTACACATGAATACCCAAACAACAAGTCACTGGCTAAAGTCAGCTAAAAGTGAACATGCCTATTTCCATGTCATGTACTCAGCTCAGGGTAATGTTTTCCTAAATAATAACGTCTTTTTTTTGGTCTTGTTTGAACAGGAAAAGGCACAAAAATAAATTGTCTGATATTTTAAACAAGCAAACTTCCTATCAAAAAAAGGTGTAAGAAGAGAACGGACACAAAGCACAAGATTTAGCCATAAATATGTAGTATAGAATATGTTAGTCTTCTTTTGTGTTGGATGCACTTGAATACGTTTCCCGAGAGTGAGTTTAGAAAGTAAAAATGAGCCCAGGCATTCCTACAGCTCACAGTATAAAGAAAGAAGACTATTTGATATTTTTCTGCTAAATCACTTTATAAAGCTGTTTTTAGGGGCTTGTTGAGTATTTGTATTAAGTGAGAGAGGCGGATGCATGTTTTTAGGTGTTTATGATGTGGGTTTAATACCATTTTATTGCAATACACAATTTACATATTTTTGTTATATTTTTGATTAATAAAATGTGAATTCCTGTGAGCAATGCTATATATATATACAGTACGTTATATATACTCTATGTAGTTCTCTGGTGGTTGAGTTCAAAGCAGGTCTTTTAACTCAGTTCTTCTAGTTGTATACTCACCGATATACTCCCACTATTTGGAGCCATTTTTTCTTCTTTTGTTTATTTTTACTATAATCTCTGTAGGTGATTTATGGGATAATCGTAGAGTGCCTACTTTAGTGTTTATTGTAAAGAAGGAAACGAAGTGTACATATTATGTTCTTTTTAAAGTAAATCTGATAACAGGGACAGACATAGGGCTAGATTTAGACCCGGGGGGGGGGGGGGGGGATTTTGGGGCACTTCAGGTTTGGGGGGCCCCTTATATGCAGAGTCGGTTTACAGTGACAGTCACACATTTTTAAAACGCATGACACAACATCATTCTGAGATCACGCATGCACGCACACATGCAGTCATAGTCCACCTTCGTTAAGAACATAAGCGCCCTATGCGTGGTTCACTGAAGCTGCCAAAATTCGTTTTAAAATACGATAGAAAATATCAGTCCAGAGTAAATCTTTTTTAGGTGATGGCTGACAAAATCTGACTTCAAAAGATACATTTAATAAAAGAAAGTAACTTACTTACTATTTCTTACTATTATATATTTATATTATATTATATTATATTATATTATATTATATTATATTATATATTATGTTATTATTTATTTAATATTATTATTTTATTTTTGTATGTTGTTTTATAATATTTTTGTATAGAGGGGGCCCCTTCTGTCAGGGGGGCCCAGGGCAATTACCCCTTTTGCCCCCTTATAAATTCGGCCCTGGGTGGACATACCATTTTTGCAGACTGTAAAGCCACACAGGGACCCCCTGGAACCTAAGGACCCATTATACTAATTGTGGGCCAGTAGCGTGCCGAGACCTCTCCTTCTATGATATGGACATGGACAATGCTCAATTCTGGTGAGAGTCAGGAGACACTGCCTGTTACTTTGCCCATTGGGTATTTAGAGGATTGTTCTCTCCCATTTGTGGAAAGCTAATTAGCCATGTGCAACTTTGCCACTGAGCAACACACAGCTTACACCCTCTACCCAGGGCTCCGTTAGGTGAACAGGGTACTGGCGGAGTGCAAGGAATGCACCCCGCAGCCATGTTAGTTACCATTGACGTTATTCGGCCCCATTCATTTACTGGCCTGAAATCCCCTGCCAAGTTAACAAAGGGGCGGAAATAGTTTGACATCACTGACCAAATATGGCCACAGAGTGCTCATCATTTTTTTTTTTATATATATATTCCTATCAAAGGCTTGTTTTTTTGCCCTACTCCAAAAGTATGATGAAATGTGTCCGCTTTTGGTAGCACAGATATTTTTATACCATCATCATTTCTTTGTGCATTAGTTGTTTAGGTGTAATTCCTTTTTTTTTTTTTTTTTGCTGAGACCAATAAGGTGTCTTAAAACACATGAAAACCTGTTTTTGATGGTTTAAATTAATGTGAATTAGGTCCAGAGATGTGCTGGTTTACACAATTATTTATGCTAAAAGGTGTCCTTTTATTTTGTAATGGGACAGAGATTTGGGAGGCATGCTTCAGGTCATAGAGCAAAATGACAGAAAATATTCTAGCATCCTACCATGGAGCACTGTGATCAAGTCACAGAGCCTTAAATGTGCATGATTTGTAGACTTATGTAATGTACCGTATGAAGATGTGCTGCATATGTCTGCCAGATGGGAAACTATCGCTAGACATTTGTAGGATAGCAATTCATCTCAACCATAAATACACATGTCTGAAAGATCATAAGAGAATATCTAAAATAAAAACAGAAAGTATAATTTTATATTTATGAAAATATGTTGTCCGTACAACAATAACAACGCTTTTTTTTCCTTGTAAAATATATGTTCCCAATACACACACATATAGTAGTTACTGTAATTATTCACTTGCCGACCACTTGCCGTCATAATACTGCGGCAGGTCAGCTCATTCCCACAAATCAGCGTAGCTTTACGTTGGTCCCATTAACAGCTATAGCATGCAGGCACGGTGAGGAAGCTGATGCGCGTGGCCGGCAGCCGCGATGTCCACCGGCCACCAGCAATCGCTCCACAGAGAGCCAGAACGGGGATCTGTCAATGTAAACAAACAGATCCCCGTTTTGACGGGAGTAGAGAGATCTGCTGTTCCTAGCGATCAGGAACAGCGATCTCTCTCTCTCTACTCCCAGTCAATCCACTCCACCCACAGTTAGAAACACCTCTCAGGGAACACATTTAACTCCTTGATCGCCCCCATAGTGTTAACCCCTTCCCTGCCAGTGTCATTTATACAGTAATCAGTGCATTTTTATAGCACTGATCACTGTATAAATGTCACCATTCCCCAAAAAAGTGTCCGATCTGTCCACTGGAAAGTCCCGCTAAAAATCGCTGATCACTGCTATTACTAGTAAAAAAATCTATCGCCTATTTTGTAGACGCTATAATTTTTGCGCAAACCAATCAATATACGCTTATTGCGGTTTTTTTTTTTAACAAAAATATGTAGAAGAATACATATTGGCCTAAACTGAATAATTTTTTTTTCAAATTGTTTTTGGATATTTATTATAGCAAAAAGTAAAAAATATTGTTTTTTTTTTTTCAAAATTGTTGGTCTTTTTTTGTTTTTAGTGCAAAAAATAAAGACCGCAGAGGTGATCAAATACCACCAAAAGAAAGCTCTATTTGTGGGGGAAAAAAAAGGATACAACGTTGCACGACCGCACAATTGTCAGTTAAAGCGACGCAGTGCCATATCACAAAAAATGGCCTGGTCATTAAGGGGGAAAATCTTCCATATATCTGAAAATCGATCAATCCTGATCTGATGTACATTTTTGAGGCGCAGAAATGTCAGGACAGTACAAATATCCCCTTTTGCAAAGTAGACAGTCCAAGGTATTTAGTAAGAGACATGGCAAGTTTTTTGAAGTTGCAATTTTTTGTCATAATTTTTTTGGAAAATGAAGAAAAAAAAAAATCCCTTTTTTTTTTTTTTTTTTTTTTTTTTTTTTTAACATACTGTGACCTGTACAGTATGCTCATATAACTGAAGTGGCGGTAATCAGGGAATACATTTTTTTTGTTTTTTGTTTTTTTATTAAATTTTATATTTCTTTTTGTACATTTTTTTTTTTTTAACAGTATGTGACCAGAGCAATATAATGTTACCATAGTAACATTGTACTACTCTGGGGAAGTGATCAGTATTTGTTTTTTTTTGTTTTTTCTAAAAGCAAGCATTTTACTGAGTTAAATCTATTCATTTTCATTGTTTTGTTGTGATTAGCTGTGATTAGCCACAGCTAATTACATGGTACAGATGGGCTGTCATTGGCCCAGTCTGTACCATGTGATCACTGTGACCAACCACAGCTAGCAACACAATTGTACACAATATATGGCATGAAAGGAAGCCATCCATTGTTTTTAATTGTCATATGATCTGCTGTGATTGGTCACAGCGGTCATATGCTACTGACAGTGGGCCAGTACACTGATCAGTCATTTGCTGTGTCCGATGGACACAGCCGGTGAGAGAACGCACTGCAGCGTGGCCCGATCCAGGAGGATGTCATATGACTTCCACCAAGTCCCGCATGGCCATCATTTTGCTATAGGCCGGCTGGGGAACTGGTTAAGGGAATGAATTGGGGCCCCACAGGTCACCAGAATTAGCATCCCCATTGGAGGATTTGAATCTCAAAACAATCAAGGCTGGTGGTGGTGTAATGGTGTGGGGGATATTTTCTTGGCACACTTTGGGCCTCTTAGTACCAATTGAGCATCATTTAAATGCCACGGCCTACCTGAGTATTGTTGCTGACCATGTCCATCTCTTTATGACTACAGTGTACCCATCTTCTGATGATTCCTTCCAGCAGGATAATGCACCATGTCACAAAGCTCCAATCATCTCACCACTGGTTTCTTGAACATGACAATGAGGTCACTGTACTCCAATGGCCTCCACAGTCACCAGATCTCATCCAATAAAGCACCTTTGGGTTGTGATGGAACGGGAGATTCGCATCATGGATGTGCAGCCGACAAATCATATATGTCTTTATGGACCAAAATCTCTGAGGAATGTTTCCCACACCTTGTTGAATCCATGCCACGAAGAATTAAGGCAATTCCGAAGGCAAAAGGGGGGTCCAAGCCGGTACTAGAAAGGTGTACCTAATAAAGTGGCTGGTGGGTGTAAATTCTGAACCAATGTAACTTTGTATAAAATATCTATACCTGGAATTCATCTTCAACTATAATCCTTTAAAGGAAAATGGTCACCAAATGCCACATCGGTTGATATTTTGCACCATATGTGTATAATTACTAATGTAAATGGGAAGGTATTTTTACCTCTGATTGCTGTATTGTGACAATTGAAGTTCAGCTCACTACAGGAGAAGATGCTGAATTTTCATTCATTTTTTTAAACACTGTGTGCTATTTCTATGGTTTACAATTATTTCTTCAATTCCCTTTTTTTTTTTTTTTTGGCACAAATCCGACGATTATACGCACAGTATATTTAGGATTTTTGGAATACTTTGCTTAAAAAAGTCAGTGTGCAAAAGCTATTACACAGGTTCTCGCTCATTTAAATACTGGCAGCTTCTAACTGCAGCTTTTTCAGACATTCTGTTGAGGAAAATGACTAAAAACTGCCAGTTTGGATAAAGGCGGAGATGAAAGTGGAGACGTTTTCTTTATATGTCTGAAAGAACCTCTGTCCGTTTTTTTTTTTTTTTTTTTTAAGAATTAAACATTTTTTATAGAAGAAATAGCAAAGTTTTCAAATGTTATAAACATTACAAGATGCTGTCAGCTATAAAAAGAACATAACAGTTATCACACTGTAAAGCAGTCTTCTTCAAACGAAGGCCCTTCTAGCTGACACAAGTGCCTCCAATGCCTGGGGTTGGTTGGTTGTGGTCTTTTATTAATCTCACTGACACCAGTGCCTGGGGGAAGGGTGAAAGGTTCTTGTATTATTCTCACTGACACCAGTGCAGGGGTAGGGGGGCTTTTATAAAACCCCACTGGCACAAGGGTATATTTTTACTCCCACTGATCATTAAAGCGGGGTTCCACCCAAATTTTGAACAATATCTGTATGTATTCTCTTCCTTGCCTAGATGCTGACATGCCGTTTAAAAAAAATTAAATCGCCGTAATTACCTTTTATTTTTCTATTCTTCTTTGCACTTCCTGGTTCTCCTCCCGTGGGAGTAGGCGTGTTTCTAGCCTCTCCCAGACTCCTGGGAGCTAGTCTCAGGCTTCCCAGGATGCCACTGAGCATGTGCGGGAACGAGCGGTGAATGCTGGGAGCACAGCATTCACTACATCCAGGAAATAAATGCTTGTGGGCTTCAAATGCCCACAATGAAGATGGAAACCGCCTGCAGTGAATAATATAAGTTATTCTTTCCGACGAAATCTGACACAGGCGGACATATTACACACAATATGTGAGTATGTAATGCTGAGAAGAAAAGTTTGTGAATGAACTAAAAAAAAAAAAAAAAAGATAGATAGGTGGACCCCCGCTTTAAGAAAGGGGAATTTGTTTTACTCCCACTGATCATTAGGGCAGGGCATTTTTTTTTACTCCTGCTGTTGCTGGGGCTGGTTATTTTTTAATGCCACTGACCACCAATGCAAGGACATTTTTACCCCCAATGACCACTAACAAGGGCCATTTATTACTCCTACTGACCACATTTTTACTTCCAGTGACCTCTGATACCAGGGTAATCTTTTACTTCTGTAGATCGCAATTTACCCCTCAAACAGTGTGGGGGATCATGAGATAGCCCTTTGTTTACATAGTATGGGGGTCCCTGCTGTAAGGCACAGTTTCTGGAAGGAGAGTTCAAAGTTGATGGGCAAGTAGTGGCCAGCCTGGAGTGTGGAGTCCTAGATATAGTGTTGTGAGACCAGCATGAGGATCGGGTTTTCATTGTCCCTTTTAGTAACACAAAGTGATAGAAAATCTCTTCTCTTCAATGGTGCCCCCTAATGGGTTTCCCAGAACAAACAGGCAGCTCTTATACCCTTTTAGTGTTCTTTCAGCAGCCAGTCTTTTCACCCAGCAGCAGACTCCCATAGAAAAAAAAAGCAACCTAGGACTGGAGGCTTCATCTCATCCAAAGCTCTACAAAACCCTGTTTTCCACAAAACCAAAGTTTGTTTTCTTCATAGCAGACACAAACCTGAGATGCTCACCATGTGTAGGTGAGAAACCTAGGTGACATACAGTATATGTATTCCCATCCACAAGCCGGCCAGCCAGTGCATCAGTAATACACTTATAAGCAAGAAGAGTCTAGGAGGGTATGGATTTTCTTTTTTAGTTGTAAGTAGTCACTTTAGGGATAATTGCAATTTTTGTGAAAAAACACTATGCCATAGGTTGTAAACATTGAATTGGATCCATATTGTTAGTAGTCAAAAGGTGGGTTACTGCTAAGAAGAATAGTCATTAGTAAATGACACAGGCTGGGTTTTGAAAGGATGTATTTTTCACACACAAAAAAAAAAATCTGAAGTAAAATCTTCACTCCCTTGTGCGATATAATACTTCCCCCACTGGGCACTGTAGTAATAATGGCATAGTCACTAGTAGGAGGAACCACACCACCTAGCAGGGGGCTTGTAAGTGTCAGATAGCATCGGTACCTGTAGTTGTTTAAGAGAGCTTCCAATAAATTGATCTTATTAAAACTGATGTTCAGTGAAAAAATAAGATTCCTATAGCTTTAGCTGTAGTTACATTACTTTCCTGTAATGTCGCACTTTGTGCAGGCAGATGGGTGTTGAATAAATCTTCATTGCAGGGGTGTCCTGTCCTCTTCTTGTTTCCAGCACGCAACTTCAAGCTCTGGACTGAGCTGCTGTGAGAAAGTTCCCACCTGGACCAGCCACCTCCTACCTCTGCCTCCATTAAAAAAGTTATTTCATTTCTTTTACTGCCTTTAACACATTCTGTGAATGGGGGAGAGAATCCTGTGAGTCATCCTGTGAGCTGTCACTGCTCCTGACACTTCTATCTTTGCCCGGTCTGCCTTCCGGGTTTTCACTCTCCACCCACTTAAATGACCGAGCTGCAATGACATCACTTCCGCACATGCGTATGGGAGTACCCATCACGGCACGGAACTCTCTGCAATCACGGTACAAGGAGTGTGCCCTGAATGCAGGGTGAACTGCAAGAGCCAACATAAAATTTTCCCAAATGGTGCCAATGTTGAGTTTTGAGGGTACTTACAAGGTTTACATTTTACAAGCTTTAATATAAGGAATAGTCCTGAAGCTGGATTTAATACCACTTTAACCTCCAGGACTGAGTGCTGTTACATCCAGATGGAGAGGGGTTGGGGGCATGCATAGCTCTGAGAAAGTTGATATTTGTAAAGGCAATTTTGGACATTGCGGTGGCACAGTTTTTGTATATGTTTGATTTTTTAATATTTGCCTGGAGTTCGGTTTTTAAAATTCGGAAACCAACTTATACAATTTTGTAATTTTATAAAATTTCCATACGATATTGCATTGCTAATTAAGGTAAGAAGTGGTTGACACATGACTCAGAATGTGGCAACCACATCCAAATGTAAGCGAAAAAAGAAAAATCAAGGACGAATGTGGACTTTAAATTGTTGCCACTGGTAGACCCAAAATGAAAAAGAGAGCACTCACTCAATAAAAATGTCAATAAAAATCCAAATTTATTTAGCATCATACCCTGTTTCCCCGAAAATAAGACCTAGCGTGATTGTCGGTGAGGCTGCAATATAAGCCCTACCCCCCAAATAAGCCCTAGTTAAAGTCCTTGTAGGTCTTATTTTCAGGGTAAGGCTTATTTTCGCTGAAACAGGGTAGGGCTTATTTGGTGGGTAGGGCTTATGTTGCAGCCATCACCGACAATCACGCTAGGTCTTATTTTCGGGGAAACAGGGTAGTAAAAACATATTAAGACCAAAAATGAAATGCATGTCAAAATATGGTATTGTCCCACCTAGGTGAAACCCATGTGAACACTTAATAAACCCTGTAGGTGTGCCCATAGATATGATGGACTCTATGGCTGGTATATGCACAAGGTCTTACATATCAGTGATCCCTCGGTACATTGATTTCCTGTGGGGCCCTAATATGTAAGACCTTCTGCATATACCAGCCACAGAGTCCATCACATCTATGGGCACTCCTACAGAGTTTCTTAAGTGTTCACCTAGGTGGGACAACACCATATATTCATGGTATAAATTGACATGCATTTCACGTTTGGTTTTAATATGTTTTTACTATGATATTAAATAAACTTGGATTTTTATTCAAATGAGTGCTCTCCATTTCATTTTGGGTCTACCAGTGGCTACCAATTTAAAGTCTATGTTCATCCTTATTTTTTCTTTTTTCTCTGCTAATCAAGCAAATGGAAACAATAGCCTCATGCAAGGCAAACAGGAGGAAGTAAGGATGGCATCGCAGGAAGAATGACTAGGACACATTTGCATAGTAAATAATTAACAATAATGGGAAAGGAAATGCTAGAAATGTGCAGCTGACAATTAATAACCACGCAGGATATCACTGAAGAGGTGATGTAATAATCTGTAAAAGTTTGGTTTCAGTGCAGTATATTAAATAGGAAGTGTACTTACATTACATCATGTACTAGACGTCTGGAACCTTTGGACAGAAGCCAGTATTAAACGCTTTATTAACGGGGATTTCCATGTAAACTGAAAATCCTTTGTTTTTTATGATCGTGTATTTACACAAAGGGGTTTTATTCTGGTAGAACTTGGCATTTATTAACAGCCATGGAAATGGTTCCTTTGTTTTCGGCATTGACAAATCCTTGCTGTAATGATATCACGTACTGGACACACGAAAAGCTGTAGCTAGTGGCTATGTTGTTCAGAAATCATAGGTCAGCCATGACAGTCTTGCAGAACAGTTATGCCGTGTACACACGACCGGTTTTCCTGTCGGAATAAACTCTGAAGGTTTTTCTAACGGAGTTCCGAAGGAATTCCTCTGAAACTGTCTTGCGTACACACGATCACACCAAAGTCCGACCGTCCAGAACGCGGTGACGTACAACATGTACGACGGGACTAGAAAAAGGAAGTTCAATAGCCAGTAGCCAATAGCTTCTGTCTCGTACTTGCTTCAGAGCATGCGTCGTTTTTGGTCCGTCGGAACAGCATACAGACGAGCGGTTTTCCCGATAGGAATTGGTTCAGTCGGAAATATTTAGAACATGTTCTATTTCTAGGTCCGTCAGAATTTTCGAAAAAAAATGTCCAATGAGGCCTACACACGATCGGAATAGACGATGAAAAGATTTCATCTGACTTTTTCTGTCGGACATTCCGCTTGTGTGTACGCGGCATTACACTTTGCAACAGTGATCTTACCCCCTTCCCTCCTCCTTTAAGTCATGGAATTCATAGACTTAACTTTAGCACACTTCAAAAGAGCCATTATCTCAACTTAGAGACATCAGAAACCAGCACTTAGGCCTGTGCCAGCTAATTGAGTCCTGGCAGGATGTCTGTTTCCGCTATCCAGGCCTATCGTAAAACTATGACCAAATCCATTAAGAATACATAGCATGCCAAAAAGGATACCCAGAACTAATGGGGATCGTAAAAGGAATTCAGAGCCAGAAGTGACCTTTCAGAGATTTCTGCCCAATTCAAAACTTAACAAATCCACACACGATTCATAAACTCAGACAGGAACATGTAAGTACATCTTTCAATGCAAAATTTCATACTGAACGAATCAAGGTCATACATGACTACACTAGCGCATACAGAAGGGAAGATAGCTGTCAGGTATCCCCTGGGTGACAAGTTTATCTGAGATACCCTGTGTTTGGTATCCCTGCACACGAAATTCAATGCTGAGCAATAATTTATCATTTTCAAGAATGCAACTGGTACATATTGGAAGATATTAACAGTGGTATAAAACTGTGTGTAAGGGAGGGCCATTATACTGCCATCAACCCCGGACAGCTCATGGACACTCCCTAGACGTTTTATTGGTCAGGGGCATCTGACAACACCCCTTTGATCCCAGAGAAAAGGGGAGATGCCAAGACAGTTGACAGTTCTCCTTTACCATCAAATCAGAACCAATAACACCTGGCTTATGGACCAAACTCTGTTCAACCCAAGGACATTGCGCAAGTATTCTACTTCTCACTCTGTTTTATTTCTCTGTTGCTGAATTATGTCTTTATTTCTTTGAAACACCCTTTTCTGTAAATATTTTATTTGCACCAATTTTGACCTTTTCGTTATTAAAACCTTATTTTTAGGGCTGCCGAAATTAACGATTAATTCCTCCATTAATCGTTAATTTTTTTGATCGTTCAAACTTTTTTTGATCGGTAAATAAAATAAAAAAAGACTGCGCTAAAAAAATACCATATACATTGACAGCACATATAGATGTGTAAATATTAAAAGAATTCAATCTATCAGGTGATCAGAAATATTCTAATGAAAATGAATTCTCAATATAATAATATATGAAACAAGTATAACATGAAATTATAATGATGAAAACAAGTGTTATAATATCAAATAACAAAAAATATCCAAAAATAAAATGGAAATATTCAAAAGAAAACAGTCCTTGAAGCCAAGGCAGGTTGAATAGGTGATCATAAAGGTTAAACACCCAGCACTCAGTGACAAATCCTCCACCTTAATAGATGTATGCTTACCAGAGGTAAGCTAGAAAACAGCTTATTTATGGACATCCACATAGGGGACACAACTCCTTGGATCTCCTCACAAAGAAGGGGCAAACAGGATCACTCCTTTCGGCGGACCTCAAGCAGCATACCGAGGGGACCCAGAAGAATAAAAAATTTCCTCCATAGTGTGAATCCGTAAACCAATTTATTGAAATAAGGAGTATGTACACTTACATTAAAAATCGTGGTAAAAATTCATAAGAGAACAGCCGGCCGGCTTGCATACACCCGTTCAACGAGATAGGATGGAAACGATGACGTCAGCGCGTCAGCCTTCCGACGTACGTTTCGTCCTATTGGACGTCGTCATGGAAATGGGCGACGCACTGACTCATCGCTATTTGTAGGCACAGAAGGAAACCTAGCCTCGCTGTGAAGCTCGGATGGCGTCACCACAACATCCTGTTACGAGAGGAAGTGTGTACCTAATGCTAATGGGATAAGTAAACAATTCACCCATCCGCCAATCAAACCCTCCCAATGCCAGGAAAGCCGGAAAGATCTAGGGACCACAAAAAATGGACCCCATCAAAGTTAATTGAAAAAATAAACGAAACCAAAAACAATATTTTATTAAAAAATAAAAATAAAATATAAATTAATTATTTTATATTGTTAAAACCTTAGGGGACACATATAAATATTTACACGTGCCCTCTAGTGGAACACACAGAATTAGCACTAGGGGCCAAATTCAAACAATATGGAATGAAAAATATAAAAATAAATGAATATAAAACTAAAAAACCAACAAATATTTGTACCAAAAATATTAGAAAATATTAAAAAATGTTTGAATTTTATTAAAATAGTAACGCCACCAGAGATTCAAAGCAAGTTCACAAAAGATTGATATACAAACGTCCTAAAAGTTCACATTAACCAAAAGTATGCAATATAAACTGGAATCAGAAATATCCAATTATTGTAATAAATACATTGCCCCTCTCCCCCAAACTCATTTGGATAGATATAATAGTGATAGAAAAATATAAATAAAAACATACAGTATGGTAATTTATGAGTTATCCAGAAAAGCATTTAGATCTACATCTACATTGAGCCCAAAGGGGGTATAGCATTTCATTCTGTATATCCAGGCCATCTCAAGTCTAGAGATCCCCCGTATAACAGACCCCCCCCTCCAATGTGGGGTGTATCTGTCAATACCCCGGAAAGATGGTCTTCCTGGGGTCTCGATTGTGTGCTTCCAAATAATGTCTAGAGACCGGGTGTTTGGGGAAACCTGTTAAGATGTTAGTGATGTGCTCGTTAAGCCTTACAGACAGGGGGCGCTTGGTTCTCCCCACGTATTGCAAACCGCAGGGGCATTGGAGAAGATATACCACCCGCTCTGTGGAACATGTGATGAATGATCTAATTTCAAATTCCATTGAAGTGCTGGTGGAAGTAAACTTATGTGTTCTTCTATGGGTACATCCACTAAGAGAACACACCCTACACCTCCTGCATTGGTAAAAACCAATCATGTATTCAAAAAATCCCCTCTTAGTAAGAGGAGGGTCTAGAACATTCGGGGCCACTCTGCTTCTAAGCGAGGGGGCACCTTTGTATACCACCTGTGGCTTGGCCGGAAGGATAGAACCTAACACATGGTCATTCTTAAGGACATGCCAATGCTTATTTATCAGCTTGGCTACATTTTTTTTTACTGACTCTTCAGTAAATGTCAGTGGTGGCAGTTAAAGGGTTAATTGATTAATAGTCCCAGTGACAATCGCTCCCGGGCTACTGGCACCTAGATTGGGTCCCACAAGCTGGAAAATCTTTGTGCTGGGTGTAGCTGGGAGTAGCATTCTTACATAAGTGACAGTACGGTGTGAGATTGGCCGGTCCTTTGTCACGAGTTAGTGAGGAGGGCAGGGATCTGATCACAGATCACATATGCTTTGTCATTATTGGGCAGAACTGCTTCGGGTACAGTATAAGGTTACGTATTCTCCTGCAGGGGTTAGGTTAGTTTAGGGATTAAAGTGACATTAAAGCTGAGACTGTGCCTGCATGGGTTACCTGCTCATTTTTGTCTTGGGAAATTAGATAAGGGATAAATTCTCCCAGCACAAGACCGGTCCCTGTGGCTTCTGCCCCCCCTGCAGTCTAGCGGTCTTGTCCGGTGGACTGTTACTGACGTCATCAAGCCCCTAGACCTGCCCTGAATGTGAAGAAGTCAGGAACAGTCCACCACTGGATCATGGGGGAGAGCTGTTTGCCGATGTAGTGGAGGATCGGGTGAGTATACACCTTTTTGGCCACCCCTTAACAAAACCAACAGTTAACACAGCCCCACTGCTTGGGAATAAAAATATTGCCCAGAGTTCAGCTTTGAGTTTTTTAAAGCACTTTTAGCAGCGGAGTTAATCACTTACTGAGTATTCAACTTTGTTATCTTTTTTTCCATAAAGGTTTTGTTGAAGGTTTTATACATACAAAATCTTAAATAAAGCACAGCAGGACACATCAAGATAAGACAGTCATTACAAAGTGTACAAAAACACCTTACAGAATAATTATAGAAAGGTGAATACAAGTCCTGGCTAATAAAAAAAAAGGCTGGTGGGAGGAACCTAAGCTGAAGCCAAACACATTTGTCATAAAAGCACACAATCCCTTGTTTTGTGACAGATATGAATATAGTAGTCCCATGAGGTTCCTCCAAGCTGAAGAGATGTTGTCTGCTATCACTCCAATTTGGGGGAAATAAATAAATAAAATAAAATAAAATAAAAAGAGGAAAAAAAAAGAGAGGGGGAATGAGGGAATAGGGGGAGGAGAGGAAAGGAAGGGATGAAAAGGACTTATTAGATGGTAGAGAAGATGGTAGATTAGATGGTAGAGAAGGAAGTAAATGCCTATAGGGAGAGGGAAAAGCGTGCCTATTGAGGGGGAAAGCTCACCTGTTAAAGGGAAGGTCGAGACACGTTCTCCATGGAGTTAAACAGTAGACTAGGTCTTTAACTGTATTTTTTATCAGAGACCCTAGAGAATAAAATGGCAGTCATTGTAATATTACAGTATATATGTCGCACTGTATTTGCGCAGTGGTCTTTCAAATGCAACTTTTTGGAAAAATATACACTTCAATGAATTAAAAAAAAACGAAACAGTAAAATTAGTCCAATGTTTTGTATAATGTGAAAGATGATGTTAAGCTGAGTAACTAGATACCTAACATGTCATGCTTTAAAATTGCGCACACTGGTGGAATGGCAACAAAGTACGGTACTTAAAAATCTCCATAGGCGACTTTTAAAAAATTTTAATGGTTACCTGTTTAGAGTTACAGAGGAGGTCTTGTGCTAGAATTATTGCTCTCGCTCTAGCAATCACGGCGATACCTCACATGTGTGATTTGAACGCCGTTTACATTTGCGGATGCGACTTACGTATCCGTTTTCTTTTTCCGCGCAAGCACGGAGGGATGGAGCACTTTAAAAAAAAAATTTCCCTGTCTATTTAATTTTTTTATACTGTCCCTTTTAAAAAATAAAAAATTCTGATCACTTTCATTGCTGTCACAAGGAATGTAAACATCTCTTGTGACAGTAATAGGCAGTTTCAGGTACTCTTTATGGAAGGATCTGTGGTCTACAAGACCCCAAACCCCTCCTCTGCACTTGAAAGTATTCAAAACGCCAGGATCAGCGTTTTCGAATACTGACATTTTTATAAAACTGGCGCCATTGTCTGCCAAGTAAACCGGAAGTGACGGAAAAGTGTGTGGGTAAATCCGCGCACAGGATACGAGTACAGGAAGAAAAAAATAAAAATAAAGATAAAAATGAACTGCTGTCCCTACAGATACACCACCACCTAGGTGGAGTATACTAGAGTTAATGTGAAAGAGAATGTAGGTGTGGCGCTGTTCTGATTTGAGGTAAACCACCTTTTTTAGTAAACCTACTGTGTTGCACCCTCTGCAGTCCTCCGGACCCAGGTATAGATGTGTGAAAGAATCAATAAACCAATTGCCAATAGAATGTACAAAGCACAAATAATAAATCTTCAGTTGAAGGTGCCAATAACAGTGTATATATCCCCTCTGCAGGGTGTGATACCTTATGATTGTTCAAATATATTGCCTTCTAATGGATACGCACAAGTATAAAAGAAGGAATAAATGTATGTAGTGAAGCTGATTTGTGACTGTAGGTGATGTAATACAGAAAAATCGTTGAAGGGGACGGTAATGCTATGCTGTTGTATAATGGTGCTACACCCTCTGCACAAACCCAATACTTGTGCTGTGGATAAAAACTTGTGTGCATGTGTGACTACATAAATAAAATAATATGATAAAGACTGACTGTCCTGATGTAAAAAAGTGTATTTGAGATGTGTTGCACCCTCTGGCAGTCGCGGAACTAAATTGATGTTGGCACAACAATATCTTTGCCCCTTTTTGGTACCGCAATAGTCCTATTAATTTTGAAAGAGATTGGATCCAATTGGAGAGGTCCTTATTGTCTGCTCTTTCAACCCAACATTGTTCTCTTCACAACAATATATTTAGACGAAAAAGAATAAAGTTAGTGAGGTGGCTGATGAAGCCACGTGACCCGTGACGCCACGCGTAGGGATAGGCACACCTTCCATTGTCAGCAGTGTACGAGCTCGCCGCTCGTCCGGGTACACTGCATCCTCTGCTTTTAAACTGTGTGAGTACCTTGGTTTTGTGTTACTAATAAAGCTCGGTTAAACTTAAAAATACTACACTATATGGTATCCTTGTCTCCCTTTGGTTACTATACCCCTGGAGGATTCGAGGTAAATTGAAAGAGAACCCTGAGTGCAGGACCCATCCCCACAGGAGATACCAGCAGAGCCCGTTTTGTTCTATGCTGTAACCTCAGGTTAATGAGGTAAGGGGCCATTACCCTCCATAGCAGGATTATCTGCATGAAGAAACACCTGTATGCACCCCACATCTCTATCCATGCGATTTAAATGCAAGAAATGACCTTATCACTGCTCGTTTTTTTTCCACTGTTTGGCACATCTTAAGAACTATTGGAGCTGCTAAACACTGTATACACCACCTTTTGAACTGTGAAATACTCTAGTGTTGCACAAGTCACTTTTCTCTATGCATCCTGAATATTGCTGCATTTTTACATTAAGGATTTAGTGCTGGCATTGGACACTTTATTGCATTTACTATGGATCCCCATGGACATTCATTGTAACTATGCACGCCGATTAAATTATTGTTTACATTTTTTCACTGTTTGGCACGTTTGGATTACTATTGGAATTTTAAAATGTGTTTTGCTGTTGCACAAATTACTTGATGTTATATTTAGTTGTGAGCACTCACTGAAGGCATTGGCCACTTTATTGCACAGAATACTGTATTATTACTATATTTATTTATAAACACTTTTTTGAAGGCATTGTACACTTTCTTGCAGTTATTATAGATCTCCACGGACATTCAGTGTAACCTTGTTCTTTATTTTGTGTTGGCCTTTTAGGAATTTTTCTGTTGGCCTCAGCAGTTTTTTAAATATCGCTTATATATTTACGGTTTCAGGTTGATTACCATTATTTATCTACACAGCATTAATTTAATTTACGCTCACTCACGCTTATTGCTATTCTTATCCAGCACTTTAGGTGATGTATGTTACCGCTCGACTATAATATTCACTAGCACATTGAAGTTAGCTCTTTTAGTACCGAAGCCAGTAATTGCTAGGCACTACGGGATTTATAAGGATTAGCGCAGCACCACCTCCATTGATCATATTCCATTGCCGTTAGGGTCAGGTTGGACCCTATTCGGTGCAAGCTGCTTTTCCTTCATCCTTTCTCTAATTCTTGTTGTTACATGGTAGCGCAGGAATAAAATACATCTGATAGTTTTTACAATATAAAGGTAATTAAACATTTATTTAAATAGTTTTTGCCATTGTGTTTATTTAAATTACAATAACTTATATTTTCAAAATGATAACTCCCTTTTTTTTTAATACATTTTAAATACCTATTTTGCATTCCCGTACATTTATGGTATAAGTATAATTTTTTTATGCTATTTGAAGGTTTTGAAAGTATTTACTGGGCTAAATCTCACAAAGGTTAAGAACCACAGTTCTGTTTTCTAAAAAATGTTTTTGGCTTTACCTACACTTTAATGTCTCCTAATAATCCTCCAAGGCATGTAGAAGGTCCTCTGTTTTCTCAAGAATCAATGGCTAGCCTCTGAAGACATATGACCTATTTTCAGATGTTATATCTTCAACGTTCTCCTAGATCAGGTCCTAAGCACAACTCATCTAAACAGCTAACAGAGAAAATAAAGTGATAGCCAGACAGAAAATGTTTTCACCCATCTGCCAGGGAAGATTTTGATCTCTTGTCTCCCGAAGATCTAGCTTTGAATTAGTCCAATAAACGGTGTCACAATATACTGCAACACTTTCCTATATTGAATTACTGTGGGTCTCCAGGTCAAAACATTTCTTTGCAGCTGAGTTCTTTCACATTCCATTGTTGAATACAGAAAAATAATGAAAGACTTGATAAAGTTAAATCTCTCTACAGAACATAAAACTTCAGTTACTCAGAGGAAGAAAAAATAATAAGAGGAAAATAGTTTTTGGAGAGATTTCCCTGATGGCCAATTAAACCCCACTGCAGATGCCTGTAAACCCCCACAGTAAATGCAGCGTTACATAATGTGCGTCTTTTCTTCTCTACCGGTCTTTTCAAATAAATCAGTGTATTTTATCATATGGAATTGAGGAGGTTTACAAAGGAAAAATATGTAAATGTTCCTGCTTTTTTTTAAGGAAAAAAAAAAGAAAATCTTTTTAATATATGTAGTAATTTAAACAAATATTTAAAGGAACTATCTGGTTAACATGGAATTTTCCTATATGGTGGGGACCCCTGTGTTTAATAAATGAAAACCTGCTTAGCTTCACTTTGGGGTGGCTTACCTAGTTAATCAATCTTAATTGAAAGCTATCTGTGTCTCTTATAATTGCAGTGTATGATAGCATATCAATAAAAATGACTTTCAATCCTCCATATCTACCTTTGAGAAGGTGGCTACGCTCACTGTACATGGTCACCACTGTATGTGGCAACGTAGCCACCCTTTTCCTCCTGGCATAGACTACACTAACATTCTGATGCATCCAGCGTTGGCACTTAAATGCAGAAAGAGAAAGCCCACTAAAAAAAATACCTACAGGCTCTAAAGGTAGACAGAGGGAAGAGATATGCAACAAAGGGGATGCATGTACACTAAATGCACTAGGTGCATAAATGGATGGCAAATGTAGATTTGCAAAGCAATGAATGTGACCACAGACGTACACTGTTTGCAACTACTGAGGGGGAGTTGTAGGGTAAAAGGCTCTGTCGGGGGCACGTGTAGCTGTTGTTTAGTGTAAGAACAAAATGGTATGTTTTAATAAAATATGGTGTTATAGTTTCCCTATGTTGGATGTGATTATAGGTTGGATTATTTAGTAACACTTTAATTGATTTAGAGATGGAACATTAACTGTACCTAGGCAGCATAAATTGTTTTGCAGTGATTTTGGTAAAAAAAAAAAAAAAAAAATTATTATTACAGAAAAAAAATAAGCAATATGTCATTCTCCCCCCCCTTAATAAAGTCAGACAGGAGCTCAGTGCCATCAAAAGTAAGAACCTGCTTAAATAGAGATTGTTACAATATATGGATGGAATAACCTCTCATCAGTGAAGGTGACAGAGGTTAATGGAGAAGGGGAATTCAGACATGTATGCAATTGATGTGAAGTCATTTTAGATGCCAGGGAAACCTGTCTGGCCAAATGGGTGTAACTAGAATATAAAAAGCGTGTAAACCCTTCTGACAGTACAGGTTGGGTGAGTCACCAGCCTCATCACATACAGCATGTCTGGATTCAAAATAGAAACAATACAATTCTTGCAGAAGCATTTACAATTTTTGTGCAGAAACAATGTACTTATTTTGTAACACAGAGCTGGGAAATCACAGAGACAGACACGGGCCAGGAGTGTGCCAAGAATGGAACTTCCGTGGCCCACATTGTGTATTCAAACCAATCTACTATTCATGGTGTGCATATGGCATTACCACACGCTAAATCCTCATGGCTGTGGGTATCCTTATTTCTTGAATATTTCTGAATCCAATCCTGAAGATGTAAAACTTCAGGCTATATGTTCTACTGACTGGAATGGTTCCAGCTGATTGGAGAAAATACAAGGTAGCACCAATATTTAAAAAGGGCCCAAAATTCATCCCTGGGAATAACAGACTAGTTAGCCTAACATCAATAGTATGCAATCTCCCGTAGGGGATGATAAGGGACTATATACAAGATTTTAGTAATGACAACTGTATCATTAGCAGTAATCAGCATGGATTCATGAAGAATTGTTCTTACCAAACCAATCTATTAACCTTCTATGAGGAAGTGAGTTGCCATCTAGATAAAGGAAGGCCCGTAGACGTGGTGTATCTGGTATTTGCAAAAACATTTAACACAGTTCCCCATAAATGTTTACTGTACAAAATAAGGTCCGTTGGCATGGACCATAGGGTGAGTACATGGATTGTAAACTGCCTCCAAGGGCGAGTTCAAAGGGTGGTGATAAATGGGGAGTACTCGGAATGATCAGGGGTGGGTAGTGGGGTCCCCCAGGGTTCTGTGCTGCGACCAATCCTGTTTAATTTGTTTATAAACGACCTGGAGGATGGGGTAAACAGTTCAATCTCTGTATTTGCGGACAATACCAAGCTAAGCAGGGGAATAACTTCTCCACAGGATGTGGAAACCTTGCAAAAAGACCTGAACAAATAAATGGGGTGGGCAACTACATGGCAAATTGGGTTAAATGTAGAAAAATGTAAAATAATGCATTTGGGTGAAAAAAATATGAATGCAATCTATACACTGGGGGGAGAACCTCAGGGAATCTAGGATGGAAAAGGACCTGGGGGTCCTAGTAGATGATAGGCTCAGCAATGGCATGCAATGCCAAGCTGCTGCTAACAAAGCAAACAGAATATTGGCATGCATTAAAAAGGGGATCAGCTCCAGAGATAAAACGATAATTCTCCCACTCTACAAGACTCTGGTCCAGCCGCACATGGAGTATGCTGTCCAGTTCTGGGCACCAGTCCTCAGGAAGGATGTACTGGAAATGGAGCGAGTACAAAGAAGGGCAACAAAGCTAATAAAGGGTCTGGAGGATATTAGTTATGAGGAAAGGTTGCGAGCACTGAACTTATTCTCTCTGGAGAAGAGACGCTTGAGAGGGGATATGATTTCAATTTACAAATACCGGACTGGTGACCCCACAATAGGGATAAAACTTTTTTGCGGAAGGGAGTTTAACAAGACTCGTGGCCACTCATTAAAATTAGAAGAAAAGAGGTTTAACCTTAAACTGCGTAGAGGGTTCATTACTGTAAGGGCGGCAAGGATGTGGAATTCCCTTCCACAGGCGGTGGTCTCAGCGGGGAGCATCGATAGTTTCAAGAAACTATTAGATAAGCACCTGAACGACCACAGCATACAGAGATATACAAGGTAATACCGACATATAATCACGCACATAGGTTGGACTTGATGGACTTGTGTCACATATGTTACATATATCCATGTGGATATATGTAACTATGTTTCTGGTTCAGAAAGTCCTACTCCGTAGCTTTGAGGGAGAGATGGATAGCATAGATTCATATGACAAGACCAGGAAAACTGCAGAATAATTGCAGAATTTGGCAGCAGTAGGTAGGATAAGGATGTTCTTTATAAAACATTAACCACTTGACCTC
The DNA here is from genome assembly GCF_042186555.1 of Aquarana catesbeiana. Classification (NCBI taxonomy): domain Eukaryota; kingdom Metazoa; phylum Chordata; class Amphibia; order Anura; family Ranidae; genus Aquarana; species Aquarana catesbeiana. Next base: position 82,700,901 of record NC_133325.1, on the reverse strand, counting down.
CAGAAGGTTTCACCCCTTTATTGCAGAGCATTTTTTTGCTATTCAGCACTGTGCTACTTTAACCACTTGCCAACCAGCCGCCATCATTATACTGTGGCAGGTTGACACGGCTACGCAAATCGCCATAGCTGTACGTCGACCACTTTAAGAGCAATAGCTGGCACGACACCAGAGCCGGTGCGCGTGGCTGGCGGCCGCGATGTCTGCTGGCCACCCGCGACCGCTCCACAGAGAGCCAGAGGGGGGATCCGTCAATGTTAACAAACAGATCCCCATTCTGACAGGAGA